>NC_088329.1:43260000-43575000 GCF_036884655.1 Musa acuminata AAA Group | reverse complement strand
GGAAATGGGCGAGCGATCGCAGCAGGTCATGCATCGTGTAATACTCATCGTAGTCCTGACTGTAAGGTTGCGATTGTAGAAGGCTCCTATGAAGCAGCTCTATGTAATATTGCTCCCCTGTTTCCTCCAACGTGACATCGCCTCGTACTTCGACAAACCCCTCGGCTATCCATAATCTGACGATTCCAGGCCTGTCAAACAAATAGTCTTCGGGGAACAAGGCACAGTAGAGAAAGCATTGCTTGAGATGGGACGGCAAGTCTTGGTAGCTCAGATACAGTGCTCCATGCACACCTTCGGGAAGCCCGGTCTGTGACCATGCGGCGCTGCGGAGAACTTCCTCCCACGCACTTCTGTTGAGTCCTCTATCGAGGAGGACCCCTCCGATGGTCTTGATGGCCAGGGGAAGCCCTCCGCATTTCTCAACAATCTTCATGCCTGTGTCCTTGAGATCTTGGGCATCCCTTTCGTCCTCTGCATTCGTCGTCACCTTCTTGCACAGGAGCGACCAGCCATCCTCCGGAGGCAGCAGCTTCATCTCGTGGACGTGGGCCGCCTTCATTTGCCTCGCGATCCCTGCGTTTCTGGTGGTCACCAGCACCCTGCTCCCTGCTGCTCCTCCCTGCAAAGGATTTCGGAGCAAGTCTTCCCAGATCTGAGCACCCCAAACATCATCCAACACCAGCAAGAACTTGTTCCCTCTCAGGAGACGCTCCACCGCGGGCTCCAGCTGACTCCTGCTCTGTTCTCCACCATGGCTTCCACCAGCACCTGTAACGATATTTCTGAGAAGATCCGTCTCGCTGAACTTTTGGGACACGCACACCCAGATGGTGGTGCGGAAGCTGGCTTTGATTTTACCATCATTGAACACCTTCTTAGCGAGGGTGGTCTTTCCGATGCCGCCGATCCCCACAATTGCCAGCACCACCACGTTCTTACTCGGATCTTGCTTTGTCAGCTGCTTCATCAGTGCCATGGCGTCGTCCTCCAGTTGCTCGCCAACCATGTCAGACTTCATCGTGGGGGAAGTTATGCGACTAACTTGAGGAACCTGTTGGGGATAGAGAAACAAGGAGAAACAGAATAATACGAGTAAAAAGAAGTTTTCGATTCAAGAAAACTGATGCACACAAACTCTCTATCTGTCTCTTTCTCTATCTCAATATCTTGCTACATGAACTATGATCCTATTTATAGGACCTAATGACAACCACCCTAACTACTAGATCATGAGGTGATTATAGAAAATCACCTTATAACTACTAGAAAATCACCTTATAATTACTAGATCATGATTCAAGTGGTTATTGAAATCATCATGTAACCACTAGATCATGATAACAATCTAGATAGATAACTATGAATCAAATCTCAACACTCCCCTTGATTCATAGTTGTATAATTTGGTGAGGGTATCCGAATATCCGCAACTTGTTCATCCGTTCTACAATACTTCCTTGTTATGGTTCCACTTGCCTGAAGTATTCTTCTGATCATCTAAAGCTCCTGCACAATCACTATTAGTGAAACCAAATAATTTGCATTTAAATTTTGTTTTGAACACCCATTTTAACCCAATCGCTTTCTTTTCTTTCGGTAGATCCATTAATTCCCAAGTTTCATTCTTCTCAATTGACTTGATTTCCTCCTTCATTGCTTTTCTCCTTCCTCTTTTTTAACTACTTCCTCAAAAGTTGTAGGATCTGAAATAAACAAAGCAAATATTGAGTTATAAATTTCTGTCAGTGATCTGAAATTTCTTAGAGGGGTTTCATCTGACGATGAATTTGGAGCAGGATCTATCACTTGATTCTGCGGAGTGTCTAGTTCTGCTGGAATCTGCATTTGTGTTTCACCTTTATTGGTCTCCCAATTCCAACTTGCCCTTTCATCAAACATAACATTTCTGTTAATAATAACTTTGCCACTAACAGGGTTATATAATCGATATGCTTTAGATTGTAAAGAATAACCAATTAAAATGCATTTCTCTGATTTTTCCTCAAGCTTGTGATGATTTTGTGAATTCACTAAAGCATAAGCAATACAATCAAAAATTCTTAGATGTCTAACACTTGGTTTCATACCATACCAAGCCTCAAAAGCCTTTGTTGGTGAAATATTCAACAAATAAACTGCTGTTGCAACTGCTTTTGCCCAAAACTGATTTGGAAGATGTTTTCCTTTAAGCAAACTTCTTGCCATTTCAACGACAGTCCGATTCTTACGCTCAGCTACACCATTTTGCTCCGGTGTATATGGTGCTGTCAATTCTCTGTGGATACCATTTTCTTCACAAAAAGAACTAAACTCATTAGATAAAAATTCACCACCTCTATCTGTCCGAAGTGTCTTTATATATCTACCACTTTGTCTTTCTACAAGTGCCTTGAATTTTCGAAAATTATCAAATGTTTCATATTTCAATTTCAAAAAATATACCCAACTCATGCGACTATAATCATCCGTAAACAATAAAAAATATTGACTTCCACTGAATGATTTTGTATTCATAGGTCCACATAAATCAGCATGAACTAATTCAAGACAGTTAGATGCTCTCCATGCTTTTCCAATAGGAAATGATTTTCTATTTTGTTTGCCATAAATACATCCTTCACATACATCAAGTGTATTAATCTTAGGCAATCCAAAAACTATTCCTTTTTGACTTAACAACCTTAAACCTTTAATGTTAAGGTGTTCATATCTTAAATGTCATAAACTAGACTCATTCTTTTGAGTTGTGATAAGCGCATATCTTTCAGTATTTGACACATCAAGTGGAAACATCTTGTTTTGTGTCATGCAAACATTTACTATAATCAAACCAGATTTCTTATCTCTAATAGTGCATGAACCATCATCAAATATTACTGAATATCCATCATTTACTAATTGTCCAACACTCAACAAATTATGTGATAAAGTAGGAACAAAGAAAACATTATCAAGTTATTTTACCTTCTCTTGATTTGTCTTCACCTCAATTGTTCCTTTCCCTTCCACTTAGATTTGCTTGTTATCTCAAGTCTAACATTCAACTTGTGAGTCTCATCAATATCTCTAAATATTGATTTTATGCCTGACATATGATTAGAACATCCACTATCTAAAAACCAAATATCATTTGAGATGTTATGAATTTATGAATGAGTCATAAATAACTTACTATTTTCTTCATTTTTCTCCACATAACTTGCTTGCTTTTCTCTTTTCCTCTGCCACGTCCTCTTCCTGTTGATTTTTTGTCCTTTTGAAATAAAAGACTCCCCCTTAGCCTGAAATACTTTTTCTTCACTTTTTTCAAGTGACCTGTTCAACCTTACTTCATGTGCTTGCAAGGAACCCATTAGTTCATCAAATGAATAAGTAGATAAATCTTTTGATTCCTCAATTGCGGCAACAACATAATCAAATTTCGGAGTTAAACTTCTCAAAACTTTTGCAACAATTATATGATCAGGAAAATGTTCACCATAAGATTTCATTTGACTAACAATTTCAATCACTCGAGAAAGAAAATCTTGCACCGATTCATTACTTTTCATGAACAAAATTTCAAACTCACGACGGAAGGTTTGAAGTTTTACCGTAATCACCCTTGATGAGCCTTGAAATTCATTTTGAAGTATCAACCAAGCTTGCTTTGAGGTTGTTGCTGCTGCAATTCTTGAAAAGATCGTCTCATGTACAGCTTGTTGAATGAAGAACAATGCCTTTGAGTCCTTCTTTCTATTCTCTCTCAACCTGATTTCGTCATCTGGATCTGCATATCCATTCTCTATTAAGTCCCAAAGATCTTGAGACTTGAATAGAGTCTTCATCTTGATACTCCAAAATTCATAACTTTTGCCCGAGAAGATGGGGATAAGGGGTTGAGACACGGAATTGCTATTAAAAGCCATAATGCCCAGTTCAGATTGAAACTAGGCTCTGATACCACAAATGTTGGGGATGGAGAAGCAAGGAGAAACATAATACTACGATACGAGTAAAAAGAAGCCTTTCGACTCAAGAAAACTGATGTAGTATTAAAAGCAGGAGGATTGATAAGACACTTACAAGATACCAAATGCACACAGACTCTCTATCTGTCTCTTTCTCTATCTCAATACCTTGCTACATGAACTATGGTCTTATTTATATGACATAATGACAACCACCCTAACTAACAACCACCCTAACTACTAGATCATGAGGTGGTTATAGAAAACCACCTTATAACTACTAGATCATGATTCAAGTGGTTATTGAAATCATCATGTAACCACTAGATCATGATAACAATCTACTAGATAGATAACTATGAATCAAATCTCAACAGAACCACCCTTGGTTCCGCCGCAGACACAAGGAGTTGCAAGTTGGACCTTCGGGCCGAGATCTCTTCCAGCCGATCGTTGAGATCCTTGATTTTGTTGCCCACCACATTTCTGAACGAGATGGAAGATATGTTGCGTTTGACCCGCTTCAGAGGGGGCTCTCCCGGGGTGCACTTCTCGGCCCGCCACTCGTCGAGGAGGTCGTCGGCGTCGTACAGGACATCCTTCAGCTCCATCAGCCAGTCGTTGACGGCCTTGTCCTCGATCCGCCGATTCTCGGCGTCAAGGACAGACTGGAAGCTGCGGAGAGTGCGTCGGAGCTTTTTGATATCCTCGGGGACTCCCAACCACGAGTCCACCTTCTCTTTAGCCTTGTCCATCAACATACCGATCAGCCAGGAGATGACGGAATCGGCCATAGCCTTGTCCATCAAGTGGTCACAGAGTGGGAGTAGAGTAGCTGTCTCCAAGTATTGTGGCAGCCAAGGCAAGGGTGAGTGAGGTGCAAGTTATAGCCGCAACGGTGAACAAGAACCGTAGCAATGGCAAACATGCATAAACTACTCTTATTAGGTCGACGAACAATATAAAGTAGGAGTGCATTTTACATTCAAACCCACCTTTGATTGTACTGTTGTTCATATCATATCATGCGATCCTACGCAGACTCTGTCGTCTTTCACAGCATTATTGAAAAAAAATAAAAAACAAAGTTGGTGTCATCTTCCATTGCACAATAATTGACCTTCCATACCAACTAAAGGCGTGTGACATTAAAGATAAAGGAGGTTCTAATGCCAATCGACAAAAGTAGGAGATGGACAAAGAAATAAGTGAATGATCAAACATGATTAAACTGTACAAAGAAATATGTACAGTTTTCAACTAATGTAATGAAAATATGTCAAAAAATCTGAATACTTATCAGTTGCAAACAAGTTTCAGCGAGCAGGTCATGATGCATGACTAAGCAACGACAGCTAAAAAACGCATCTAGCATATGCGCCTAGGATTCATGTGAACTTAGCTTTCTTGACCAACAATTGCATACTACTAAAGTCTTATGAAGCATCCGCTGATTTGAGTTGTAAATTTACAAATGCTTTTCACAAATACCTAGAACAATTTTAAGCACAATTTAATTCTAAGTAGTAAGTAGACTCCACTAGTAACAAAATATCTATCCCAGCTTAACTTAAGATTTCGAGGCACGCACGAATCAAAATAGAAATGATGCATGATGACCAAACCCATATGCACGCGAGTGGTTGCATAATTAAAATTAGCAAAAAATTAGGAATTATACAAAAAAAAAATAGCAACAGACGACCAAGTCGGCTTTGGTTTCAGACACAGCTTTGTGGTGAAGACTTGTGAAACCTTTGACCGAGAAAAGACAGGTCGAAGGAGATAGGAGACGGGAAGAAGACAATCGGTCCTAACGCGTTTACGTGTTATTGCATGTCGCTCATCAAACCTTTGACCGCTGCATCTTCCGCAATGCATTTTGTAAGTTGAAATCGACAAGTAGGTAAGATAGAAAATTGATGTCACGAGAACAAGTTTAATTCATTGTCATCTCTATCTCCAAGTATGAAGTAGAGATAAACACGAATGCCTTCTGCCAATCCAAATGAAAATAGAGAGAGTTTAGAGAATAGTTCAACTATTAAGGATTAAAAAGGCTCTCACAACTTAAATACTTAGTCTTTTTATAGTATATTAATGTTTATCTCAATGAATATTGACCCTATTTAGTTAGTTCCCTTTAATTTGAACTCTTGAATGTATACTATGAATGAGTGGTTGTATGCACTCGTATGTTCTTCTGAATTATATGTACATACGAGATTGATTTAGAAAACTGTGAACGAATGAGAAAGGAATTCTACTGCAAAAGTGTTCAACAAATGGATACAAAGTTTTAAGGCTGCCTTAAACGAGCAAGCAAGAAATAATTAGAGGAGGAAGACAGATGCATACAAGACATGACATATCTCCATTGATGATAAGGGAATCGAAGCAGTCGTGCACTGCATGGGCCGGTGAGGTCTTCGCCGTCTCCCTCCGTTGCTGTCGAGCTCTGACCAACCTCACCTGGAAACAATGCTCACGACCGAGAAGCATTAGGAAGCTTCACGACGACGCCACTCACCACCATGGCCGACCTTCCCATGAGCTCATGATTCATT
Source organism: Musa acuminata AAA Group (assembly GCF_036884655.1). Classification (NCBI taxonomy): domain Eukaryota; kingdom Viridiplantae; phylum Streptophyta; class Magnoliopsida; order Zingiberales; family Musaceae; genus Musa; species Musa acuminata. Next base: position 43,568,480 of record NC_088329.1, on the reverse strand, counting down.
CACAAGTCTCGGCTACAGTTTGCAAGCGTTGAATCCGTGGAAGTCGGACAAAGCATCTCGGCTATTTGATTCCGGAAAAATACGACAAAGAAAGGATAAAAACACCGTGGAAATAAATAACAAACACAATATCAAAAATACTTTAGGAAATATATTTAGGTTCGAAACGTGTATAAACACTTTCGAAGGATTTCTTCAACGTTTTTGGTTTAACACAAATTTCATATTTATTAAGATCATCAAAATGATAATTTATTAAGCCACACTTAACCATTCTTCTAATGGTGCTAGTTCCAATATGTGCTAATCTATCATGCTAAATAAGAATCAACAATATAAATAGAAGTAATATCTTTATTAAATTTAGAATCATTGTTAACAATATATAATTTGACTATTCCCTCAACGGAATAGTCTTTTCCAACAAAAGTTCCATAGAATTAACTTTCTGGATTCAAATATAGATTTAATTCTAGGTTTGCCAAGGAGATTCTCATTCACTAAATTTCTACTCATATTCGGTACATGAAGAACATTAGTAAGAGTGACTTTCTTACCCGAAGTGAAAACGAGTTCCACATTTCCCTTGTCAATCACCTTAGAATAAACTTTATTTCCCATTTGAATCTCTTGCCCTTCTGTGACTTTTTTATAAGTCTTGAAGAGTATCTTATCATAGCAAACATAGACGGTAGCATAAGTATTGTACCACCAACTAGAAACCTTGTCAAATATGGCATTCACTTCACTCCAATATGTGCTAATCTATCATGCTAAATAAGAATCAACAATATAAATAGAAGTAATATCTTTATTAAATTTAGAATCATTGTTAACAATAGATAATTTGACTATTCCCTCAACGGAATAGTCTTTTCCAACAAAAGTTCCATAGAATTAACTTTCTGGATTCAAAAATAGATTTAATTCTAGGTTTGCCAAGGAGATTCTCATTCACTAAATTTCTACTCATATTCGGTACATGAAGAACATTAATAAGAGTGACTTTCTTACCCGAAGTGAAAACGAGTTCCACATTTCCCTTGTCAATCACCTTAGAATAAACTTTATTTCCCATTTGAATCTCTTGCCCTTCTGTGACTTTTTTATAAGTCTTGAAGAGTATCTTATCATAGCAAACATAGACGGTAGCATAAGTATTGTACCACCAACTAGAAACCTTGTCAAATATGGCATTCACTTCACTCACCGTAGCGATTATATTATCATCTCCCTCAACGGAGTTGACTTCCGGTTTCTAGCCTTTTTTAAATCTGCAATCCCTAGCAAAATGACCAGGTTTTCCACAAACAAAACAACCTCCACTTTTGGCTTCTTAAATTTTCTTTGATCCCTTTTGGGGCCAAAATGATTCTCCTTATTTTGCTTGCCTTTGTTGGAATTCTTATATTGATTCACAACATTTGCTTTTATATTGCCAAAAGAGTTCTCACTCTTGTCTTTCATCCTCGATTCCTCCTCGATTCGAAGATGTTTTTGAATTTGCTCCTAAGTGATATCCTTGAAGTCATGCAAAATCTTCTTCCTATACCATTTCCAAGATGAAGGCAACTTGGCTATTATAGCCCATACTTAAAAAGGTTTAGGAAGTTCGATTTTTTCAGCTTTCAATTGATTAACAATGACCTACAACTTATGCACTTGTGCCAAGATTGGCTTGTCATCCACAAACTTGTAATCAAAATATTTAGAAATTAAAATTTTCTTTGTCCCTTCCTCCTTAGTATGATATTTGAATTCCAAAGCATTCCAAATTGCTTTTGTAGATGGTTCCACAGTAAAAAGATCATAACACCGGTTCGAAAGAGCATTGAGAATGTATCCTCTATACATGATTTCATATTCAATTCTCTTTTTTTGTTTAGCCTTTTCCTCGGTGTCATCGTCGGTTGGATCACGAATTGGTTGAATATTTGGATCAAGCACATAAAAGATATTCAAAGCAGTCAACATGAACTTCATTTTATCTTGCCAACGGGTAAAATTCGTTCCATCAAAACGATCCAAACGAACAAAATCTTGATTCAATAATTTGATGGTATTTGTGGCCTCTAGGATGAATTTGTATAAACTCACAAAAATTTTAAAATTTAAAAGTCTTAGAAAGTATTTTACACCTACACATAAAATTTTATAAAATATACTAATAAACCTAATAAATATAATATTACAACATTAGGTCCAACTACCAATGCGAGTCAACGTAGTTGTATGTAATCAATATCGTACTCTTTTTTTATATATTTCAATACTATTAATCTTTTCTAATATAGTTCATAACAATATTTATAGTTTGTTTTGTCAAGATAATATTATTATCATATTAAATCATAATATGTATATATAAATATAAATAGGATAATAAAAATAAGTAATTTTAATTAAGTAGAAAAAAATATCAATAATAGTATTCACTTAAATATGTATCACCTTATGTTTATGAGTTGATCATATCATTCCAAGAACATATTCTTTAAACATTTTACATTATAAAATTTTAATAAATTGATTAATAATCTTAGAAGTGGTGCTAAGTTCTTAATTAACATATGTTGTTTTTAGATTTTTTTTTCTATAACTACTAAGTACTTTAACTTATCATTCTTAAAGAAGAAAACTATTATGGTATTATTATAAAATATTTTTAATGGCTTGATAATTGAGTCGATCATAAAAAGTCTTTAAAATTTTTTTTGTAAAAGTAAAATTTGATTTATGATGTCAAAATATATCATAAATTCAGCTTACATTATTGATGATATAATAATCGATTAATTTTTACTTTATCAAGAAATTACCCTCAAGCATATAAATTCTAAAGTGGAATTCCTATTAACATCTAAATATTCTATCATTTCAAGTTACCTCAAAGCTCATTGACGTCTTCTTATTCTTCTTCTTCTTCAGCAGCAACAGCAGCAAAAGCAGCATCAGCATCGACTAGGTTTGTGTCGAAGGTGCAGGAATGCTTGATGTAGTTTATATAATTGCCTCGGAAATCTCTGATGGAAAAAATTGGAAAGCGTTCGATCATGGGCCAGTCTGCGCCATTTTGTAGGCATCTGCGGAGGAGTTTGGTGGCTCCCCATACGTCCAGTCTCTGGAGCGTGGTGAAGCATGCAGGGCAAGCCGCCAACCACTCTGGTAAATGATTGATGCGAGATCCAAAAGTGCCCAACCTCAAGAACTCCAGTGCAGGGAGATCAGTGACAATCTCCAGATCTGATTTACCACTTATTCTCAGTTGTTTCACAGAAGGGAAACCTCTGATGGACTTGAGAGCACACACATTCCTCAGATCCAATGTGGTTAAGCAGGTTGCCTGTCGGATCAGGCCTTCCGGTAGAGACTTCAACTTGGGACAATTATGGAGGACCAATTCGTCGAGGCGACGCATAGCAAAACCCTCCGCTACCCAATCCCACACTTCCATGTTAGTCATATCCCAGAGTTGCAGCTGCCTTAGTTTCGGAAACAACAAAGGAGGAGAAGAAGAAGAAGGGCGCTTTGAATTCCGTTCCCGTTCATGACCAGTAGCAGCAGCTTCACACCCAAAAAATTCCGGTCCGATGGTGGTCACTGCACGTGCACCTCCTATTTCAAGAAACTCCAAACTGGGGAGCTTTCCTAGCGGTGGAAGCAGTGGCCAATAATCGCAGTTAATTAGTTCCAAGCGGCTTATGTTTGGAAGAAGCGAACTGATGCTTGCAGACGCCATCCAGCTTGGGTACCGGAGGCCGAAGGAATTCTGTAAACTGAGCGAAACAACAGATGATGGTGGATGAAGTGCCACATCCAACACCTTCTCGATTATTTCAATCTGCTCCTCAGTGTGACCATCGGATGTCGGTGTAGATAAGCAATATAAATGTAGATTCTTCAGTTTTCGATTACGCTTTAATCCGCTTGTATCCCTTCTCGGTTCAGCTTCCATGTACGTCATCTCCAACCTATCAACGGAGAGGTATCTGAGCTCCTGGAGGCTGCCTAATTCTTCCAATGGGCACGAACCAGTAGCCGTGTTCATCACGAATCCTACGAGTTCATTGAGGAGCTTCAACCTTCCTATTCCACATGGTAAGCTCTCCAAGTGTGTACCTTTACAGTCGAGTGTCCTTAGATTGACTAGCCTATCTATACCCTGGGGGATCTGTCTCAACTTGAAACATCCTTTGAGGATCAAAAACTGTAAATTCGTCAGATTGTATATGCTTTCTGGAAGCTCCGTTATATGGCTATGAGACACATTCAAGTATCTCAAGTGTATCAAATTTCCGATGTAGTGCGATATGCTCTCGATATTTGTATGCATAAGGTGCAGGACTCGAAGTCGCACGAGATTCTTCAAGGAATCATCTATATCCCCCACAATGCCGTGTGTTCCATCTACTAACAATGTCCTCACTGACTCATGTCTCTTGGTCAAATTGACGATATGCTGGATGTCCGTGGTTACAGTGGCCCCAATCGACAACCGACGTAGCTTCATCAGGGCGGCACCACTTCTCCACTCGTTTTGCACGTCACTAATGAACAAGCTCTCATCTCTCGATAGGAAATGGCCGAACGATCGGAGCAGGTCATGCATCATGTAAGACTCATCGTAGTCCTGACCGTAAGGTTGCGATTGTAGAAGGCTCCTATGAAGCAGCTCTCTGTAATATTGCTCTCCTGTTTCCTCCAAGCTGACATCTCCTCGGGCTTCAACAAACCCCTCGGCTATCCATAATCTGACAATTTCAGGCTCGTGAAACCTATAGTCTTCGGGGAACAAGACACAGTTGAGAAAGCATTGCTTGAGATGCGACGGCAAGTCTTGGTAGCTCAGATACAGTGCTCCATGCACACCTTCGGGAAGCCCGGTCCGTGACCATGCGGCGCTGTGGAGAACTTCCTCCCACGCACTTCTGTTGAGTCCTCTATCGAGGAGGACCCCTCCGATGGTCTTGATGGCCAGGGGAAGCCCTCCGCATTTCCCAACAATCTTCATGCCTGTGTCCTTGAGATCTTGGGCATCAATTTCCTCCTCTGCATTCATCGTCGCCTTCTTGCACAGGAGCGTCCAGCCATCCTCTGGAGGCAGCAGCTTCATCTCGTGGACGAGGCCCGCCTTCATTTGCCTCGCGATCCCTGTGTTTCTGGTGGTCACCAGCACCCTGCTGCCTGCTGCTCCTCCCTGCAAAGGATTGCGGAGCAAGTCGTCCCAGATCTGAGCATCCCAAACATCATCCAACACCAGCAAGAACTTGTTCCCTCTAAGGAGACCCGCCACCATGGGCTCCAGCAGACTCCTGCTCTGTTCCCCACCATGGCTTCCACCAGCACCTTTAACGATATTTCTGAGAAGATCCGTCTCGCTGAACTCTTGGGACACGCACACCCAGATGGTGGTGCGGAAGTTGGCTTTGATTTTACCATCATTGAACACCTTCTGAGCGAAGGTGGTCTTTCCAATGCCGCCGATCCCCACAATTGCCAGCACCACCACGTTCTTACTCGGATCTTGCTTTGTCAGCTGCTCCACCAGTGCCTTGGCGTCCTCCTCCAGTCGCTGGCCAACCATGTCAGACTCCATCACCGGGGAAGTTATGCGACTAACTCGAGGAACCACCCTTGGTTCCGCCGCAGACACATGGAGTTGCAACTTGGACCCTCGGTCCGAGATCTCTTTCAGCCGATCGTTGAGATCCTTGATTTTGATGACCACCTCATTTCTGAACTTGACCTCGTCGCTTAAGCCAGCAAAGATGGAAAATATGTTGCCTTTGAACCGCTTCCGAGGGGACTCTCCCGGGGTGCACTTCTCGGCCGCGGTCCGCCACTCGTCGAGGACGTCGTCGGCGTCGTACATGACATCCTTGAGCTCCATCAGCCAGTCGTTGACGGCCTTGTCCTCGATCCGCCGCTTCTCGGCGTCACGAAGGACAGACTGGATGTTGCGGAGTGTGCTTTGGAGGTTTTGGATCTTCCCGGGGACGCCCAACCACAAGTCCACCTTCTCCTTGGCCATGTCGAACAATGTTACGAGGAGCTTGGAGATGAAGGGATTCGGCATCACGGCCATATCTTCTCTCGTCTTTTGCTTTCCTGGTGGAGATCTTTGTTTCGTATGAATGGGACAAATTGTTATGATGTCAAACTTGTGTAGTTTGGAATTGTCAAGATATATAATACGTGGAGAAAATATAATTGTTATGATGTCAGAGCACCACCGAACTCTCAACAGGATCTCATGAACAAAGCAATAGTAGTATCTCCTTCGTCATTGCACAGAATAACCAAGTCTCAAATGTAATTTGAGGACTTATTCGAGAATACAGAAATAATAAGGATTAAAATGGAAAAGGTGATTGTGCTGAGAGAGTAGAAGAGGAGCAGAAGAGATAAAAGAAGAAGACGAGTCTTCCGTAATAATCTATTGGTGCAATAATATTCTATTGTCTTCCGTAAGCCACTTCGGCTTGTGGTCATTTGGCAGGCCGAAAGAAAGGGTGCTGCTACATAGTACGAACAAAGTTAAGAGTTTATCTTTCATGGCGAAATCATTGACCGATTCTAAAACGTGATGCAGAATAAAATAGCCTTTGATACCAATTAAAGGCTCCGACAACAATGGTAAGACAAAAAAATGATTCTGATATCAATCGATAGAAAGAAGGCAGGCGATTGACAAAGGGACGAGCGAATGATTGAGACGTGGCGGAAGCCAAAGATATTGTAAGTACATCAAGATTTCTAACACCGTCTTATTTACTGATCAACGATACGCTCCAGTTTGGAAGAACATATAGTAGCATACTTTCTTCTTAGATAGCCCAATCACCCTCGTAAGAAACAAGAGAAGTAGACATGTGCAGGAAGTAAGTAAGAGCACACAAACAAAACGAAACTGTGGATGTGAAAGTTATTACTTTGGTGATTAATCTATGTTTGTCTATGGAGAAAAACTATACTTCATCTGTTTCTTATCATCACAAAAAGCTTTGTTAAGCTGCATGGGTCTGAAATAATAATTAGATAAGTTAATTCTATCGAGATCATCTCATAAGGAATCATATAATAAATAAACTTATTTTTTAATGATCAATAATTATAATTAAAATTCAATGAGATTTATAATGCAATAATCAAATGCTCTAAGTGCCTCCAAAAAGATGCAAACGATCGATCCAAAATCAAATTATTCCGATTGTTCATATCGAAGACCATCGACATAATTACATAAACTGAGAATATTAATGATTGAGAAACAGGACACATCACCATGAATATACCTACTTTTTCTCTTTCGAGCATCAGAGTAAGATTTTATTTAAAAATATATTTATTTATTTATAATATATAATTGAAGAAAAGGATATGAATAAATATTGGAATGCTTGAGAGTGTTTGATAAGCAAAAAAACATTTATTTTAAATATGCATTGAGTTAAGTGTTGTTTGGTAAAATTACATTTCAAAAGTCCATTAAAAATATTTATGTCTAATTTATCCTTCTAATATTTTTAATATTTATTCAAAGTGAATATATATATTTTTAATGTTAAATTAATAAGTAAATATATAAAATAAATGAATGAATGTATATAAGGCTCAAATAGATAAAAATAATTAAATAAAATATCATCTTATAGAAAAAATAAATCATACTGGTTTCTCACTTGCAATCTTATAATTTTAGATAAAGTCATAAGGGCACTTTGGGATTTTAAAAAAATTATATTAGCATTCTACAAATACTAAAATACTAATGTTACATTAATGTAGCATCAATATTTGAGTATTTTCAATACAACATCTAAATCAAATACGTATAAAAAACACATAATCTGAAGGATAACCTAAGCATTATAGGAGCTACAAAGAAAAGATGATTGAGCTCGATGGTATCTTACCATCGCTTGATAGAATTTTATAGTTGCAAAAAAATACTATATGAAGATAGAGGGCTAGAGTTCTAATTGGATGCTCAACATAGTAAATCATTATTTATCGAAACTTTATAATCCAACTTAGAGAGAGAGATTTCCATTAATATGTTTTTATTCGGGCATCAATTTTGATAAAGGAAAAAAATCAAAGTTGAATATATATATATATATAATTATATAATTAGGACTGTCGTGTATTGTTTCATAAGCTTAGATTGACATGACTGAAAAGTTTTCCTTTTGCTTTGACAAACTCCTCAGCTATACAATATTGGATGAGGTCTGTCATTGAACAAGCCACAAAACAAAAGGCATAGTTTGAGATGAGATGACAAGTCACGCTCTCTTCATATATTGGTGATTCACGTAAACGTTTACACCTTCTGAATTTTTTTTGAGATAGTTTCGTATATGAAATCCTCACAAATATTAAATGGAAAACTATGTTAGACTCTCATGTGCAGTACTATTTCTGATAAGAGTCATTTTGATATCTGATAGCTGCATTTTGATCATTCAAAATCTCATAAATAATTATAAAACTACAAAAAAAAAAAAAAAAGTATAATCCTAATTCCTTATGGCAATCTTTTTTCCGAGCCTACATTCAATTGTTTACGCAGAAAAGAAAAGATGATCTATACATGCTACAGATACTCTGATCAAGACATTTCACTGCCAACATACGCAGCATTGAATTAATCACCATAAAAAAAAGAGCTACAGGTATAAGAAGGTGAGGGAAGTCGAGGAAATAGACAGACAATGGACATTCTGTCCGTAAAGATTGTACTGATATCACCATATCAGTAGTGGTAGTAGAAATATACAGATCGGAGGGCACTAAAGTTGCAGTAGCAGTAGCAGTACGTACATTGCAGGAATTATATGCTACAGAGAGAGAAAGAAAGCCAAAATAAGTTGTCCATCAGATCGAGCTGGTATCACCATATCATAGGAATGAGTCGCAACCAACCTCTCGATCTGTGCTTCTTTTCAAATGTCTCGGACTTTCCATGGTCAGCTCCATTTGCAATGATGATATTAGACATGACTGCATATACTACATCGTGAATGATGTCGATCTCCCTTCCATAAGCAGGAAGAGATAATTGTGAGTTGCCACTCCAAAACCAGAAGACGTTAGATGGTGGAGACGTGAGCATGAAAGGTAAGTTACCTCAAAGCTCATTGATGTCTTCTTCTTCTTCAGCAGCCGACTAGGTTTGTCTCGAAGGTGCAGGAATGCTTGATGTAGTTTATATAATTGCCACCTCGGCCATCTTTGATGGAAAAAGATGGATAGTGTCTGATCATGGGCCAGTCTGCGCCATTTTGGAGGCATCTGAGGAGGAGTTGGGTGGTTCCGTAGACGTCCAGTCTCTGGAGTGTGGTGAAGCTTGCAGGGCAAGCCGTCAACCACTCAGGTAAATGAATGATGAGAGATCCAAATGTGCCCAACTTCAAGAGCTCCAGTGCAGGGAGATCAGAAACAATCTCCAGATCTGATTCACCAATTATACTCAGTTCTTTCACAGAAGGGAAACCTCTGATGGACTTGAGAGCACCCACATCGGTCAGATCCAATGTGGTTAAGCAAGTTGCCTGTTGGATCAGGCCTTCCGGTAGAGACTTCAACTTGGGGCAATTTTTGAGGACCAATTTGTTGAGGCGACCCATAGCAAAACCTTCCGCTACCCAATCCCACACTTGCATGTTAATCATATCCGCGAGTCGCAGCTGCCTTAGTCTCGGAAACAACATAAGAGGGGGAGAAGAAGAAGAAGAAGAAGAAGAAGAAGGGCGCTTTGAATTCCGTTCCCGTTCATGACCAGAAGCAGCAGCAGCTTCACACCCAAAAAATTAGTGTCATGTTTAAAGCAGGCATGATGCCAAAGGAACTTAAAAGTATCATTTATGTTTAAGTAACATTGATCCTCGAGGAGCTTAAAAGAATAGTCACACAAAATAAAATAAAACATCTTTTATGTTAGAGGCAAATATGATCCTAAAAGAACTTAAAAGAAAGTGACACAAAATAAGGCATCATCATGTTTTAAAGCAAGCATGATCCTAAAATAACTTAGAAGAATAATGACACAGAATAAAACATCATTATGTTTAGATGATTGAGATGCCAATAGACAAAAGTAGGAGATGGACAAAGGGATGAGTGAATGATTGAGATATGGAGGGAGTAAAAGAATTTCTCACTTGATCACTAACAAATACAGAGGAAGTATAAAAGATACAAACAAGATCACTAACGGATAACATATGACTACGAGATCACTAGTGGTTAGTATAAGATGGATACTACTCGATGGTATAAAACGATACAATGCAAGCTCTATAATGGATAATTTTTTAAACTGGAAAGTAATTTAGAGTGGACACCGATAATAACCTCGACTGCCAATACATCAAATTGTAAACCTCGAGACACATATATAACATGTCTGAAAATTTCTTCTACTTTAATTAGTCATTAGATACTCTAAAATATTCTAGAAATACTAGAATGAGCTCAAGAAGCCCACACAGACATGCTTCAGCGAAGATCTACATATGTCAAATTTTTTAAATATTTTTTTTTTTATTTATAAATAGATGTATATATCCTTAATTTATAACTTGGTTCTAATAAAATATTTTTACTCTTACCTATAATTTATTTTTCTCCTTTTTCTTAATCTTTTTCTTCTTCTTCTTCTCCTCCTCCTTTAAATTATCAAAGGTGATGTAAAATGACAAAAAAAAAGATAAATGATGAAACAAGATGAACTGAATATCGAAAAAAAAGATATGAGAAATATTTTTTTATGTTTATTATAATAAGTTGATATTTTTAAGGTCATGTATACTATGTAATTATCTAGAAAATACCACATTCTTGATTCATTATATTAACCCATGACCTTACTCGAACAGAATCTGCTTTATAAGCTCGTATAACTATTACTTCGAGTACTGAGTAGATAGGCAACATGATCTAGTTGATGACCTATGACCCTCATTATATTAACACAGAAGATATCATATTCTGTGTCTTTACAAATTACCTATTATATTTCATGCCTTTACAAATTACCTAGTAAGATGCACAGGTGGTGGAGAGAGTTGACATTAGCGGGGTGAACAAGCAAGATTTGTGAGAAAAAAAAAATATATATATAAAGCTACGAACGGAATTAAAGGGGTTGTGAATAGTATAATATTATTTTTATTATTTTTTAAGGGGTTATAAATAGTAAGGGATTGCAAATAGTAAGAATAAGGTTTTAAATAGTAAGCTCCAAAACATTATGTATATATATATATATATATATATATATATATATATATATGTTTAATCGCAAAAATTAAATAACATTTGACTATTAGCTGTAACTATAAATTACACATACCCTTTCAAGACTTAGAATGATTAATAAAAGTATATATCTTTTAGTATTTACATATTTGTTTAATTTTTCTTAATCAATGTTAATTATAATGAATTATGATTAAAAGATTATTGACTTTTCTAATTTTAGATACATAATTTTTTTATCCTTATAAAACAAAAAAAATCTTACAAATATGTCAATAAAATTAATCTCCCCTAAATTAACCATCAGATATAATATTGTTGGAATTTTAATTGACATCAATATCCATGTAAAATATATTACAAATATATGCCTTTTAAAATAATATTTATGATAATCAAATAAATGATAGTGATACAAGGTATTTTAGATAGTAATACATTCTATATTAACACTAGTTTATGAGAAAATTTTCTTAGATATAGATTATCAAGCTACTTAGATGATAATCACTAGATATCATTTAGGAAGGTAAAGATATTGTATTCTAGAGAAGTGGCATGTTATTTTTGTAAAGCTATATTCACTTGGTCTTTAAAATGATAGCATATTGCTGCTCGATCAAGTTGTGAAGTAGAATATATAGCAGTTTCTTCTTGTGTTTATCATATAATTTAATTAATAAGAATATTCAAAAAAAATTTATATGTCTCGGGGGGACAAGTTAATCAAGATTTATGTTGAGAGCTATTGCCTTAGCCAAAAATTTAATCTACCTTGAAAGATTTAAGCTTATCCTATTCTTCCTCTATTTGAAAGATCTAAGTATATCGACACAAGATTTTATTTTATAAGTGACCATATCAAAAATAAAAAGTTAGCTATATCATATCGAGACATGTGAACAAGTGGTCGATATACTTACAAAACCTCTTAAATTTGAAATAACTTAGCATATTATATGAAATAAGTTAAGAGGGGAGAATGTTGGAATTAAACTTGTTCATGCATTGTAAAAAGGTTAATTGAATCAAAAGAAAGGTTCATTGCATAAAGAGAGAGATTCATTGCATCAAGAGGAAAAATGGATTAAACTTGTTAGATTGATCAACTTTGAAAGAAACTTAGCAGTTAGATGGATCGAGTTTAAGGGGGGAGAGTGTTGGAATTAAACTTGTTCATACATCGTAAAGAGGTTAATTTAATAAAAAGAAATGTTCATTACATCAAAAGAGAGATTCAATGCATCAAGAGGAAAAATGTATTAAACTTGTTAGATGAATCAACTTCAAAAGAAACTTAGTATGTAAGATGAATCAAGTTTAAGGGGGAGAAATATTAGAATTAAACTGGTTCATGCATCGTAAAGAGGTTAATTTAATCAAAAGAAATGTTCATTGCATCAAGAGAGAGATTCATTGTATCAAGAGGAAAAATGGATTAAATGACTATGGAAATGATAAGTCAAATTGACTATTGATTCTAGAAAAAATTTATTATTTATTTTGAATATAATTAATGTAATGTATCTTTGGAGACTATATAAACCTCATATGTTGCTCACGAAACACACAAAGTTTTTAAAATTGTAATGAGTTTTTAAGAGAAATATAGAAGATTTAAGCTTATCCTATTCTTCTCTATCTGATAACTCAATCCCTTTTTCTTATCAAGTTCAATAGGATACAAATAGTTCATGCATCGAGAAACGCTCTATCTAAAGATTGTCATTGTCATTGTCATTATGGGGACAACGACGAAGAAAGGTATGTGATATCCTACTTATCTCTGTTCACTCTCTATCTAAAGATCGGATCCAATATGTTAGAGGGCCTCAACTTCCTCCGCTTTGATTTGGTGTTTCCATTGTGTTCTTTCAGCTCCAAGAGAGAGAGAAAAAAGGGGGTTTGACAACAGTGATGAAACACAGGACTCAGCACAATCATTCGAAGAAAATTGCATTTATTTGAAGCCTAATCTGCCTCATCTTTTCTTTCTGTCCATTATTGAGAATCACGAACTTGCTATTTAGTACCATCAATTCAGATTCTGATCATCCACTCAAGAACAGAACACAAAGCCGATCCTCCTTCCTTCTTTTTCTTTTCTTTTATCTTAAAGTGGTAAGAACAGAAAACAGTATTGCTTAATGAATCCTCCAAGAAGGTACAATTTCTAACATATCTGTGTCCTTCACATTCACCTTCATATGGTGTGCGTGTCCCAAGAGTTCACGGAGACGGATCTTCTCAGGGATATCGTCACCAGCGCCGGGGGAAGTCTCGGTGGAGCACTGAGCCGGACTTTGCTCGAGCCCATGGTGGAGGGTCTCCTGAAAGGGAACAAGTTCTTGCTAGTGTTGGATGATGTGTGGAGGGCTGAGATCTGGGACGACTTGCACCGCAATCCTTTGCGAGGAGCAGGGTGCTGGTGACCACCAGAAACGAAGGGATCACGAAGCAAACGAAGGCGGTCCACGTCCACAGAGTGAGTCTACTGCCCCCTGAGGTTTGCTGGTCCCTGCTGTGCAGGAAGGCCACGACGAACGCAGACGAGGAACGGGATGCCCAAGATCTCAAGGACACAGGCATGAAGATCGTTGAGAAATGCCAAGGACTTCCCCTGGCCATCAAGACCATCGGAGGGGTTCTCTGCACGAAAGAACTCAGCAGAAGGGCATGGGAGGAAGTTCTCCCCAGCGTCGCGTGGTCACAAACCGGCCTTCCCGAAGGCGTCCACGGAGCTCTGTATCTGAGTTACGAGGACTTGCCGGCCCATCTCAAACAGTGCTTTCTCTACTGCGCCTTATTCCGTGAAGACTACGCGTTCGTCAAGGCATAGATCGTCCAGCTGTGGATCGCCTAAGGGTTTGTCCACGCAGAAGGCGATCTCACGTTGGAGGCGAGAGGGGAGGAATATTTCAGAGAGCTGATTCGGAGGAGCCTACTACAACCCGACCCCCACCATTTGTACGTCGGCTGGAGCTGCACCATGCATGACCTGCTGCGATCGCTTGGCCATTTCTTGACAAGAGACGATAGCTTGGTGGTCATCGGGGCGGCAGCAGTTCTCCACTCGTTTTGCACGTCACTAACGAATGAGATCCAGACCGTAAGGTTGCGATTTTAGAAGGCTCCTATGAAGCAGCTCTCTATGATGTTGCTCCCCTGTTTCCAGCAAAGTAACATCTCCTCGTGCTTCGACAAACCCCTCGGCTATCCATAATCTTACGATGGCAGACATGTGGAACGCACAGTTTTCGCGCAATAAGGCACAGTAGAGAAAGCATCGCTTAAGATGGGCCGGAAGGTTGGTAGCTCAGATACAGTTCTCCGTGCACAACTTCGGGAAGCCCGGTCCGTGACCATGCGGCGCTGCGGAGAACTTCCTCCCACGCATTTCTGTTGAGTCCTCTATCGCGGAGGACCACTCCGATTGTGTTGATGACCAGGGGAAGCCCTCCGCATTTCTCAACAATCTTCATGCATGTGTCCTTGAGATCTTGGGCATCCCGTTCCTCCTCTGCATTCATCGTCGCCTTCTTGCACAGGAGGGACCAGCCATCCTTCGGAGGCAGCAGCTTCATCTCGTGGACGTGGGCCGCCTTCATTTGCCTCACGATACCTGCGTTTCTGATGGTCACCAGCACCCTGCTCCCTGCTGCTCCTCCCTGCAAAGGATTGCGGAGCAAATCGTACCAGATCTGAGCCTCCCAAACATCATCCAACACCAGCAAGAACTTGTTCCCTCTCAGGAGACCCTCCACCAAGGGCTCCAGCAGACTCCTGCTCTGTTCTCCATCATGGCTTCCACCAGCACCTTTAACGATATTTCTGAGAAGATCCGTCTCGTTGAACTCTTGGGACACGCACACCCAGATGGTGGTGCCGAAGTTGGCTTTGACTTTGCAATCATTGAATACTGTTACGTCGAGTAACTGTTCAGCCGTGGCCTCGGGGCCGTCGCGGCTTGGTTCGGGTCCGGAAGGCGGCGGTCTCCGTGGGGGCGCTCCTTGAGCCCGCTGAATCTCCGAAGGCGGTGGTCTCCGAAGGCTTCGCACCTGCACAAAGGTCAGGTCGGGGTGCTCGACCCGACCCCTCCGACGATCAAGTTAGAGAAAGATGTGGAGGGGGTTTAGGAGGAGGAGGAACCTCCGTGTGTTGAGTGTGCTTTTTTTAGAGTCCTCCCTTTCTTTGGGGAGTCCGGGGGTATTTATAGGTGGGTTTAGCATTATCGGATGTGACCGCCTGCTGGAGCAATATGGTACCTCTGATGGCGTCTGATGAGGCCGTTGGGGTCGCGTGGTGAAGTGGTTTGCCGCAGGGCATGGGCGGAAGCTGGTCATCGCCTTACCTTGCCGTGGTCAACCATGCCGGGTCGGGGGTTACTGCGTGGTAGCGGAAGTTGTCAGCGCGGGTCTAGTCAGCATTATGGTCTTCAGACTCAGGCAGCCTGGTGCCCAGGTGGGGCCCTCGTCGTTCGGCCATTATTTCCCCTATCATATTCCCCCCCCCGAAAGGAGCCATGCGTCGGTCGTGATGGGGGAGGAGGTCCGAGGCATGGCTGTGTTTCGCGGTGCCAACGCTGTTTGAGGCGACCTGTGGTCCAGCGAGCCAGGCGGGCTGACCACGCTGGTGAGCCTCGGGCATTACGCGACCGAGGAGCAGGACCCAAGCGGGCTGACTGCACTGGTGGCCCAGGCGGGCTGACCGTACTGGTGAGCCTCGGGCATTACGCGACCGAGGAGCAGGACCCAGGCGGGCTGACCGCACTGGTGAGCCTCGGGCGTTACGCGACCGAGGAGCGGGACCCAGGCGGGCTGACCGCGCTGGTGAGCCTCGGGCATTACGCGACCGAGGAGCCGGACCCAGGCGGGCTGACCGCACTGGTGGGCCTCGGGCATTACGCGACCGAGGAGCAGGATCCAGGCTGGCTGACCGCACTGGTGAGCCTCGGGCGTTACGCGACCGAGGAGCAGGACCCAGGCGGGCTGACCGCACTGGTGAGCCTCGGGCGTTACGCGACCGAGGAGCAGGACCCAGGCGGGCTGACCGCACTGGTGAGCCTCGGGCATTACGCGACCGAGGAGCAGGACCCAGGCGGGCTGACCGCACTGGTGAGCCTCGGGCATTACGCGTCCAAGGAGCAGGACCCAGGCGGGCTAACCGCACTGGTGAGCCTCGGGCGTTACGCGACCGAGGAGCAGGACCCAGGCGGGCTGACCGCACTGGTGAGCCTCGGGCATAACGCGTCCGAGGAGCAGGACCCAGGCGGGCTGACCGCACTGGTGAGCCTCGGGCGTTACGCGACCGAGGAGCAGGACCCAGGCGGGCTGACCGCACTGGTGAGCCTCGGGCATTACGCGACCGAGGAGCAGGACCCAGGCGGGCTGACCGCGCTGGTGAGCCTCGGGCATTACGCGACCGAGGAGCCGGACCCAGGCGGGCTGACCGCGCGGTCCGCGTGAGCGTGCGGGCGGCCGGGCTTGCTTTTTCTCTGGGGAAGGTCAAGGGTCCGTCCCTTTTCGGCGTTCTCCGGGCTTCGGGTTTGAGATGATTAGGGCTAAACGTGATTAATGCATTTAAGTTTGTCTCGGTTAGTGTCCCCAAGGCCGGCATGATGGATGCCTCGGTATCCATGTTGCGCCGCGGCCCCCTGCCGTGCACGCTGCACTTATGGTGAGGTGACGCCTTCCTATCCCGCGGCAGAATTCGGGAGAGGAAGGGTCGCTGCTTTTTGGCGGAATACGGCCTGCCTATAAATGGCGTGAGGCCGGCTGCCGAGGGAAGATCTTTTCCTCCGTGTGCGTCGAGCTGTCTCGTGCCCCCTTGTATTGTTTGCGCCAGTCATTCCTTCCTTCCTTGCCGAAGGTCAGTAAGAATGGTGTCCTCTTCATCCTGTTCTTCCTCTTCGTCGAAGGCCGGAGAGACGGCAGTTTCATCGAACTCCAGCTCGTCGTCGGACGAGAAGGCGGCCAGGGCCCTAGAGGCCTTGATGTGGCCCCACGACCACGACTCTACCGTGGGCGAGTCGTCGCTGAGTCTCCTCCGGGATCGCTATGGTGTCTCGGAGGAGTTTGTCCTTCTAGCTCCTGAGCCTGGCCAACGTGCCTACGACCCGATCCCCGGGGGCTTTGCCCTTACCCTCGATGCCTTTGAGGCCGGGCTGCGCCTCCCTCTACATCCTGTCATAGTCTCCTGCCTTTCTTGGTGGCATATTTCCCCGTCCCAAATGGCGCCGAACTCGTGGCGCTATCTGGTGGCGTTTTTGGGCGAGTGTAATTATGCCGACATACCCCCGACCCGCGCCCTCTTTCTCTCCTGCTTTCGTCTTTCCAAGGGATCGGGGGGCTACTACTTGTCTGCCCGAGCGGGTTTCAGGGTGAGCGGGGCCCCTTCCAGCAACAAGGGGTGGAAGGAGCGCTTTTTTTTCGTCAGTCGTTCGGAGGACTGGGGGTTTGGGGTCCGTTGGGGGGCGCGAGTGATAGACAACACTACCCCGGCTTTGGACGATGATGAGCGCCGAGGGCTTCGGAGGCTTAGAGAAATCCTCCCGGCCTCCTGAGCTATCCAGAGCATGTCCGAGAGGTGGTTAGTGGAGGCGGGTCTTAGCCCGGTACCTCTAGGTACGCTCCGAGGAGCGGCTCCTTTGGGGGTTTTTTTCTTTCTTTTTCTCGCGTGTTTTCGTTTGACTAACAGTTGTCCTGGTCTTCCTCGATAGAAATGGTGCGTCTTGAGCACTTGCGAGGGGGGAAGACTTCCGCCGCGTCGGGCCGTTCGCCTTCCATCGCCAAGGCGGGCACGAGGGAAGCCCCCGTGGACGTCGAGACGAGCAGGTCTCGGAAGAGGGCGCGGGCGCCATCCGGTGGAGACCTCGAGGTGGTCGCAGCTCCGGCAGCGGGAGTTGTGGTGACGTCGGTGGTGGAAGGTGCCGCAGGGAGTCTCGGGGAAGGCGAGGCTGGAGCGAGCGGGGGTGTGAGGACAGAGGCGCCTCGCCAGCCCTCCGTCCGCGAGCTTCTTTGCCTTCCGCTAAGGGAGGACGAGCCGTACCTAGCGCGGGAGGTGGGTGCCCTTCCCCGCGGCGTGGCCACCGACCCGCTGGTGGCCCAGTGGGATGGTCTTACCCGAGGCACCCGGGTCTGGGCCGACGGGGATATTGCGGGCAGGTTCATCCGAGGCGGGCTTCATCCCGATATAGCTCGGAATCTTCATCCGAGGCGGCTCGGGCGTACGCCTTCTTTCGGGCCATGGAGTCCCCCCCGGATGCGGGGCCGCCCGATATCACGTCGATGTGTCGCTCGACGGGCCCCTCCGGGCGTGGCGAAGATTCTTTGTTCGGGCGGAGATACTGATCGAGGTGCCCCCTGCGGATGAGCTCCTCGATCTGTCTTTTCAATTCCCGACAATGTTCAGTGTTGTGTCCCCGTTGCCGGTGGAAGCGACAGTACTTCGATTGATCTGCCAACGCCCGGGGGTTGCTCATCGGGTAGGGTTCTTTGAGCAGTCCTTTCTCCCTTATATGAAGGAATATATCCGTTCGGGATGAATTCAAAGTAGGGGGAGGGGACCTCGGAGTCGGTGGGTCGGATCTATCTGATCTACGCCGGGATGTTGCAGGATGTTGCTGCCGAGGCGGCTCTGACTTGGTCGCTTTGTGTCTCCCGGGTCTCCCAGCCATCCACGTCTCTGCAGCGACGAACTGGCTTGCCCTCTGAAGCATCTCGGGCACAGTCGTGGGGGGTCGCTCCACTAGGGACCAGAAGAACCTGGAGGGCCGCAAGCCTATCATGAATGCCTGCATTAATAGGGAAGGATGAGCGTCCGAGAGCCCTCGGATCTGTGTCGTAAAACGGTCCAAGAAGCGGGAAAGGGATTCGTCTTCCCCTTGGTTGAGTCCGAGGAGCAGTGCCGCGGATGGCTTCGGGCGGGCGTAAGCGAGGAAGTTGAGTTCGAAGTCCCGGGCGAGCTGGTCGAAGGAGGAGATGGTTCCCGCCTTGAGGCCGCCGTACCACACGCGGGCCGATCCCCTCAAGGTCGTCGGGAAGGCTTTGCACATCAGGGCGTCAGAAGTTCCGTATAGCGCCATTTGGGCGCGAAACGCGGCTACGTGATCCGCAGGATCGGTGGCGCCGTCATAGGTGTCCAGGGATGGGAGCCGAAAGTGCGGTGGGATGGCCTGATCTTGTATCTCGGTCGCGAATGGGGACCCTTGGTATCCATCCGTTCCAGGCTCCCCTTTCGACCTGCGGATTTCTTGCTGTACCTCGTTAAGACGTTGGTTGAAGAGGTGCAGCTGTGCTTGTAGGATGTTGGTTGAGTCCGCGGGTGGCCGCTCGGGTTCGGGGCGGTTCAGCGTGCCCACGGTCTCCCGGTCTCCGAGCCGGGTCGTTTGGTTTCGAGGCGACGGGGGGGCCCCGGGGGGCGTCGCATGCTCCCGAGGGGCGGACTCTCGTTGACGCAAGGGCTGGTCCGCTGACCGGGGGATGAGCGGAACGATGGTCTGCACCATACCCGCCAGCGCCCTCACTTGGTGGGTGAGGTCGTGGAAGGCCTCGGGGGAGACGGATGGGGGCACGACAGTGGCGTCGGGCGGAGATAAGCTCGGGCCATTGAATAGGCGCCAATATTGCTCCGAAGCTGTAGCGGGGCACTCGTCTTGGGGCTCTTCTCGCGAGGGACGATCTCCCGGGGTCCCGACTAGGTGCGTCATCGCGGCTCGCCAAGGTGGGTCCCCTGACCAGTCGACATTCCGGCCCTCCTTCTAGCGCCAAAATGTTACGTCGAGTAACTGTTCAGCCGTGGCCTCGGGGCCGTCGTGGCTTGGTTCGGGTCCGGAAGGCGGCGGTCTCCGTGGGGGCGCTCCTTGAGCCCGCTGAATCTTCGAAGGCGGTGGTCTCCGAAGGCTTCGCACCTGCACAAAGGTCGGGTCGGGGTGCTCGACCCGACCCCTCCGACGATCAAGTTAGAGAAAGATGTGGAGGGGGTTTAGGAGGAGGAGGAACCTCCGTGTGTTGAGTGTGCTTTTTTTAGAGTCCTCCCTTTCTTTGGGGAGTCCGGGGGTATTTATAGGCGGGTTTAGCATTATCGGATGTGATCGCCTGCTGGAGCAATATGGTACCTCTGATGGCGTCTGATGAGGCCGCTGGGGTCGCGTGGTGAAGTGGTTTGCCGCAGGGCATGGGCGGAAGCTGGTCGTCGCCTTACCTTGCCGTGGTCAACCATGCCGGGTCGGGGGTTACTGCGTGGTAGCGGAAGTTGTCAGCGCGGGTCTAGTCAGCATTATGGTCTTCAGACTCAGGCAGCCTGGTGCCCAGGTGGGGCCCTCGTCGTTCGGCCATTATTTCCCCTATCAAATACCTTCTGAACGAGGGTGGTCTTTCCGATGCCGCCGATCCCCACAATTGCCAGCACCACCACGTTCTTACTCGGATCCTGCTTTGTCAGCTGCTCCACCAGTCCCTCAGCGTCCTCCTCTAGACGCTGGCCAACCATGTCAGACTCCATCAAGGGGGATGTTATGCGACTAACTCGAGGAACCACCCTTGGTTCGGCCGCAGACACTTGGAGTTGCAGCTTGGACCGTCGGGCCGAGATCTCTTCCAGCCGATCGTTGAGATGCTTGATCTTGACGCCCACCTCATGTCTGAACTTGCCCGTACGAAAGCAAGCAAAGAAGGGAAACCTGTTTCCTTTGAACCGCTTCGGAGGGGACTCTCCCGGGATGCACTTCTCGGCCGCGGTCCGGCACTCGTCGAGGAAGTCGTCGGCGTCGTACATGGCATTCTTGAGCCCAGTCAGCCAGTACTTGATGGCCTTGTCTTCGATTCGGCGCTGCTCGGCATCTTGAAGGACGGACTGGATGTTGCGGAGAGTGTCTTGGAGCTTTTGGATCTCCCTGGGAACGCCCAACACCAAGTCCACCTTCTCCTCGGCCATGTCGAACAATGTTTCGCGGAGCTTGGAGATGAAGAGATTCAGCACCATGGCCATATCTTCTCTCGTCTTTTGCTTTCCTGGTGGAGATCTTTGTTTCGTGTTGAAGACCGGTCACAATGGTTAGGTTGTTCTCTCAAATTATAGTTGATTTTTGGCAACAAATTGTTATAATACGTGGAGAAAATATAATTGTTATGATGTCAAATCACCACTGAATTGTCAACAGGATCTCATGAACAAAGCATAGTAGTATCTCCTTCGTTGTTGCACAGAAGAACCAAGTCATGGTGCAATCATGCTCCGTGGTCTTCCATGGGCTACTTTTGTGATACTTCAAATGTAATTTGAGGACCTATTCGAGAATACAGAAATAATAAGAGGAGAAGAGATAAGAAGAAGAAGAGTCTTCCGTAATATTCTATTGGTGCAATAATAGAATATTCTATGGTCTTCCGTAGGCAACTTTGACCTGTGATTTGGCAGGCTGAAAGAAAGGGTGCTATACAGTGTAAATAAAGTAAAGACTCTCTTCCATCGCACAATCATTGACCGATTCTAAATCGTGCTGCAGGATAAAAGTGCCTTTGATACCAATCGATAGAAAGAAGGCAGGCGATTGACGAAGGGACAAACGAATGATTGAGACGTAGTGGAAGTCTTTGGTGATAGGGGTAAAAATGACGATGTGACACGCCATGATAGCATCCCCTTGAGCGACACGTTGCCCGAGACTCGCCATACCCTGCAGCAGCTCGGCCTCACACACAACCCCAGTGGCAATGTCAGACGCCACCAAAGGTACAGTCTTGCCCTGCAGATAGCTACGTCAGGTAACATCAAACCTCATCTATAAATACCCCTGAGTCCTAAGTAAAAAGGGAGGACACACTGAACACACGGAGGTTTCTCCTCCTCCTAAACCCCCTCCACATCTTTCTTTAACTTGATCGTCGGAGGGGTCGGGTCGAGCACCCCGACCCGACCTTTGTGCATGTGCGAAGTCTTCGGAGATCATCGCCTTCGGAGATCCAGCGGGCTCGAGGAGCGCCCCCACGGAGATCACCGCCTTCCGGACCCGAACCAAGCCGCGACGGCCCCAACGCCACGACTAAAACAGTTACTTACCGTAACATTTGGTACAGGCGATGTTTACTTATCAACGATACGAACCAACCACACAAGTCATATCCTTCAGTAGCATACTGTCTTCTAGACAGCCCGACCACCCTCGCAAGAAACAAGAGAAGCCCAACCATCATGTGAGCATGTGCAGGAAGTAAGTTATTACTTTGGTGATTAATCTATGTTTGTTTATGGAGAAAAACTAGACTTCCATCTGTTTCTTATCGGTCACAAAAAGCTGAAACAATCAACGTCGGTTAGCAGTTGAACATCGCCCGTTTAACTCTCTCCACATATTTTTAAATATAAAATATTATTTAAAAATAATTAAATAAAATATCATCTTATAGAAAATATAAATCATTTTGATTTCTCACTAGGAATCTTATAATTTTAGATAAAGTCACAAGGGTACTTTAGGATTTGAAAAAATTATATTAACATTCTACAAATAGAAATACAATTGTTAGTAACATCAATATTTAAGTATTTCCAATACAATATCTAATATAATAAAACGAGTATACATGTCTCCAACGGTTTCACTTGATTTCACCTTATAATCATGCATCAAAAGAATAACTTTACAATGTTTAACCTTACTTGTGCCTTTGTGTGTGATTTCAAGTGTATACCAAATGTCATAAGCCATTTCAAAAATAGAAATTTGATTGAATTCATTTTTATCCAAAGTGTAAAATAGAACGTTCATAGCTCTAGTATTTAAAGAATAATTTTTCTTGTCCAAATCATTCCATTTATTATTATTATTTTTTTTTTTGAGAAGAAGATTTTTGAAAATCATTTTCAATAATATTTCAAATATGAGTTAAAAAATAATAATCAAACATCAATTCATATTTAAAATATGCATTGGGCCATCAATATATATTTCAAATATGTTTTCAAACATACCCTAACAACTTCAACCAATGTAATAATCAATAATCAAATGAGATGGTAAATGTCTTAGAGGCATAAAGTCAGCATATCTATGTCTTATTATGATTGGGCATGCATCTATCTTTTAAGTCCTTTGTATGGCATCGTGCAATCATTTAAATAGGATTTCTTTGTGCCCGATAAAATATAATACTTTTTGTTTTGCTTGGAATCTCGATGTTCTTGACTCTTTCGTTAGCGGCATTTATATTTTACTAGTGTGTTTGTTTCACATAGGTTTATGACTTGGGTGCTATATAACTTAGTTAGGTCTAGCTAAGTACATGATAAAATTATATTATAGTAAGTGTGATAGAATGAATAAAAGATAAGAATAATTATTGAAGAAGTGAAAAAGCTTAATACGTTAACGTGTTTCCTCTCCTATTTAGGAACAATATAGATATTTCCTTATATAGTTGGAAAATCTTATCTTCTATTATGGAAACCAATCTTAGATCGATACAAAGAATTGTATAAAGCAAGAGCAAGAGGCTTCGTGAGTAGGGTAAGAGCATATCATTGTTGCTATTACTGTGAGGGCATAAGCATTCCCTTCGTTCTCCTTACGTCCGCCCTTCGTTCTCCTTAAGTTCATCGTGGTGAGGAAGATGAGGATTGACGAATATGACTGCAGCGACATTGGTCACATACATTAATATGTTCTCTCTCCTATTTATACAAATTAGAAGGAAAGATTTCTCTCAATAGAGATTTTCCTCAACAAAATAGAAAGATTTCAAATAAACATGAGCAATCATTTCGAAATGACAAATAGATAATAATGGGAAAACAAACAACGTCATTTCGAAAGAGAGTAAAATCTTAACATCTATAATGTGTTTCGATAGAATGATCTTCCTCTCATATAAAAAAGATATTATCTGAAGGATAATCTAAACATCATAGAAGCTCCGAAGAAAAGATAATTAATCTCAAATGATATCTTGTCATTGACATAATTATGAAGATTGAGTATTAGAGTTCTGATTGGATGCTTGATATAGTCAATCATTATTTATCAAAACTTTATAATCCAACCTAGAGAGAGAGATTGTCATTTATAAGTTTTTATTTGGACATCAATTTTGATTAAGGAAAAAAATCAAAGTTGAATATATATATATATATATATATATATATATATATATATATATATATAATTAGGACTGTCGTGTAATGTATCATAAGCTTGATTGACATGACTGAAAAGTTTTCCTTTTGCTTTGACAAACTCCTCGGCTATGCAAAATTGGATGAGGTCTGTCACTGAACAAAACAAAAGGCATTGTTTGAGATGAGATGGCAAGTCACGCTATCTTCACATATTTGTAATTCACAGAAATGTTTACACTTTCTGAATTCTTTTTGAGATAGTTTCATATATGAAATCCTCACAAATATTAAATCGAAAACTATGTTAGACTCTCATGTGAAGTACTATTTCTGATAAGCGTCATTTTGATATTTGGTAGCTGCATTTTGTTGATTCAAAAAATCTCATAAATAATTATAAAAAAAAAAGAAAAAAAAGTAAGCCTACATTCCATGTTTTCTCCGAAAAGAAAGAGATGATTTATACGTTTGTCTTTGTGGTAATATGCTGAGGAATCCAAAACCAATGACATGCTGCAAATACTCTGATCAAGACAGTTCACTGCCAACAGAAAGAAGATGAGGGAAGTCGAGGAAATAGACAGACAATGGACATTGTCCATTGTCCGTACATATGCAACAGATTGCACCGATATCACCAAGTAAGTAGTAGTAGAAGTAGAAATATACGGATTGGAGGGAAGCGGGCAGTGAAGATGCACTAGTAGTATGTACATTGCAGCAAGTATATGCAACAGAGACGGAAAGAAAGCCAAAATAGTTTCGTCACCATATCATGGGAATGTAGCATGAGTCGCAACCAACCTCTCGATCTGCATTTCCGCTCAAAAGTCTCGGACTTTCCATGGTCAGCTCCATTTGCAATGATCATATTAGACATGACTGCCGATTACATCGTGATTGATGTCGATCTCCCTGCCATAAGCAGGAAGAGATAATTGTGAGTTGCCACTCCAAAACCAGAAGACGTTAGATGGTGGAGACGTGAGCATGAAAGTTAAGTTACCTCAAAGCTCATTGATGTCTTTTTTCTTCTTCTTCTTCTTCTTCTTCTTCTTCTTCTTCTTCAGCAGCAGTAGCATCAGCATTGACTAGGTTTGTGTCGAAGGTGCAAGAATGCTTGATAGAGTTTATATAATTGCCTCGGTCATCTTTGATGGAAAAAATTGGAAAGTGTTTGATCATGGGCCAGTCTGCGCCATTTTGGAGGCATCTGCGGAGTTGGGTGGTGGTTCCCCATACGTCCAGTCTCTGGAGCGTGGTGAAGCATGCAGGGCAAGCCGTCAACCACTCTGGTAAATGATTGTTTCGACGCCCAAACGGGCCCAAATTCAAGACCTCCAGTGCAGGGAGATCAGCAACAATCTCCAGATCTGAGTCACCACGTATACTCAGTTCTTTTACAGAAGGGAAACCTCTGATGGACTTGAGAGCACACACATCGGTCAGATCCAATGTGGTTAAGCAGGTTGCCTGTCGGATCAGGCCTTCCGGTAGAGACTTCAACTTGGGGCAATTATGGAGGACCAATTTGTCGAGGCGACGCATAGCAAAACCTTCCGCTACCCAATCCCACACTTCCATGTTAGTCATACACCAGAGTTCCAGCCGCCTTAGTTTCGGAAACAACGAAGGAGGAGAAGTAGAAGACGAACAAGAAGAAGGGCGCTTTGAATTCCGTTCCCGTTCATGACCAGTAGCAGCAGCTTCACACCCAAAAAATTCCGGTCCGATGGTGGTCACTGCACGTGCACCTACTATTTTAAGAAACTCCAAACTGGGGAGCTTTCCTAGCGGTGGAAGCAGTGGCCAATGATCGCAGTTAGTTAGTTCCAAGCGTCTTATGTTTGGAAGAAGCGAACTGATGCTTGCAGAAGCCATCCAGCTTGGGTACCGGAGGCCGAAGAAATTATCTAACCTGAGCGAAACAACAGATGATGGTGGATGAAGTGCCACATCCAACACCTTCTCGATTCTTTCAATCTCTTCCTCCGTGTGATCATCGGGTGTATATGAGCAACTAAAAAGTAGATGTTTCAGTTTTTGGTTACCTATTAATCCGCTTGTATCCCTTCTTGGTTCAGCTTCCAGCCACGCCCTCTCCAACCTGTCAACGGAGAGGTATCTGAGCTCATGGAGGCCGCCTAACGCTTCCAATGGGCATGTACCAGTAGCCGTGTTCACCACGAATCCTACGAGTTCATTGAGGTGCTTCAACCTTCCTATTCCATATGGTAAGCTCTCCAACTGTGTATCTCTACAATCGATTGCCCTTAGATTGACTAGCCTATCTATACCCTGGGGGATATATCTCAACTTGAAACATCCATTGAGGATCAAAAATTGCAAATTCGTCAGATTGCATATGCTTTCTGGAAGCTCTGTTATATCGCTACCACCCACACTCAAGTATCTCAAGTGTATCAAATTTCCGATGTAGTGTTGTAAGATCTCGATATTTATGCCCATAAGATGAAGGACTCTAAGTCGCACAAAGTTCATCAAGTACTCATCAATATCCTCCGCATATCCACTTTTTCTCAGCACCAACAATGTCCTCACTGGCTCATGTTGCTTGGTCAAACTGACGAGATGCGGGATGTCCATGGTTCTAGTGGCCACAATCAACAACCGACGCAGCTTCATCGGGGCGGCAGCACTTCTCCACTCGTTTTGCACGTCACTAATGAACAAGCTCTCATCTCTGGATAGGAAATGGCCGAGCGATCGCAGCAGGTCATGCATCTTGGAATAATCATCATAGTCCAAACCATATGATTGCGATTGTAGAAGGCTCCTATGAAGCAGCTCTCTGTAATATTGCTCCCCTGTTTCCTCCAAGCTGACATCTCCTCGTGCTTCGACAAACCCCTCGGCTATCCATAATCCGACGATATGAGTCCTGTGAAACTCAAAATCTTCTTGGAACAAGGCGCAGTAGAGAAAGCATTGCTTGAGATGGGACGGCAGGTCTTGGTAGCTCAGATACAGTGCTCCGTGGATACCTTCGGGGAGCCCGGTCCGTGACCATGCGGCGCTGCGGAGAACTTCCTCCCACGCACTTCTGTTGAGTCCTCTGTCGCGGAGGACCCCTCCGATGGTCTTGATGGCCAGGGGAAGCCCTCCGCATTTCTCAACAATCTTCATGCCTGTGTCTTTGAGATCTTGGGCATCCCTTTCCTCCTCTGCATTAATCGTCGCCTTCTTGCACAGGAGGGACCAGCCATCCTCCGGAGGCAGCAGCTTCATCTCGTGGACGTGGGCCGCCTTCATCTGCCTCGCGATCCCTGCGTTTCTGGTGGTCACCAGCACCCTGCTCCCTGCTGCGCCTCCCTGCAAAGGATTGCGGAGCAAGTCGTCCCAGATCTGAGCATCCCAAACATCATCCAACACCAGCAAGAACTTGTTCCCTCTCAGGAGACCCTCCACCAAGGGCTCCAGCAGACTCCTGCTCTGTTCTCCATCATGGCTTCCACCAGCACCTTTAACGATATTTCTGAGAAGATCCGTCTCGCTGAACTCTTGGGACACGCACACCCAGATGGTGGTGCGGAAGCTGGCCTTGATTTTACCATCATTGAACACCTTCTGAGCGAGGGTGGTCTTTCCGATGCCGCCGATCCCCACAGTTGCCAGCACCACCACGTTCTTACTCGGATCTTGCTTTATCAGCTGCTCCACCAGTGCCTCGGCGTCCTCCTCCAGTCGCTCGCCAACCATGTCAGACTCCATCACCGGGGAAGTTATGCGACTAACTCGAGGAACAACCCTTGGTTCGGCCGCAGACACATGGAGTTGCAGCTTGGACCTTCGGGCCGAGATCTCTTCCAGCCGACCGTTGAGATCCTTGATTTTGACGCCCACCGCATGTCTGAACTTGACCTCGCGAAAGCAAGCAAAGATGGGAAATCCGCACAAGGTGGACGGCTTCGGATCGGACTCACGAGGAGTCCACCTCTGGGCCTCCATCCGGCACTCGTCGAGGAGGTCGTCGGCGTCGTACATGACATCCTTCAGCTCCATCAGCCAGTCGTTGACGTCCTCGTCCTCGATCCGCCGCTTCTCGGCGACGCGAAGGACAGAGTGGATCTTGCGGAGAGTGCGTTGGAGCTTTTGGATCTCCCCGGGAACGCCCAACAACAAGTCCACCTCCTCTTTAGCCATGTCCTTCAACGTACCGACCAGCCCGGAGATGAAGGCATCAAGAACAACGGCCATCTTTGATCACAGAGTGGGAGTGGGAGTGGGAGTAGTGTACCTCTCTCTTCTAAGTCTGTGTGTCAGCCAAGGCAAAGGTTTATACCTGCATATCTAAAATTGAAATATCAACGAAAGATATATCCAAATCCAAAAGATAAAAATTCCTCCAAAAATTAAAGAATTTATTGGCTCTAATACGAGTGACTAATCAATTAGCCACATGATTTTCTTGCATGTAAGATTTTATAATCATTCATAATAAACATTTGATGGAAAATATCCCTAACAACATTTAAAATTCATCACAGAAGGAGAAAACAATTATTTATTTATAATATTTACTATCCTCATAAGCCTAGTATAATCCTTTAAAGATAATTTTTACGTCACAATAATTATTATCTGGTTTCTAAATATACCTACAACTCAAAAAAATAACGAAAGCATCTGAATCCAACACCACTATTACGTTTATGATTCTAAGAAATATTACAACTTAATTTGATCCGATCGAAAGCTATTTTTTCACATTTAACCAAGCAAAATTAATGACTAATGTTTCTTATGGATTTGATTGATTTCTGATAAATGTGTAAAACCATTTCAAAAAAAAGAAAATATATTATATTATTAAAAATAACATCATTATGATCCCCGAGAGCAATAAAATAAAAATTCTCAAAATTAAACAAAAACAAAACCCTCACCTAAATCGAAGGCCATGTGGTGACCGAGAATCAAAAAGATTAAAAATCTTATTCTTGCACAGAAATCAAAAAGTCAAACTAAACAGAACTTAGCTGTACTCAGAAATCCCCAAACCGATCAACGGTGACCAACAACAGTAGCACTGGCAAAACATGCATAAACTACTATCATTAGCTGGACGAACAATATATAAAGTAGGAGCGTCTCTTTTACATTCAAACCCAACTTTGATTGTACCGACGCACGTCTTTCAATGTATTACTACAAAATAATAGTAATAATAATAATAATAATAAAGTTAGTGTCATCTTCCGTTGCACAATAATCGAACAATAAGATTTTATACCAATTAAAGACTATGACATTAAGATAAAACAAGTTGGTTCTGATGCCAATAGACAAATGTAGGAGATGGACAAAGGGATGAGTGAATGATTGAGATGTGGAGGGAGTAAAAGATTTTCTCACTTGCCATTGCAAAGAAGTGGTTTCACACTTGGTAGGACTAACATACACCCATATAAAAATTTTTAAGTATAAGATTTTATATATGATGCGGGGTGCATCTATTTAAGCCGTGGCCTCGGGGCCGTCGCGGCTCGGTTCGGGGTCCGAATATCGGGGATCTCAGGCGGCGTCGTCGGGGTCTCCCGGTGGCCGGTCTCGGCGGTCCGATCGGGACGTCGCGTCGGGGGGAGCGCCTCGCCGCAGCACCGGGATGGGTCGGCACCGTCTCACACCTGCACACAGGTCGGGCCGGGAGCCAGGCCCGACCCCTCCGACGATCAAGTCAGCGATGTGGAGGGGGTTTAGGAGGAGGAAAAGCCTCCGTGTGTTTGTGTGTGTGTTTTCCGCCTCCCCCTTTGTTTAGAACTCAGGGGTATTTATAGATGAGTTTGATGTTACCTGATGTGGCTGCCTGCAGGAGGCAGGACTGTACCTCCGATGGCATCTGACATTGCCACCGGGGTTGCGTGGAGAGCCGGTTGCCGCAGGGTATGGGCTAGCCTCGGGCGACGTCCTCCTCTGCCTCGGCCGAGCGTGCGGGGTCAAAGGGTGGAGTCGTTGACTGGGAGCGGGGACGCTGGCGTATGTCAAGTCAACGTTAATGCCGACTTCCTCGGGCAATGTGTCGTCCAGGCGTGGCTGATGTCATGGCGTATCACATCACCATTTTTACCCCTATCATATTCCCCCCCGAAAGGAGCTATGCATCGGTTGTTGTAAGAGGAGTCTGATGCATAGCTTCTGTCTTCAGGCGGGCTGGCCGCGCGGACGAGGTCTCGGGGAACATGGAGCTGATGGGCCGAGGAGCATGACGCAGGCGGGCTAGCCGCGTTGGTATGCCTCGGGAACATGGGACTAAGAGACACGACGCAGGCGGGCCAGTCGCGCAGGTGTGGCCCAGGGTGATGTGGCCAAGGAGGGGCCTCGGGCATCACGCGACCGAGGAGGTGGACGCATGCGGGCTGGCCGCGCTGGTGTGGCTCGGGAATATAGGACCAAGGAGCATGGCGCAGGCGGACCGACCGCGCAGGTGTGTCTCGGGAACATGGGGCCAAGGAGTGCGACGCAGGCGGGCTGGCCACGCAGGCGTGATCCCGGGCATTATGCGGCCGAGGAGCACGATGCAGGCGGACAGACCGCGCAGGCGTGGTCCAGATCATTGCGCGGCTGAGGAGGTGGCCTCGGGCATTATGTGGCCGAGGAGGTGGCCTCGGGCATTACGCGGCCGAGGCGGCCTCGTGCATTATGCGGCCAAGGTGGTGGCCTCGGGCATTACGCGGTCGAGGTGGCCTCGGGCATTATGCGGCCGAGGAGCATGACGCAGGTGGGCTGGCCGCCCTGGTATGCCTCGGGAACATGGGACCAAGGAGCACGGCGCAGGCGGGCCGACCGCGCAGGTGTGTCTCGGGAACATGGGGCCAAGGAGCACGACGCAGGCGGGCTGGCCGCGCGGGTGCGTTCTCGGGCATTATGCGGCCGAGGAGCATGACACAAGCGGGCAGACCGCGCAGGCATGGTCGCGAGGGCCATGCGGCCGAGTAGCACGATGCAGGCGGACAGACTGCGCAGGCGTGGTCTCGGTCATCATGCTGCCGAGGAGCACGAGGCAGGCGAGCGGACCGCGCCGAGGTGGATCTCGGCAGTGCGTGGCCGAGGTGCTCGGCGCAGGCAGGCTGCGACTGAGGGGCACCGCTCAGGCGCGCGGGCCGCGCTGAGGTGGACTCGGGGTGTCTAAGACCGAGCCGTGCGAATGTAAAAAGAGGGGGGTTAGGCCGAAGCTAACCGTGAGCCAAGAGGCAGTCAGGTAAACATGGAGCCTTGAAGCAGGGGCTAGATTTCTTGCACGAGGGTTACACCGAGTAGCTACCGCGGATGCTTGGCCTCTCTTATGGAGCTCGCGGTCGGAGGTCGTCCCTTCTCCTCGCGGTTGCGCAGGCCTCCACTGCGATGTATCGGTTAGCTCGTTGGAGCATCTCTGGGGCCGTAGTGGGAGGTTGCTCCACGAGGGACCAGAGGAATCTGGAAGGTCGCAAGCCTATCATAAACGCCTGCACCAACAGAGAGGGGTGAGTGTCCGGTAAGCTCCGGATTTGCGTGGCAAAGCGATCCACGAAATGCGAGAGGGGCTCATCCTCTCTTTGTTTGAGTCCGAGGAGCAGCGCCGCGGAGGGCTTTGGCCGGGCATGGGCTGCGAAGTGGAGCTCGAAGTCCTTGGCGAGTTGGCCGAAGGAGGTGATATTGCCGATCTTCAGGCCGCTGTACCATGTGCGGGCTGGACCCCTTAGGGTTGTGGGAAACGCCCTGCACATTAAAGCGTTAGACGTTCCGAAGAGTGCCAGTTGGGCCCGGAAATCAGCGACATGATCCGTTGGGTCAGTGGAGCCGTCGTACGCATCCAAAGATGGGAGCTGAAAGTTCGGGGGAATCGCATGATCTCGTATCTCTAGTGTGAACGGAGATCCTCGGTATGTGTCCAACCCGAGCTCTCCCTTCGAGTTGCGAAGCTCCCCCTCTAGTTCGTCGAGCCGCTGCCAAAGAAAGCGTAGCTGGGCTCGCAGGGAGTCCGTTGAATCCGGAGATAATACCTCGGGCTCCGGGCGACCGCTCGGGTTTGTCCTTACTGGATCCCCGAGTGGGGTCGGTCGGACCTGAGGAGAAGTGGAAGGCTCCAGAAGCGTCTTGTGGGCCCGAGCAGGCGGCTTTGGTTGCCGTAGCGGCTGAGTCATATGCAGGGGTGTCGGTTGGGAGACGAGCGGGATGATGGTTTGCACCATATCCGTCAGAGCTCAAACTTGAAGAGCGAGGTCCTGAAAGGCCTCAGGTGATACCGGCGAAGGGACGCTCGGAGCACCCTCAGGCGGAAGCAGATCCGCATTGTCGGGCAACCGCCAGTAGCATTCCGGGACCGCGGGGCGGTCGTCAGCCCGCGGTGGGTCACGCAAGGGACGCAGGGTCTGCGCCCCTGCTGGGAACAATCCCTCGGCGGGGAGTTCGTTGGGATCAATTTGAGGATCCCTTGACATTCCGGGGCCCTCCTTCTAGCGCCAAAATTATGCGGGGTGCATCTGTTTAAGCCGTGGCCTCAGGGCCGTCGCGGCTCGGTTCGGGGTCCGGATGTTGGGGATCTCAGGCGGCGTCGTCGGGGTCTCCCGGTGGCCGGTCTCGGTGGTCCGGTCGGGACGTCGCGTCGGGGGGAGCGCCTCGCCGCAGCACCGGGATGGGTCGGCACCGTCTCGCACCTGCACACAGGTCGGGCCGGGAGCCAGGCCCAACCCCTCCGACGATCAAGTCAGCGATGTGGAGGGGGTTTAGGAGGAGGAAAAGCCTCCATGTGTTTGTGTGTGTGTTTTCCGCCTCCCCCTTTATTTAGAACTCAGGGGTATTTATAGATGAGTTTGATGTTACCTGATGTGGCTGCCTGCAGGAGGCAGGACTGTACCTCCGATGGCGTCTGACATTGCCACTGGGGTTGCGTGGAGAGCCGGTTGCCGCAGGGTATGGGCTAGCCTCAGGCGACGTCCTCCTCTGCCTCGGCCGAGCGCGCGGGGTCAGAGGATGGAGTCATTGACTGGGAGCGGGGATGCTGGCGTACGTCAAGTCAGCGTTAATGCCGACTTCCTCGGGCAGTGTGTCGTCCAGGCGTGGCTGATGTCATGGCGTATCACATCGTCATTTTTACCCCTATCAATATATACATCAAGTTTTGTCATACTGATCAAAATTTCAAACCAAGTTAAATCAAATAATATGACAAATACAAATAAGATCACTAATAGATAATAATATATCGACTACAAGATCATTAGTGGTTAGTAAAAGATCGGTACCACTCGATGTACCATACAAACTTTATAATGAATAATTTTTGAAAATAAAAAATAATTTAGAGTGGATACTGATTATAACCTCGATCGTCAATACATCAAATTGTAAGCCTCAAGACACATCAATAACATGTTTGAAAATTTTCTCTACTTTAATTAGTAATTAGATGCTCTAAAATATTCTAGAAATACAAGGATGAACTAAAGAAGCTCACATGGACACAGCCATTTGTGAAGATCTACATATGTCAAGAATTTTAAATATTTCTAAATTATTTTTTTATAAATAGTATAGCTTGTTTCCAATAAAATCTTTGTACTCTTATCTATCATTTATTTTTCTCCTTTTTCACAATCTTCTTTTTTTCCTCCTCTCTTTAAATATCAACGGTGATATAAAATGACGAAGAAAAAAATAAATAAGACCTGAATATCGAAGAAAAAAGATTGAGAAATATTTTTTGATATTTATTATAATAAGTTGATATTTTTAAGGTCATGTGTATTATGTAATAATCCAGAAAACACTACCTTCTTAATTTATTATGTTAATCAAGAAGATATTATCTTTACAAATGGCCTACTATATATATATATATATATATATATATATATATATATATATATATATATATATATATGTGTGTGTATATATATATATGTGTATATATATATGTGTGTTTGTGTATATATATATATATATATATGTGTGTGTGTGTGTGTGTGTGTGTGTGTATTTGTGTATATATATATATATATATATATATATATATATATATATATAATTTTGTTTAATCTCAAAAATTAAATAACGTTTGACTATTAGTTGTAACTCTAAATTACATTCATACCCTTTCAAGACTTGGAATGATTAATAAAATTAAATATCTTTTAGTATTTATATATTTGTTTAATTTTTATTAATTATTGTTAATTATAATTAATCATGATTAAAAGTTTATTGACTTTTCTAATTTTAGATGCAGCATTTTTTTATCCTTATAAAACAAAAAAAATCTTACAGATATGTCAATATAACTAATCTCCCCTAAATTAACCATTAGATATAATATTGTTGGAATTTTAATTGACATCAATATCCATGTAAAATATATTACAAATATATGCCTTTTAAAATAATATTTATGATAATCAAATAAATGATAGTGATACAAGGTATTTTAGATATTAATACATTCTATATTAACACTAATTTATTAGAAAATTTTCTTAGATATAGATTGTCAAGCCACTTAGATGATAATCACTAGAT
The DNA here is from genome assembly GCF_036884655.1 of Musa acuminata AAA Group. Lineage (NCBI taxonomy): Eukaryota > Viridiplantae > Streptophyta > Magnoliopsida > Zingiberales > Musaceae > Musa > Musa acuminata. The sequence goes on along the minus strand of NC_088329.1, from coordinate 43,533,590 downwards.
ATCATTGAGGAAGTTAAAGATATTATATTCTAGAGAAGTAGCATGTTATTTTTGTAAAGCTATATTCACTCGGTCTTAAAAAAGACAGTATATCGTTGCTCGATCAAGTTGTAAAGTAGAATATATAACAGTTTTTTCTTATGTTTATTATACAATTTAATTAATAAGATTACTCAAAAAACTTTATATGTCTCATGAGAAGTTAATCAAGATTTATGTTGAGAACAAATCAGCTATTGCCTTAGCAAAAAATTCAATCTACTATGAAAGATTTAAGCATATCGACATAGATTTTATTTTATAAGAGATCATATCAAAAATAAAAAGTTGAGCTACATCATGTCGAAACATGTGAACAAGTGGTAGATATACTTACAAAACCTCTAAAATTTAAAGTATTTCAACAACTTCGAAAGAAACTTGGCATGTTAGATGAAACAAATTTAAGGGGGGGGAATGTTAGAATTAAACTTGTTCATGCATTATAAAGAGGTTAATTGAATCAAAAGAAAGGTTAATTAAATCAAGAGAGAGATTCATTGCATCAAGAGGAAAAATGGATTAAACTTGTTAGATGGATCAACTTTGAAAGAAACATAGCAGTTAGATGGATCAATTTTAAGGGGGGAGAATATTGGAATTAAACTTGTTCATACATCGTAAAGAGGTTAATTTAATCAAAAAAAATGTTCATTGCATCAAGAGAGAGATTCAATATATCAAGAGGAAAAATGGATTAAACTTATTAGATGGATCAACTTCTAAAGAAATATAGTATGTTAGATGGATCAAGTTTAAGGGGGAAAATATTAGAATTAAACTTGTTCATGCATCGTAAAAAGGTTAATTTAATCAAAAGAAATGTTCATTGTATCAAGAGAGAGATTCAATGCATCAAGAGGAAAAATGGATTAAACTTATTAGATGGATCAACTTCGAAAGAAACTTACTATGTTAGATGGATCAAGTTTAACGGGGGAAAATGTTAGAATTAAACTTGTTCAGTAAAGAGGTTAATTTAATCAAAAGAAATGTTCATTGCAGATTCATTGCATCAAGAGGAAAAATTGATTAAATGACTACGGAAATGATAAGTCAAATTGACTATTTATTATTGAAAAGATTTATGATTCATTTTGAATACAATTAATGTAATGTATCTTTGGAGACTATATAAACCTCATATGTTGGTCGTGAAACACATAGAGTTTCTGAAATTTTAAAGAGTTTTTGACAGAAATATAGAAGATTTAAGGTTGTCCTATTCTTCCTCTATTTGATAACTCTATCCCTTTTTCGTATAAGTTCAATAGGATATAAATAATTCATGCATCGAGGAACCTACAGCTCATGTCAATAAGTTAGCAAAGATCTCTGGCAACTGTTTCATGCACAGTTCAAGGTTTTAATGTTTCAAGCAAATGCAAATTTCAAGGTCTCTCTGATCTATTGAAGAGATCTCTTGACTTGGAGAAAACTAATGTGGCATTGTCATTACGGGAGCAATGAGGAAGAAAGGTATGTGATATCCTTACTTATCTCTGTTCACTCTCTATCTAAAGATTGGATCCAATATGTTAGAGGGCCTCAACTTCCTCCACTTTGATTTGGTGTTTCCATTGTGTTCTTTCAGCTCCAAGAGAGAGAAAAAAAAGGGGGTTTGACAACAGGGATGAAACACAGGACTCAGCACAACCATTCGAAGAAAATTGCATTTATTTGAAGCCTAATCTGCCTCATCTTTTCTTTCTGTCCATTATTGAGAATCACGAACTTGCTATTTAGTACCATCAATTCAGATTCTGATCATCCACTCAAGAACAGAACACAAAGCCGATCCAGTCCTTTTTTTTTTTCTTTTTCTTTTCTTTTATCTTAAAGTCGTAAGAATACAAAACAGTATTGCTTAATGAATCCTCCATGAAGGTACAATTTCTAACATATCTGTGTCCTTCACATTCACCTTCATATGGTGTTCGTGTCCCAAGAGTTCACGGAGACGGATCTTCTCAGGGATATCGTCACTAGCGCCGGGGGAAGTCACGGTGGAGCACAGAGCCGGACTTTGCTCGAGCCCATGGTGGAGGGTCTCCTGAAAGGGAACAAGTTCTTGCTGGTGTTGGATGATGTGTGGAGGGCTGAGATCTGGGACGACTTGCACCGCAATCCTTTGCGAGGAGCAGGGTGCTGGTGACCACCAGAAACGAAGGGATCGCGACGGCCCACGTCCACGAGATGAAGCTGTTGCCTCCGGAGGATGGCTGGTCCCTCCTGTGCAAGAAAGCGACAATGAATGCAGAGGAGGAAAGGGATGCCCAAGATCTCAAGGACATAGGCATGAAGATTGTTGAGAAATGCGGAGGGCTTCCCCTGGTCATCAAGACCATCGGAGGGGTCCTCCGCGATAGAGGACTCAACAGAAATGCGTGGGAGGAAGTTCTCCGCAGCGCCGCATGGTCACGGACCGGGCTTCCCGAAGGTGTGCACGGAGCACTGTACCTGAGCTACCAAGACTTGGCGTCCCATCTCAAGTAATGCTTTCTCTACTGTGCCTTGTTCAAAGAAGCCGATGTGTTTCGCAGGTCTGACGTCGTCAGATTATGGATAGCCGAGGGGTTTGTCGAAGCACGAGGAGATGCCAGCTTGGAGGAAACAGGGGAGCAATACATAGAGAGCTGCTTCATAGGAGCCTTCTACAATCGGAGTCTTACGGTCTGGACTACGATGAGTCTTCCATGATGCATGACCTGCTACGATCGCTCGGCCATTTCCTATCCAGAGATGAGAGCTTGTTCATTAGTGACGTGCTGGAGACCTGCTGCCGCCCCAATGACCACTAAGCTCCCGTCTGTACGTCGGCTGGAGCTGCACCATGTATGACCTGCTGCGATCACTCGGCCATTTCTTGACAAGAGACGGGAGCTTAGTGGTCATTGGGGCGGCAGCAGTTCTCCAGCACGTCACTAATGAACAAGCTCTCATCTCTCGATAGGAAATGGCCGAGCCATCGTAGCAGGTCATGCATCATGGAAGACTCATCTTAGTCCAGACCGTAAGACTCCGATTGTAGAAGGCTCCTATGAAGCAGCTCTCTAGGATATTGCTCCCCTGTTTCCACCAAAGTGACATCTTCTCGTGCTTCGACAAACCTCTCGGCTATCCATAATCTGACGATGTCCGACATGTGGAACGCATAGTTTTCGCGCAATAAGGCACAGTAGAGAAAGCATCGCTTGAGATGGGCCGGAAGGTTGGTAGCTCAGATACAGTGCTCCGTGCCCACCTTCGGGAAGCCCGGTCCGTGACCATGCGGCGCTGCGGAGAACTTCCTCCCACGCATTTCTGTTGAGTCCTCTATCGCGGAGGACCCCTCCGATGGTCTTGATGACCAGGGGAAGCCCTCCGCATTTCTCAACAATCTTCATGCCTATGTCCTTGAGATCTTGGGCATCCCTTTCCTCCTCTGCATTCATAGTCGCTTTCTTGCACAGGAGGGACCAGCCATCCTCCGGAGGCAACAGCTTCATCTCGTGGACGTGGGCCGTCGCGATCCCTTCTTTTCTGGTGGTCACCAGCACCCTGCTGCCTGCTGCTCCTCCCTGCAAAGGATTGCGGAGCAAGTCGTCCCAGATCCGAGCATCCCAAACATCATCCAACACCAGCAAGAACTTGTTCCCTCTCAGGAGACCCTCCACCAAGGGCTCCAGCAGACTCCTGCTCTGGTCTCGATTATATTTTCCACCAGCACCTTCAATGATTTTTCCGAGAAGATCCGTCTCGCTGAACTCTTGGGACGCACACCCAGATGGTGGTGCCGGAGTTGGCTTTGACTTTGCCATCACTGAACACCTTCTGAGCGAGGGTGGTCTTTCCGATGCCGCCGATCCCCACAGTTGCCAGCACCACCACGTTCTTACTCGGATCTTGCTTTGTCAGCTGCTCCACCATTTGACTATTAGTTGTAACTCTAAATTACATTCATACCCTTTCAAGAATTGGAATGATTAATAAAATTAAATATCTTTTAGTATTTATATATTTGTTTATTTTTTTCTTAAATAATGTTAATTATAATTAATCATGATTAATAGTTTATTGACTTTTCTAATTTTAGATGCAGCATTTTTTATCCTAATAAAACACACAAAAAATCTTATAGATATGTCAATAAAATTAATCTCCCCTAAATTAACCATCAGATATAATATTGTTGGAATTTTAATTGACATTAATATCCATGTAAAATATATTACAAATGTATGTCTTTTAAAATAATATATATGATAATCAAATAAATGATAGTGATACAAGGTAGTTTAGATATTAATACATTCTATATTAACACTAATTTATGAGAAAATTCTCCTAGATATAGATCATCAAGCTACTTGGTTATATATCATTGAGGAAGTTAAATATATTGTCTTCTAGAAAAATGGCATATATATCAATAGAAGATAGATTTATAGGTAGAATAACACCTATCAAAGTTTTGTTTGCTAATGCTTGTGGATGATCATTATATTTCCCCCAAGCAGAACTTGCTGGTGTAATCTGAAAGCATTAATCTATTAATGATTGATATGATAGCTTGTTTATTGTCATCATAATGATTAAACTTAGCATGTATTAAAGTGATTCGGAATGAAAAATATTTTAAATTTTCATTTTGTCACACATCTGACTTAATGAAATGTTTTTCTTGATATCAATCAATTCCTTCTTTTAATGTGGTGTTTTCAAATATCTTCTTATCAGTTATTGCTAAAATTGATTGACAATAAGTACTTGGAATATTTAGGTTTGTCATCGTTGAAAAGCAAATCAAATGAAGGAAAAGAATGGAACAAATATAGACGATGACACAAACAAATTCTTTGTCTCTACTATCTACAATATATATAAAAAATTAATTTTTGGACTTTTTATGTTCCTCCAAATATCTACACCAATTCTCAGGTTCCAGGATCATTTCATGGTACCAGTGATTTAGCCATTACTTTTCTCATCTAATCTGAATTCTGAACCCATGAGGTGTTGCAATTTGCATTCATGGAACAACCACCTACAAAAGTTCTGATATTTCACTTTTCCTGCATTCTTTTACTGTCGATAACTCACTTTACATCATGGAAGAAAAAAAGGGCTCTTTTCTTTTTCTTCTTTGAATGACCCAAATGTTCAGCAATCTGCAGAGATTGCAGTAATCATAGGCCTGAGCAGTTCACTGTTTTCTGATATGGATTTTTTTCTTTCCCTCATCTCTGTTCTTGCAGCACAATATGTGATCCCATCTACAGCAACAAGCTACTTCACACTGTTTTCTTTTCTTTTGCTGATCTCTGTTCATGTAGCACAGTGTGTGATCCGCCTACAGCAGCTGGCAATAAAATGCCTGCAAAATGCCAAGCAAGCATTGTCATCATCACATGGTTGGTGCAAATGCCTTCTTTGTCACCAAGAAAAGCCCACACTTCACAAGCTATATCTATCTTGGTAGCAGGCCAACACAGGCCTCTGTGTCTTGTCTTGATTCAGGGAAACCTTGCTGTGAACTCAGCCATGGCTTCTGACAAACATTTACAGATACTAGATAGGTGAACACTTGCTATGGATCCATGAAGAGGTCTATTCCTTTGAGTGAAGCTTTTCAAAGGCTCATTGCTAAGTGACAGCTTGTCAAACATTCAAAGTTAAGCTTTAACCACCTGCTAAGAGCATTCGAAGGAGATTTATCAGTTTATGGTCAGGAATGGTTGCACAATTCATCATTAAATACAATTATGCAATATCGATGCAAGCATGACATTGATACCGCCAGATGCATTACAATCGGATTAAACTGAGATTTAATTAGACCTGGTATGAATTACCTAAAACCACGACTCTTAGTTGGTCGAAATATAGATTCTAAAAGGCTCTTTTCAAATTTTTAATTACCTTTCGCATAAAGCATGCATAAAAACGGAAGAAAAATCACAATGCACTTTTATCTTGCTGTTCTTATTACCAGATTCTGATGTCATTTCTGAAATTGCAACAAAATATCAAGAGGTATGTTATATTCAGGAAATGATCTTAAGATGCCAAGAAAATTTGAAGCCAGATCTGCTTATGATGAGTTTAAATTGTTTTAGATTATGTCATTATGATACAGCTTGTTAGTTAAATGACTTAATACAATCATTGTGGTGTCCATTTAGCAGGAAGGTTTAGTTAAATGATTATACTAAGAAGAGGGAATTAATCAGTAGAAACTAGACATAATACAAGTTATTATTATGCCAACTTTAGGTACACTCTCATATATGCAAACGTGCAGAACTTGGATGCCAACAGTTCATGTATTTGGAGGAACCTACAGCTCATGTCAACAAGTTAGCAAAGATCTATGGCAACTGTTTCATGCACAGTTCAAGGTTTTCATGTATCAAGCAAATGCCAACAAGAAGTTCATTGTAACAAGGTTTAGATACAAAGTTACAGTCATTCTTGTCAAAGTCTTCTAAATTCTTGTACTTGGATGAATGTATTCAACTCCATTTCCTTGTATTCTCTAGGAAAAAGTGCTGACCCAACTCATCGTTTTTATCAAAGATATGATTATTTCTATATATATATCTTAGCATGCATGAAATGTGCAGTCATATAAGACAGAGACACCTTGTACAAGAACTAACAAAAAAGATGGCCAGGACAAAACATTCTGATCTAGGCAAAGATCAGTTTGCAACTCAGATTCATAGAACACTCCAAACCACTCCAGAGCCTTCAGAGTGTAAAGACAGGCTCCTTTTGTTGAGAGTTCATTGCAAAGGATGAGTGCTTCACCTGCTTGGCTCTACTCAGCAATGGAGGTACCTAACAAAGCTTGAAGAGTCGGTGATACCATCAGGGTTGCAAATGTGGCCCGTGGGGGATCATTTTGGGAGTTCTTGTGAATGAACAGAATGATCAGAAGAACAAATCAGAAAACTACTACTTCGTCTGGTACAGCTACATCAGATATTTGACTGACTCACAGGTCTGCATCTTAGTTCTACAGTAATTCTACAACACATGATCTGTATGTTCCTCAATATATGTAGTTTCATCACCATAATATACAGAAAGCCAAAATAGTTTCATCACCATATCATGGGAATGTAGCATGAGTCGCAACCAACCTCTCGATCTGCATTTCCGGTCAAAAGTCTCTGACTTTCCATGGTCAGCTCCATTTGCAATGATCATATTAGACATGACTGCCAATTACATCGTGATTGATGTGGATCTCCGTGCCATAAGCAGGAAAAGATGATTGTGAGTTGCCACTCCAAAACCAGAAGGCGTTAGATGGTGGAGACGTGAGCATGAAAGGTAAGTTACCTCAAAGCTCATTGATGTCTTTTTACTTCTTCTTCGTCTTCAGCAGCAGTAGCATCATCATCGACTAGGTTTGTGTCGAAGGTGCAGGAATGCTTGATGTAGTTTATATAATTGCCTTCGAAATCATTGATGCAAAAAATTGGAAAGTGTTTGATCATGGGCCAGTCTGCGCCATTTTGGAGGCATCTGCGGAGTATTTGGGTGGTTCCCCGCACGTCCAGTCTCTGGAGCGTAGTGAATGATTGTTGCGCCAACCACTCTGGTAAATGATTGTTGCGAAGCCCAAACGGTCCCAGATTCAAGACCTCCAGTGCAGGGAGATCAGCAACAATCTCCAGATCTGATTCACCAATGATACTCATTTCTTTTACACAAGGGAAACCTCTGATGGACTTGAGAGCACCCACATCCTTCAGATACAATGTGGTTAAGGAGGTTGCCTGTCGGATCAGGCCTTCCGGTAGAGACTTCAATTTGGGGCAACGTATGAGGACCAATTTGTCGAGGCGACGCATAGCAAAACCTTCCGCTACCCAATCCCACACTTCCATGTTTGTCATATTCCAGAGTTCCAGCTCCCTTAGTTTCGGAAACAACGAAGGAGGAGGAGAAGGAGAAGAAGAAGAAGGGCGCTTTGAATTCCGTTCACGTTCATGACCAGTAGCAGCAGCAGCTTCACACCCAAAAAATTCCGGTCCGATGGTGGTCACTGCATGTGCACCTTGTATTTCAAGAAACTCCAAACTGGGGAGCTTTCCTAGCGGCGGAAGCAGTGGCCAATGATCGCAGTTAGTTAGTTCCAAGCGGCTTATGTTTGGAAGAAGCGAACTGATGCTTGCAGACGCCATCCAGCTGGGGTACCGGCGGCCGAACAAATTGTGTAAACTGAGCGAAACAACAGATGATGGTGGATGAAGTGCCACATCGAACACCTTCTCGATTCTTTCAATCTGTTCCTCCGTGTGACCATCGGATGTCGGTGTGTCTGAGCAATGTAAATGTAGATTCTTCAGTTTTTGTTTACCCTTTAAGACGTTCGTATCTCTTCCCGGTTCAGCTTCCAGCCACGCCGTCTCCAACCTGTGAATGGAGAGGTATCTGAGCTCCTGGAGGCCGCATAATGCTTCCAATGGGCACGTACCATTAGCCGTGTTCATCACGAATCCTCCGAGTTCATTGAGGTGCTTCAACCTTCTTATTCCACATGGAAAGCTCTCCAAGTGTGTATATCCACAATCGAGTGTCCTTAGATTGAATAGTCTAGCCATACCCTGGGGGATCTGTGTCAACTGTCTACATCCTAAAAGGATCAAAAACTGCAAATTCGTCAGATTGCATATGCTTTCTGGAAGCTTCTTTATATCGGTATAAGACACATTCAAGTATCTCAAGTGTATCAAATTTCCGATATAGTGCGGTAGAATATCAATTATTCTGTGAAAAAGATTGCCTGTAAAATGGAGTACTCTAAGTCGCACGAGGTTCTTCAAGCAATCATCTATATCCTTCACATGGACCATTGCTATCTCCACCAACAATGTCCTCACCGACTCATGCTGCTTGGTCAAACTGACGATATGCTGGATGTCCGTGGTTTCAGTGGCCACAATCGACAACCGACGCAGCTTCATCGAGGCGGCACCACTTCTCCACTCGTTTTGCACGTCACTAATGAACAAGCTCTCATCTCTCGATAGGAAATGGCCGAGCGATCGCAGCAGATCATGCATCTTGAAATACTCATAGTAGTCGTCCTGACTGTAACGTTGCCATTGTAAAAGGCTCCTATGAAGCAGCTCTCTATGATATTGCTCCCCTGTTTCCTCCAAGCTGACATCTCCTCGTGCTTCGACAAACCCCTCGGCTATCCATAATCTGATGATGTCAGACCTGGCAAACACATGGTCTTCGGGGAACAAGGCACAGTAGAGAAAGCATTGCTTGAGATGGGACGGCAAGTCTTGGTAGCTCAGATTCAGTGCTCCGTGCACACCTTCGGGAAGCCCGGTCCGTGACCATGCGGCGCTGCGGAGAACTTCCTCCCACGCACTTCTGTTGAGTCCTCTGGAGCAGAGGACCCCTCCGATGGTCTTGATGGCCAGGGGAAGCCCTCCGCATTTCTCAACAATCTTCATGCCTGTGTCCTTGAGATCTTGGGCATCCCTTTCCTCCTCTGCATTCATCGTCGCCTTCTTGCACAGGAGGGACCAGCCATCCTCCGGAGGCAGCAGCTTCATCTCATGGACGTGGGCCGCCTTCATTTGCCTCGCGATCCCTGCGTTTCTGGTGGTCACCAGCACCCTGCTGCCTGCTGCTCCTCCCTGCAAAGGTTTGCGGAGCAAGTCGTCCCAGATCCGAGCATCCCAAACATCATCCAACACCAGCAAGAACTTGTTCCCTCTCAGGAGATCCTCCACCAAGGGCTCCAGCAGACTCCTGCTCTGTTCTCTATTATATTTTCCACCAGCACCTTCGATGATATTTCCGAGTAGATCCGTCTCGCTGAACTCTTGGGACACGCACACCCAGATGGTGGTGCGGAAGCTGGCTTTGATTTTACCATCATTGAACACCTTCTGAGCGAGGGTGGTCTTTCCGATGCCGCCGATCCCCACAATTGCCAGCACCACCACGTTCTTACTCGGATCTTGCTTTGTCAGCTGCTCCACCAGTGTCTCGGCGTCCTCCTCCAGTCGCTCGCCAACCATGTCAGACTCCATCACCGGGGAAGTTATGCGACTAACTCGAGGAACCACCCTTGGTTCCGCCGCAGACACATGGAGTTGCAACTTGGACCTTCGGGCCGAGATCTCTTCCAGCCGATCGTTGAGAACCTTGATTTTGACGCCCACCTCATGTCTGAACTTGACCTCGCGAAAGCAAGCAAAGATGGGAAATCCGCACGAGGTGGACGGCTTCGGATCGGACTCACGAGGAGTCCACTTCTCGGCCTCCATGCGGCACTCGTCGAGGACGTCGTCGGCGTCGTACATGACATCCTTCAGCTCCATCAGCCAGTCGTTGACGGCCTCGTCCTCGATCCGCCGCTTCTCGGCGTCGCGAAGGACAGACTGGATGTTGCGGAGAGTGCGTTGGAGCTTTTGGATCTCCCCGGGGACGCCCAACAGCAAGTCCACCTCCTCTTTAGCCATGTCCATCAACGTACGGACCAGCCCGGAGATGAAGGAATCAAGCACAACGGCCATCTTTGATCACAGAGTGGGAGTGGGAGTGGGAGTGGGAGTAGTGTACCTCTCTCTTCCAAGTCTTTGTGTCAGCCAAGACAAAGGTGCAAGTTATAGCTGCATAAACTATATATATATATATATATATATATATATACAAAAGAAAACTTAAAAAACTTAATTACTAAAATCGATATATCAACGAATGATATATCCAAATCCAAAAGATGGAAATTCCTCCAAAAATTAAAGAATTTATTGGCTCTAATACGAGTGACTAATCAATTAGCCACATGATTTTCTTGCATGTAAGATTTTATAATCATTCATAATAAACATTTGATGTAAACTATCCCTAACAACATTTAAAATTCATCACAGAGGGAGAAAAAAATTATTTATTTATAATATTTACTATCCTCATAAGTCTAGTATAATCCTTTAAAGATAATTTTTACCTCACAATAATTATTATCTGCTTTCTAAATATACCTACAACTCAAAAAAATAACGAAAGCATCTGAAGCCAATATTCTAAGAAATATTACAATTTAATTTGATCCAATCGAAAGCTAATTTTTCTCATTTAACCAAGCAAAATTAATGACTAATGTTTCTTATGGATTTGATTGGCTTCTGATAAATATGTAAAATCATTTTAAAAAAAATAAAATATATTATATTATTAAAAATAACATCGTTAAGAACCCCCGAGAGCAATAAAATAAGAAGCCTCAAAATTAAAATCGAAGGCCATGTGGTGACCGAGAATCAAAAAGATTAAAAATCTTATTCTTGCACAGAAATCAAAAAGTCAACTAAACAGCACAACGAATCAATGCATGTTCAAGAAATTTTAAATTAATATTAAAAAAATACTGTACTCACAAATCTCCAAACCGATCAACGGTGACCAGCAACTGTAGCACTGGCAAAACATGCATAAAGTAGGAGCGTCTCTTTTACATTCAAACCCAACTTTGATTGTCCCGACACACGTCTTTCAATGTATTTACTATAAAATAATAGTAATAATAATAATAATAATAATAAAGTTAGTGTCATCTTCCGTTGCACAATAATCGAACAATAAGATTTTATACCAATTAAAGACTATGACATTAAGATAAAACAAGTTGGTTCTGATGCCAATAGACAAATGTAGGAGATGGACAAAGGGATGAGTGAATGATTGAGATGTGGAGGGAGTAAAAGATTTTCTCACTTGCCATTGCAAAGAAGTGGTTTCACACTTGGTAGGACTAACATACACCCATATAAAAATTTTCAAGTATAAGATTTTATATATACATCAAGTTTTGTCAAACTGATCAAAATTTCAAACTAAGTTAAATCAAATAATATGACAGATACAAATAAGATCACTAATAGATAATCTGTCACGGACTTAACTGGTTTTGCCTAAGTCGTGCGGCACCCTTGCGTGTCCATCCGCAAAGGTCAGCCTCCCCGAAGCCTCCCAATGTCCCTTAGGATCAACAAAAGAGAGAACGGGTTAGAGAGAACGCCTCAACCGGGATCCACAAGCAAACATCTTCGAAAAACACTTCATAGACAATGCAAATTACAAACATACTTTACAAGCTCTGAACAATGGCACAACAAAGGGTAAAATGGTCCATTACAGATCGAAAATCTCTCGCACGTGTCCACATGACACAACCTTTGTTTACAAGCTTAAAGAGGCCACCAACCCAACTAAAATGAGACTATTAAGCCTTCGATCGCCCCTCTACATGCTGTACAAGGCATGAATATACCAAAAGATACAGACTACAAAATCACTAGTGGTTAGTATAAGATGGGTACCACTTATTGTACTATACAAGTTTTATAATTAATAATTTTTAAAAATAAAAAAATAATTTAGAGTGGATACTGATTATAACCTCGATCGTCAATACATCAAATTGTAAGCCTCAAGACACATCAATAACATGTCTAAAAATTTTCTCTACTTTAATTAGTAATTGGATGCTCTAAAATATTCTAGAAATACAAGGATGAACTAAAGAAGCTTACATGGACATGCTTCAGCCATTTGTGAAGATCTACATATGTCAAGAATTTTAAATATTTTTAAATTATTATTTTATAAATAGTATAGCTTGGTTCCGATAAAATCTTTGTACTCTTATCTATAATTTATTTTTCTCCTTTTTCACAATCTTCTTTTTTTCCTCCTCTCTTTAAATATCAACGGTGACATAAAATGACGAAGAAAAAAAAAAAAAAAAGACCTGAATATCGAAGAAAAAAGATTGAGAAATATTTTTTGATATTTATTATAATAAGTTGATATTTTTAAGGTCATGTGTATTATGTAATAATCCAGAAAACACTACCTTCTTAATTTATTATATTAATCTAGAAGATATTATCTTTACAAATGGCCTAGTATATATATATATATATATATATATATATATATATATATATATATATATATATATATATATATATATATATATATATATATATATATATATATATATATATATATATATATATATGTGTGTGTATATATATATATATATATATGTGTGTGTGTGTATATATGTGTATATATGTATGTATATATATATATATATATATATGTATATGTATATATATATATGTATATGTATATATATATATGTATATGTATATATATATATGTATATGTATATATATATATGTATATATATATATATATGTATATATATAATTTTGTTTAATCTCAAAAATTAAATAACGTTTGACTATTAGTTGTAACTCTAAATTACATTCATATCCTTTCAAGACTTGGAATGATTAATAAAATTAAATATCTTTTAGTATTTATATATTTGTTTAATTTTTATTAATTATTGTTAATTATAATTAATCATGATTAAAAGTTTATTGACTTTTCTAATTTTAGATGCAGCATTTTTTTATCCTTATAAAACAAAAAAAAAATCTTACAGATATGTCAATAAAATTAATCTCCCCTAAATTAACCATCAAATATAATACTATTGAAATTTTAATTGACATAATATCCATGTAAAATATATTACAAATATATGCCTTTTAAAATAATATATATGATAATAAAATAAATGATAGTGATACATTCTATATTAACACTAATTTATCAGAAAATTCTCCTAGATATGGATCATCTTTCGTTCATATATATCAATAGAATATAGATTCATACGTAGTATAACACCTTTCAAAGTTTTCTATGTTAATGCTTGTGGATAATCATTATATTTCCCCCAAGCAAAGCTTGCTGGTGTAATCTGAAAGCAATAATCTATTAATGATTGATATGATAGCTTGTTTGTTGTCATCATAATGATTAAACTTAGCATGTATTAAAGTGATTTGGCAAATTGTGAATGAAAAATATTTTAAATTTTCATTTTGTCAAACATTCAAAGTTAAGCTTTAACCACCTGCTAAGAGCATTGGAAGGAGATTTATTAGTTTATGTTCAGAAATGGTTGCTCAATTCATCATTAAGTACAATTATGTGCTATCGATGCAAGCATGACATTGATACCGCCAGATGCATTACAATCGGATTAAACTGAGATTTAATTAGACCTGGTATGAATTACCTAAAACCACAAGACTCTTAGTTGGTCGAAATATAGATTCTAAAAGGCTCTTTTCAAATTTTTAATTACCTTTCGCATAAAGCATGCATAAAAATGGAAGAAAAATCACAATGCACTTTTATCTTGCTGTTCTTATTACCAGATTCTGATGTCATTTCTGAAATTGCAACAAAATATCAAGAGGTATGTTATATTCAGGAAATGATCTTAAGATGCCAAGAAAATTTGAAGCCAGATATGCTTATGATGAGTTTAAATTGTTTTAGATTATGTCATTATGATACAGCTTGTTAGTTAAATGACTTAATACAATCATTGTGGTGTCCATTTAGCAGGAAGGTTTAGTTAAATGATTATACTAAGAAGAGGGAATTAATCAGTAGAAACTAGACATAATACAAGTTATTATTATGCCAACTTTAGGTACACTCTCGTATATGCAAACGTGCAGAACTTGGATGCCAACAGTTCATGTATTTGGAGGAACCTACAGCTCATGTCAACAAGTTAGCAAAGATCTATGGCAACTGTTTCATGCACAGTTCAAGGTTTTCATGTATCAAGCTGTTGGGAAGAAACGGAATAATCAAAATGAGTTCCTCATCAAAATATCAACTTGATATCTAAATGCTAATATCAACTAACACAGCATAAACAATAGAGCAATAAATCAATCACACAGTGAGACCAAATTTTTTTAACGTGGAAAACCCAATATGAAAAAAACCATGGGACCGTAGTCCACCTCAAACTTCCACTATCAATAATAATGATAACAGGTTTACAGTAGGTCTTCTCTAGAATAACTAGAGGATCAGAATAATATCAAGATCATAGATCTTGGCTCAAGGATAGCATATCTTCATCACGTAGGATGGATCTCCTCAAAAGAGAATTCTAGGTCTCACAGAGTGGATATCGCAGGAAAGTACCTTAGAGAGGGTAAACTGCAGATCAACACCGTTAGGGTTGTAGAGTTTGCTGCAAGGATTCTCCACATAAAATTTGAGCCGAAACTGACAACGTTTGGCCACCGATCGTCAAGCAGAAAACTCAAAAACCTTACTTTCTCTCTCCTCTTTTCTCACTGCACGCCGCCGCACGCACGCTGCAATCTGATCTGTGCACCCACACTTGTTGCACACTTCCCAATTTTGCCTTTTCTCTCTTAATTACTGATTTGGGCTCAATAGACCCAATTGTCCAAGCCCACATATGAACTGGACCCAACAATTCTCCCCCTCCAGCTCATATGATGGGCTGTACCAAGCCCGCTCTTCGCCTACATGCTTCAAGCTTCTCCTTAGGCAAAGACTTTGTCAACATATCTGAACCATTCTCATTGGTATGCACCTTTTCCAACTGCAATTCTTTCATCTCAAGCACATCACGAATCCAGTGATATCTCACATCAATATGCTTGGATCTAGAATGATATGTTGAATTCTTGGAGAGGTGAATAGCGCTCTGACTATCACAGTAAACAGTATATCCTTCCTGTTTCAAGCCCAATTCCTGTAGAAACTTTTTCATCCATAAAGCTTCCTTGCAGGCTTCAGTAACTGCTATGTATTCTGCTTCTGTGGTTGATAGAGCAACACACTTCTGTAACTTAGACTGCCAAGAGACTGCTCCTCCTGCAAATGTCATCAAGAATCCTGAAGTGGACTTCCTGGAATCAGTATCACCTGCCGTGTCTGCATCGGTGTACCCTTCTAACACAGGTTCATCACTGCCAAAACATAAACACAACCTGGAAGTACCTCTTAGATATCTTAATATCCATTTCACTGCTGCCCAATGTTCCTTTCCAGGATTTGAGAGAAATCGGCTAACAACTCCAACTGCATGAGCTATATCTGGCCTAGTACAGACCATAGCATACATCAAACTGCCTACTGCAGATGAGTAAGGCACTCTGGATATTTCTTCTTTTTCTTTCTCACTTATAGGACATTGTTTTGAACTCAGCTTGAAATGACCTGCAAGTGGAGAACAAACTGCTTTGGCTTTACTCATGTTGAATCTTTCAAGAACCTTTTCGATGTAAGTCTCCTGAGATAGCCAAATCTTCCTTTTCTTCCTATCACGAAGAATCTTCATGCCAAGTATTTGTCTCACCGATCCTAAGTCTTTCATGGCAAAATACTTACTTAGCTCTCTTTTAAGCTTTTCAATTTTTCCAACATCATGGCCAACAATCAACATATCATCAACATATAGCAGTAAAATAATAAAATCATCATCTGAAAATTTCTTTATAAACACACAATGATCAGATGTGGTTCTATCATACCCTTGGCTCATCATAAAGGAATCAAACTTCTTATACCACTGTCTAGGTGCCTGTTTGAGTCCATATAAGCTTTTCCTAAGCTTACATACCAGATTTTCTTTTCCCTTGACTTTGAAACCTTCTGGTTGCTCCATGTAAATTTCTTCTTCTAAATCACCATGAAGAAATGCTGTTTTCACATCAAGTTGTTCAACTTCTAAATTTAAGCGGGCAGCCAAACCAAGAACAACTCGGATAGAGGACATTTTCACAACCGGAGAAAATATTTCTTCAAAGTCAATACCTTTCTTCTGACTGAATCCTTTCACAACTAGTCGTGCCTTGTATCTTTGTTGTGAGCTATTGTTTTCGGTCTTCAATTTATAAACCCACTTATTCTTGAGAGCTTTCTTCTCTTTCGGCAACTTTACCAAGTCATAGGTGTGGTTCTCAAGCAAGGATCTCATCTCTTCTTGCATGGCATTAACCCACTCATTCTTATTCTCATGTAGAATAACTTCTTGGTAAGTTTCTGGCTCTCCCCCGTCAGTAAGCATAACATACTCATATGGAGGATATCTGGTAGAGGGTTGTCGCTCTCTAGTGGATCTTTTCAATGGAATCTCAACTGGTGGTGGAGGTGCCTGTTCAGTTGGTTCAGCATCATCAATTGTAGGTGTACCATCACTAGTATTCTTACCACAATCTTCTTGTTCATCTCCCCCATGATCATCATGAACTACAGGTGAAGGAACTGGACCCAAACTCCAAGGAATATAAACAGAGGTTTCTGGCTTCTTAACATTATCACCATCATCAAACAATTGGTCTTCAAGAAACACAACATCTCTGCTTCTAATAATCTTCTTGTTTACTGGATCCCATAATCTGTACCCAAACTCTTCATGACAATATCCCAAGAAGATACATGCTTTTGCCTTATTATCAAGCTTGGACCTCTCATCTTTGGGAATATGAACAAATGCTTTACACCCAAAGACTCTCAAATGATTATAAGATATATCTTTTCCTCTCCATACTCTCTCTGGAACATCACCTTGCAGAGGAACTGATGGAGAAAGATTTATCAGGTCAACTGTAGTTCTCATAGCCTCTCCCCAAAATGACTTTGATAACTTGGCGTGGGAAAGCATACACTTAATCCTTTCTTCAATGGTTCTGTTCATCCTTTCTGCCACACCGTTCTGCTGAGGAGTTTTAGGAACTGTTTTCTCAAGCCTGATACCATGGAACCTGCAATAATTCTCAAAAGGACCCCTGTACTCGCCACCATTATCTGATCGAACACACTTGAGTTTTCTGCCAGTTTCTCTTTCAACACTGACATGAAACTCCTTGAAAGCATCGAGTACCTGGTCTTTAGATTTCAAAGCAAAAGCCCAAACTTTTCTAGAATGGTCATCAATAAAAGTAACAAAATAAAGAGCACCTCCAAGAGTTCTAGTTTGCATAGTACAAACATCAGTATGAACTAAATCAATAACATCAGATCTTCTAGATGATGGATATGTCTGAAATGCAACTCTATGTGTTTTTCCAACTAAGCAATGATCACAAGATTTAAGAGATGTACCTTGCAACTCTGGTAAGAACTGCTTTCTAGCAAGAGTTTGAAGTCCCTTCTCGCTGATATGTCCAAGCCTCTTATGCCAAAGATCTATACTTTCACCTTTTCGAATTGCATTAATCTCTCCTCTGTGTAGCTTAGCTTCCATGACATAAAAAGAGTTAATCATTTTTCCTTTTGCCACAATTAGAGAACCTTTAGTGAGTTTCCATTTACTTTCACCAAAATAATGTGCAAAGCCCTCATCATCAAGTCTACTTGTAGATATCAAGTTAAGACGAATATCTGGAACATGCCGTACATCTTTGAGTATTAATTTGCTCCCAATACTGGTCTCCAAGCAAATATCTCCAATACCCACAATCTTAGATGTATCATTGTTTCCCATTCTGACATTACCAAAATCACCGGCAGTGTAAGATCTAAAGAAATCACCATGAGAAGTGACATGAAATGAAGCACCAGAGTCAATTACCCAATTACTGTCCTGAGCTACAAGGCTAACACAACCTTCATCACAAACAATAGTGATATTACCTTCAGCAGCAACTGTATTGATCTCTTTCTCATTTTTCTTCATTTCATTCTGTTCTCGCTTCCAAAACCTACACTCTTTCTTCATGTGACCTGGTCTGTTACAGTGAAAACATTTGATATCTCTTCTAGACTTGGATCTTCCTCTATAACCATATGGATTTCTGCTATGACTTCTTCCACGTCTTTCTTGTTTTTCAGTAACAAATGCCCCAGAAGAAGATTCACCCTGTTCTTTCCTTCTTGCATCTTCATTTAGCAAACTGTCTTTAATCATATCTATGGTTAGAGTCCCCTCTGGCGTGGAGTTACAAATAGTCACCACATACGTTTCCCAACTTTCTGGTAAAGAGCTGAGAAGTAATAATCCCTGCATCTCATCATCTATATTCATTTTCATAGCAACCAACTTGTATGCAAGACTCTAAAATAGGCTTATGTGCTCAACAATGTTACCACCATCTTTATACTTCAAATTTACAAGCCTTCTGAGGAGAGAAATTCTATTTCCCACTGTCTTTTTCGCAAAGAGGTTTTCTAACCTTTGCCAAACAACATCAGCTCTGGTTTCATCTGAAATATGCTCATGCAAGTTTATATCCATCCATTTTCTAATATAGGCAATAGCTTTTCTATGTTGAACTTCTCATTCTTCATCGTCCATAATAGAAGGTTTATCTTTAACCTTGATAGGCTTATACAAATCTTTGCAATAGAGCAAATCTTCCATCAGACGCCTCCAAGTGGAATAATTTGATGAGTTCAATTTAATCATACCATCTGACTGCTCCATTTCAATCACACAAGAAAACTAGCACCAAACAACCTGATGCTCTGATACCACTTGTTGGGAAGAAACCTGTTAATGCGGAATAATCTTTTCCCTCTTTGTGTATCAAAATGGGTTCCTCATCAAAATATCAACTTGATATCTAAATGCTAATATCAACCAACACAGCATAAACAATAGAGCAATAAATCAATCACACAGTGAGACCAAATCTTTTTAACGTGGAAAACCCAATGTGGGAAAAATCACGGGACCGTAGTCCACCTCAAACTTCCACTATCAATAATAATGATAACATGTTTACAGT
The DNA here is from genome assembly GCF_036884655.1 of Musa acuminata AAA Group. Classification (NCBI taxonomy): domain Eukaryota; kingdom Viridiplantae; phylum Streptophyta; class Magnoliopsida; order Zingiberales; family Musaceae; genus Musa; species Musa acuminata. Next base: position 43,513,932 of record NC_088329.1, on the reverse strand, counting down.
AGGTCTTCTCTAGAATAACTAGAGGATCAGAATAACATCAAGATGATAGATCTTGGCTCAAGGATAGCATATCTTTATCACGTAGGATGGATCTCCTCAAAAGAGAATTCTAGGTCTCACAGAGTGGATATCGCAGGAAAGTACCTTAGAGAGGGTAAACTGCAGATCAACACCGTTAGGGTTGTAGAGTTTACTACAAGGATTCTCCACATAAAATTTGGGTCGAAACTGACAACGTTTGGCCACCGATCGTCAAGCAGAAAACTCAGAAACCTTACTTTCTCTTTCTATTTCTCTCTCCTCTTTTCTCACTGCACGCCGTCGCACGCACGCTGCAATCTGATCTGTGCACCCACACTTGCACACTTCTCAATTTTGCCCTTTCTCTCTTAATTACTGATTTGGGCTCAATAGACCCAATTGTCCAAGCCAACATATGGACTGGACCCAACCCAAGCCCACACTTGCACACTTCTCAATTTTGCCCTTTCTCTCTTAATTACTGATTTGGGCTCAATAGACCCAATTGTCCAAGCCCACATATGGACTGGACCCAACCCAAGCAAATGCGAACAAGAAGTTCATTGTAACAAGGTTTAGATACAAAGTTACAGTCATTCTTGTCAAAGTCTTCTAAATTCTTGCACTTGGATTAATGTATTCAACTCCATTTCCTTGTATTCTCTAGGAAAAAGTGCTGACCCAACTCATTGTTTTTATCAAAAATATGATTCTTTCTATATATCTTAGGATGAGTGCTTCACCTACTTGGCTCTACTCTGCAATGGAGGTACCTAACAAAGCTTGAAGAGTTGGTGATACCATCATGGTTGCAAATGTGGCCAGTGGGGGATCATTTTGTGGTTCTTAAGAATGAATAGAATGATCAGTGCAATAATTGAAGAGATCTCTTGACTTAGAAGGAGAAGATTAATGTGGCATTGTCATTATGGAAGCAATGAGGAAGAAAGGTATGTCATATCCTACTTATCTCTGTCCATTCTCTATCTAAAGATTGAATCGAATGTGTTAGAGGGCCTCAACTGCCTCCACTTTGATTTGGTGCATATTTCCATTGTGTTCTTTCAGCTCCAAGACAAAAAAAAAAAAAAGGGTTTGACAACAGTGATGAAACACAGGACTCATCACAATCATTAGAAGAAAATTGCATTTATTTGAAGATTAATCTGCTTCATCCTTTCTGTCCATTATTGAGAATCACAAGCTTGCTATTTAGTATTATCAATTCAGATGTTGGTCACAATACCACACGCAACATAACTGTAAAATAGAACAGAATTCAAGGCAATTTTCTTCAAATGACTGAGTCACCTACAAACCTGTAAAATAGAGAACACAATACCACACGCAACATAACTCGAGACTGATTCTATATCTCATCTATCAAGATTTCCACTTTGTTTCAGATGATTGATTTCTTCTTAGGCAAAAGAGAAGCCGAATTTTTGTGCTTATGAGTGTTTTGCAGTATTCACGTTTCCTTTTGCGTTGCTGAAAATAAACATGGATATGGTAGGTGATTAATGGGTATCTGTGTTTCCTTGACATTAACATGAATCATGAAGGGAGAAATCATTTCAGTTTCGTCATTCTTAGGTATATTCAGAAGAACAAATCAGAAAACTACTACTTTGTCTGGTACAACTACAGCAGATATTTGACTGACTCACAGGTCTGCATCTTAGTTCTACAGTAATTCCACAACACATGATCTGTATGTTCCTCAATATATATAGTTTCATCACCATATCTTGGGAATGTAGTTTCATCACCATAATATACAGAAAGCCAAAATAGTTTCATCACCATAGCATGAGTCTCAACCAACCTCTCGATCTGCATTTCCGCTCAAAAGTCTCGGATTTTCCATGGTCAGTTCCGTTTGCAATGAGCATATTAGACATGACTGCCAATTACATCGTGAATGATGTCGATCTCCCTGCCATAAGCAGCAAAATATGATTGTGAGTTGCCACTCCAAAACCAGAAGACGTTAGATGGTGGAGACGTGAGCATGAAAGGTAAGTTACCTCAAAGCTCATTGATGTCTTTCTTCTTCTTCTTCTTCTTCAGCAGCTGCAGCAAAAGCAGCATTATCATCGACTAGGTTTGTCTCGAAGGTGCCGGAATGCTTGATGTAGTTTATATAATTGCCTCGGTCATCTTTGATGGAAAAATTAGGAAAGTGTTTGATCATGGGCCAGTATGCGCCATTTTGGAGGCATCTGCGGAGGAGTTGGGTGGTTCCGTGTACGTCCAGTCTCTGTAGGATAGTGAAATCCGCCAACCACTCTGGTAAATGATTGTATGGAAAGAAAAACCCGCCCAACTTCAAGAGCTCCAGTGCAGGGAGATCAGCAACAATCTCCAGATCTGAGTCACCACTTATACTCAGTTCTTTTACAGAAGGGAAACCTCCGATGGACTTGAGAGCACACACATCGGTCAGATCCAATGTGGTTAAGCAGGTTGCCTGTCGGATCAGGCCTTCCGGTAGGGACTTCAACTTGGGGCAATTTACGAGGTCCAATTTGTCGAGGCGACGCATAGCAAAGCCTTCCGCTACCCAATCCCACACTTCCATGTTAGTCATTTTCCTGAGTTCCAGCTGCCTTAGTTTCGGAAACAACGAAGGAGGAGAAGTAGGATAAGAAGAAGAAGGGCGCTTTGAATTCCGTTCACGATCATTTCCAGTAGCAGCAGCAGCTTCACACCCAAAAAATTCCGGTCCGATGGTTGTCACTGCACGTGCACCTCGTATGACAAGAAACTCCAAACTGGGGAGCTTTCCTAGCGGTGGAAGCAGTGGCCAATGATCGCAGTTAATTAGTTCCAAGCGGCTTATGTTTGGAAGAAGCGAACTGATGCTTGCAGACGCCATCCAGCTGGGGTACCGGAGGCCGAAGAAATTCTGTAACCTGAGCGAAACAACAGATGATGGTGGATGAAGTGCCACATCCAACACCTTCTCCATTCTTTCAATCTCTTCCTCCGTGTAACCATCGGATGTGAATGAGCAACTTAAAAGTAGTTTCTTCAGTTTTTGGTTACCCTTTAAGCCGCTTGTAGCCCTTCTTGGTTCAGCTTCCATGTACGTCATCTCCAACCTGTCAACGGAGAGGTATCTGAGTTCCTGGAGTCCGCCTAATACTTCCAATGGGCACATACCAATGCCCGTGTTCACGACGAATCCTTGGAGTTCATTGAGGTGCTTCAACCTTTTTATTCCATATGGAAAGCTCTCCAGCCGTGTACCTTTACAATCGAGTGCCCTTAGATTGACTAGTCTTGCTATACCTTGGGGGATCTGTGTCAACTGTCTACATCCAAAAAGGATCAAAAACTGTAAATTCATCAGATTGCATATGCTTTCTGGAAGCTCCGTTACAGAGCTCCAGGACACATTCAAGTATCTCAAGTGTATCAAATTTTCGATGTAGCACGGTAGGATCTTGATATTTATGAACATAAGATGCAGGACTCTAAGTCGCACGAAGTTTTTCAAGTACTCATCAATATCCTCCGCATATCCACTTGTTCTCGGCACCAACAATGTCCTCACTGACTCATGTTGCTTGGTCAAACTGACGAGATGCCGGATGTCCGTGGTTACAGTGGCCCCAATCGACAACCGACGCAGCTTCATCGGGGCGGCAGCACTTCTCCCCTCGTTTTGTACGTCACTAATGAACAAGCTCTCATCTCTCGATAGGAAATGGCCGAGCGATCGCAGCAGGTCATGCATCTTGGAAGACTCATCGTAGTCCAGACCGTAACGTTGCGATTGTAGAAGGCTCCTTTGAAGCAGCTCTCTGTAATATTGCTCCCCTGTTTCCTCCAAGCTAACATCTCCTCGTGCTTCGACAAACCCCTCGGCTATCCATAATCTGACGATTTCAGGTTCGTGAAACTTAAAATCTTCTTGGAACAAGGCGCAGTGGAGAAAGCATTGCTTGAGATGGGACGACAAGTCTTGGTAGCTCAGATTCAGTGCTCCGTGCACACCTTCGGGAAGCCCGGTCCGTGACCATGCGGCGCTGCGGAGAACTTCCTCCCACGCATTTCTGTTGAGTCCTCTGGTGCAGAGGACCCCTCCGATGGTCTTGATGGCCAGGGGAAGCCCTCCGCATTTCTCAACAATCTTCATGCCTGTGTCCTTGAGATCTTGGGCATCCCTTTCCTCCTCTGCATTCATCGTCGCCTTCTTGCGCAGGAGCGACCAGCCATCCTCCGGAGGCAGCAGCTTCATCTCGTGGAAGTGGGCCGCCTTCATTTGCCTCGCGATCCCTTCGTTTCTGGTGGTCACCAGCACCCTGCTGCCTGCTGCTCCTCCCTGCAAAGGATTGCGGAGCAAGTCGTCCCAGATCTGAGCATCCCAAACATCATCCAACACCAGCAAGAACTTGTTCCCTCTCAGGAGACCCGCCACCAAGGGCTCCAGCAGACTCCTGCTCTGTTCTCTATTATATTTTCCACCAGCACCTTCGATGATATTTCCGAGGAGATCCGTCTCGCTGAACTCTTGGGACACGCACACCCAGATGGTGGTGCGGAAGCTGGCTTTGATTTTACCATCATTGAACACCTTCTGAGCGAAGGTGGTCTTTCCGATGCCGCCGATCCCCACAATTGCCAGCACCACCACGTTCTTACTCGGATCTTGCTTTGTCAGCTGCTCCACCAGTGCCTTTGAGTCCTCCTCCAGTCGGTGGCCAACCATGTCAGACTCCATCACGGGGGAAGTTATGCGACTAACTCGAGGAACCACCCTTGGTTCGGCCGCAGACACATGGAGTTGCAGCTTGGACCTTCGGGCCGAGATCTCTTCCAGCCGATCGTTGAGAACCTTGATTTTGACGCCCACCGCATGTCTGAACTTGACCTCGCGAAAGCAAGCAAAGAAGGGAAATCCGCACAAGGTGGACGGCTTCGGATCGGACTCACGAGGAGTCCACTTCTCGGCCTCCATCCGGCACTCGTCGAGGAGGTCGTCGGCGTCGTACATGACATCCTTGAGCTCCATCAGCCAGTCGTTGACGTCCTCGTCCTCGATCCGCCGCTTCTCGGCGACGCGAAGGACAGAGTGGATGTTGCGGAGAGATCGTTGGAGGTTTTGGATCTCCCCGGGGACGCCCAACAGCAAGTCCACCTCCTCTTTAGCCATGTCCTTCAACGTACCGACCAGCCCGGAGATGAAGGCATCAAGAACAACGGCCATCTTTGATCACAGAGTGGGAGTGGGAGTGGGAGTAGTGTACCTCTCTCTTCTAAGTCTTTGTGTCAGCCAAGACAAAGGTGCAAGTTATAGCTGCATAAACTATATATATATATATATATATATATATATATATATACACACACACAAAAGAAAACTTAAAAAACTTAATTACTAAAATTGATATATCAACGAAAGATATATCCAAATCCAAAAGATGAAAATTCCTCCAAAAATTAAAGAATTTATTGGCTCTAATACGAGTGACTAATCAATTAGCCACATGATTTTCTTGCATGCAAGATTTTATAATCATTCATAATAAACAGTTGATGGAAAATATCCCTAACAACATTTAAAATTCATCACAGAGGGAGAAAAAAAATATTTATTTATAATATTTACTATCCTCATAAGTCTAGTATAATCCTTTAAAGATAATTTTTACCTCACAATAATTATTATCTGCTTTCTAAATATACCTACAACTCAAAAAAATAACGAAAGCATCTGAAGCCAATATTCTAAGAAATATTACAATTTAATTTGATCCAATCGAAAGCTAATTTTTCTCATTTAACCAAGCAAAATTAATGACTAATGTTTCTTATGGATTTGATTGACTTCTGATAAATATGTAAAATCATTTTAAAAAAATAAAAATATATTATATTATTAAAAATAACATCGTTAAGAACCCCCGAGAGCAATAAAATAAGAAGCCTCAAAATTAAACAAAAATAAACCCTCACCTAAATCGAAGACCATGTGGTGACCGAGAATAAAAAAGATAAAAAATCTTATTCTTGCACAGAAATCAAAAAGTCAACTAAACAGCACAACGAATCAATGCATGTTCAAGAAATTTTAAATTAATATTAAAAAAAATACTACTGTACTCACAAATCTCCAAACCGATCAACGGTGACCAGCAACTGTAGCACTGGCAAAACATGCATAAAGTAGGAGCGTCTCTTTTACATTCAAACCCAACTTTGATTGTACCGACGCACGTCTTTCAATCTATTACTACAAAATAATAGTAATAATAATAATAAAGTTAGTGTCATCTTCCGTTGCACAATAATCGAACAATAAGATTTTATACCAATTAAAGACTATGACATTAAGATAAAACAAGTTGGTTCTTGATGCGGTCTGCACTTGCTTAGGCCGTGACCTTGGGGCGGTACGGCTTGGTTCAGGGGTCCGGATGCCGAGGATCACAGGTAGAGCTTCTTGACGTCTTTGGGGAAGCGCTCGCGGCAACCCGATCGGGGTGTGGTCTTCGGAGATGGCTAGTTGCAGCGTCCCGGTAATGCGGTCGGTGCGTACCTGCACAAAGGTCGGACCGTCTCTTCGGCCCGACCCCTCCGACGGTCCTATTAGCGGACGAGAAGAGGATTTCTGTTTGTCGAACTCGTGCCCTCCCCTCCTTTTTTCTGTACCTTTAGGGCTCTGGACTATTTATAGTTTGGGTCTGATACTATCTGATGTTCCTGCCTGTCAGAGCAGGGTCGTGCCTCTGGCTGGATTTGACATCGCCATTAGGGTCGCGTGGCGGACCATCCTGTCGCAGGGTATGGGCGGCCTCGGTCGTCGCCTTCTGCGTTTGGGTGATCGTGCAGGGTATGGGCGACGTAGCCGTTGGCTGAGAGGGGGTGACGTTGGCGACGTCGGGTCAGCGTTAATGGTCGTTCACTCGGGCAGAGTGCGGGCCACGCGCGGATGGCATCGAGGCATGTCGCGTCGCCATTACTCCCTGAGGGGGGTCGCTTCGATTGTCCAACCATGGGATGGCTGGCATCACAGTCCGTGTCCCCGTTGACTCTATGGTGACCCCCCTATCACTTCCCCCCCCCCCTAGGCGGAGGCGTGATGCATTTATTTTTTAGAGTCCTGTGGATGGATGGCGTCCTTGTGTAATGTTTGACTCAAACGAGCGACTCGTAACGATTGGATCGTCGAGCCGCAAGTCGGGAAATGAACTGGAGTGACTCGGGATATGCTTTGAACCGACGAGTCGCAAGTCGGAGGCCGAACTGGAGTGACTCGGGATATGCTTTGAACCGACGAGTCGCAAGTCGGAGGCCGAACTGGAGTGACTCGTAATGACTGGATCGCCGAGCCGCAAGTCGGGAAATGAACTGGAGCGACTCGGGATATGCTTTGAACCGACGAGTCGCAAGTCGGAGGCCGAACTGGAGGGACTCATCATGACTGGATCGCCGAGCCGCAAGTCGCCTCGCGTTGGTGTTGTGCTTGGGACGCAGGCCTTTCTCGTACCTGGGAGTCACTGCTTTGCTGTCTTCCAAAGGCAGGAATGCAGGCGCCGTAAGTTGTGGCGGTGGGGTGTGCGACGCTGCACGCCACGTGGCGCTCCGAGGGGAGGTGGCGCGGTTCTCGGGGATCAGGTTCCCCTGGGCGGGATCTCCGAAATTGGTGAATGTGGGATTCTGAGGCGCCCTGCTGGCCTCGAGGGCCGCGATCTACCTTTTCCTTCCTCGGGAAGCTCGACCGTCGTCCACGGCTTATTATACATAAGCCTTCCCCAGAGGGGTTCCCCTGCCACTGCTTGGTTGCCGTTATTCTGTCCAGCCGCTGCTGCTCCCCGTTCGCCCTATCTCTCGACTCAGGCATTTTCCCATCGTCTTGAGGTTAGGATGTCTTTGTCTTCCTCCTCCTCCTCTCCTTCAACTTCTACCTCCTCTTCCGAGCGCCCCGGGGTTAGGCATTTGTCTCCGGGGAGAGTATCCCTAGAAGTGGGAGGGAGTTCTGCCCTGCTTGAGAAGTTCAAGCAGTGGCATGACGTAGACTCGGTGGTGACGGGGGAGCTTCTGGGGGAGCTTCGGGCTCGCTACTGGATCCCGGAGGGTTATACCCTGTCCGCCCCCCGTCCGGGTCAGCGCCCGTATGACTAGTTTCCTCAGGGGTTCGGTTTGACGGCGGGCGCCCTTGAGGCGGGGCTACGATTTCCACTCCATCCCATGATTGAGGACTGCCTCCATAAGTGGGGTATATCGCCATCTCAGATGGCGCCAAATTCGTGGCGCTATTTAGTCGTCTTCCTTGGAGAGTGTCGGGCGGCCGAGATAGCACCGTCCAGGGGTCTATTTCTGGCTTGCTTTCGACTGTGTCGGGGTCGGGGCGGCTATTACCTGGCCGCGCGTAGCAGGTTCAAGATCGGCGGCGCACCTTCCAACAATAAAGGTTGGAAGAGCCGGTTCTTCTTCGTCAGTTGCAGTCGATGATGGGGCTTCAGCACTGGGTGGACCTCCCGCTCTGTCGACAATGTCCTCCCGTTGCTTTCTGGCAGGGAGTCGGCGGATGTGGATCGTCTGAGGGGCATTCTGTCTTCTTCTCGGGCAATCGGGGAGATGACCGAGGAATGGCTGGCCACTGCAGGGCTGAGCCCGGCTGTCGGGGGTATGGTTGTTCTTTATGCCGCGTATAGCTTTTTGTCTCGAGCCGCCTGACCAACCAGGCTTTCTCTTGCAGAAATGGTGGATCTTCAATCTGTGAAGAAAACGTCTCAGGGCCGATCCAAGGTGGCCGCGCCTCGGGGTGGCGACGGTTCAGGAGCTGTCCTGAAAAGGGGGGCATCGGAGGGTGGCCCGGGCTCTCCGGACGTGAGGCGCCCGTCCAAGAAACTGAAGACCGCGGTCAGGAAGGTGTCCGCGAGGGCGGCTGCTCGTGAACGCAATCTTGCGAGAGGCGTTCCGCTGGGCGAGGCCTCGGGGGCTGCCATAGGCAAGGAGGCGGTCGGGTCAGCCGGAGGGGATCCTGCGCCAGGGGCTTCTTTGCGCCCGAAGTCGATGCGGGACTTGTGCCGCGTCGATGTGTCGGCCGGCGAGGAGTACCGGACTCCGGGCATGACCTGCCTACCTACTAGAGCGGCGGGAACTCCCTATGTTCCTCGGTGGTCCGCCCTTAAAGCGGACAGCCGTGTATGGGCCGATGGACCGATGGCCCAGGAGTTCATCCGGGGCGCGCTGCACCCGCTGTTGGCCAAGGAGCTTTACGGCATGACGTCGGAGGCCTTGGCAGATCGAGCGGCCAAGTCTCTGGTCTGGGTAAGTGTCGGCATCCCGCTCCCATTCAACGGCTATTTCCTGTGGATCTTGACGTGACATCTCGGTGCAGGGCCAACATTACGCCATGGCTCTGCTCGACCGGGCCCTTGACGCTGGGAAGATGATTGAGCGCCAATCGAGCGCCTTCGCCGCGCTGCGCCTCGAGAACGAAGAGCTGAGGCGGTCGTCCGACCCGGAGGTTGTAGCAGCCGCCGAGCAACGCGCCTCGGCTTTGGAGGAGGAGGTGAGGCGCCTGAAGGCCGAGCTGGAGGAGAGTCAGGCTCGGGCCCGAACGCTGGATGACGAACTGCAGACGCTCTCGAACGACGTCGAGTCTACCCGATCTTCGGCCTGGGTGGCTGAGGAAGCCCTAAAGGAAGAGCAGCGAGCGTTGCCAGAGCGGCTGGAGAGAGCGATCGTTGAGTACAAGGCCTCGGCGAGCTTTGAGCGTGGCCTGGTAAGGTCGGGGCGGGTGACGTATGAATTCGGATACCGGGTGGCCTGTGCTCGCGCCCGATCGACCCATCCGGAGTGGGAGTTGGAGCCGGACCCTTTTGCCGATCACCCTGCGGATGATGGTGTGGATATGCCGGGGAGCGTTCCCTTTGATGATGGGCCCGAGACGCCTCCTCCGAGTTGATTTGTATTTTACTTTTTGTTTTTGGTCGGGTCGGCCTTTGATCTCTGTATCGCCTACCCATTGCATGTACAGATCTTTTATATTGGAGGTAGTTCGTTCTGACTATTGTCGCGTGAGTCCCTTATAATGCGTGCCCTCGCACTCGGGGGTCCAGGTGAAGTTGTTGACTTGTTGCAGGGCCTGGAAGAAGGGCAGGCATCTGTCGCCTGACCGGGATATGAATATACTGAGCGCCGCCAGCTTTCCCGTGAGGCACTGTACCTCTTTGACGGAGCGGGGTGAGTGCATTCGGGTTATGGCCCGTACCTTTTCCGGGTTGGCGTCTATTCCCCTTTGGTGGATGACGAAGCCAAGGAATCTTCCCGAGCTAACCCCGAAGACGCACTTTGCGGGGTTCAAACGCATATTGAATCGTCTGAGGGTCTGAAAGGTTTCCGCCAAGTCGGCCAGGTGCGCCTCCGCGGTTCTGCTCTTTACGATCATGTCGTCCACATATATTTCCATGTTCCTGCCAATTTGGCGCTTGAACAGCTTGTCGACCATCCTCTGGTAGGTTGCCCCAGCGTTCTTTAGGCCGAATGGCATCACCTTGTAGCAATATATTCCTCTGTCGGTGATGAAGGCAGTATTCTCTTGGTCTTTTAGTGCCATGTGGATTTGGTTGTATCATGAGTATGCGTCCAAGAAGGTAAGGAGTTCGTAACCCGAGGTGGCGTCGACTAACTGATCTATCCTCGGGAGCGGGTAGTAGTCTTTGGGACACGCTTGGTTGAGATTGGTGTAGTCAACGCACATCCGCCAGCTTCCATTAGGCTTTTTAACAAAGACTACATTTGACAGCCACTGGGGGTACTTCACTTCGGAAATGAATCCGGCCTCTGTCAATCGGTCGACTTCTTCGCTGATTGCCTTCTGCCGGTCGGGGGCGAACCTCCGTGGCCTTTGCTTCACAGGCTTGGTCTCGGGATTGATGTTAAGCTGGTGTTCGGTTACCGTGCGATCGATCCCTAGCATTTCCTTGGGCGACCATGCGAATACATCAGCGTTTTCCTTCAGGAACTCGACGAGCTGGAGCTGGTTTTCTTTGGGTTGGGCCGCGTCGATTTTCACAGTCTGACCGGGCCGGTCTCCCTTTATCGGCACCCCGGTAAGCTGCTCAGGGGGTTCAAGGTGCGTTGGTGTGGCAGCCTCTTCTCGAGGGTCTGGGATATGAGGGCATGCCCTCTTCGGGAGGGAGACTGCGGTGAGGTAGCACCTTCTCGACTCTCCTGGGTCGCTTCGTGACTCTCCGACCCCTACCGAGGTGGGAAACTTGATGGCTCGGTGGTAGGTTGAGACTACCGCTTTCAGCTTGTTGAGCGTTGGGCGTCTGAGGATGACGTTGTAGGCCGAGGGCAGGCTGACCACCATGAACGTAGTCATTATTGTCCTGGTCCTTGGTTCCTCCCCAATGGTGACAGGGAGTGTGGTGGTGCCGAGCAGAGAGATTGAGTCTCCGGTGAATCCCGTGAGGGCCGAGCTTATGGGAATGAGGTCCTCGATGGGCAGGCCGAGCCTTTTGAAGGCGTCGAGGTACAAGACGTCGGCGGAGCTCCTAGTGTCGACCATTACCCTCTTTACCCGAGCGTTGGCGATCTGGATGGAGATCACCAGAGCGTCGTCATGATGGGACCGTTCCCCCTCCTCAGCCCCAAAAGAGATTTCGGGTTCTAGCTCGGGTCGGGGGCGTTTCTCGACCGAGCTCCGGGCGTAGGATTTCCTTGCGCTTGAGCTGCCGCCGCCTGCCGCCGCCTGCCGCCGGTCCCCCGATGATGACATCGACCTGCCTTTCGACGGGCATCCGGGGACGCGGGGTTGCTTTTGGAGGTTCCTTGAGATAGCGGCCGAGGTACCCCCTTCTGATCAGCTCCTCAATCTGGTTCTGGAGGTCGTGGCAGTCCTCCGTGTCATGGCCATGGTCTCGGTGGAACCTACAGTATTTCGACCGATTTTTGTAAGTAGCTCTCATGGGATTGGGGGGCCGCAAAAGACCTTTCTCCTTGATCTGGAGGAAGATCTCGGTACGAGGCGTGTTGAGTGGGAGGGGCGGAGGCCTCGGGAGCCGCTGCTCGGGATGGTCAAGCCTCCGACGGGGCTGCGGGTCGACCGACGAGGTGGCGGCTCGGGATTGCTCGATCCGCGGTATCTTCCCGACCGTGCGTCTTCCTGTTGCCAACGCTTCGCCGGCGACGTATTGGTTGGCACGGTGGAGCATCTCAGGGACAGTGGCCGGCGGCTTCTCAATTAGTGACCAGAAGAACCTCGAGGGTTTCAGCCCCGTCAGGAACGCCTGCATGATCACAGAAGGGTGAGTATCCAGCTACCCGTGGATCTCCGTGGCGAAGCGTGTTACAAACTGTGCGAGCGTCTCCTCTTCGTGCTGCGATAGCGCCAGCAGGGCGGCTATGGGAGGCTGAGGCCGCGCGTTGGTAAGGAAGCTTCGTTCGAACTCCTTGGCGAACTGGTCGAAAGATGTGATTGAGGATTGGCGCAGCCGGCTGAACCATGCGCGTGCTGGTCCTCTGAAGGTGGTCGGGAATGTACAGCACATTAGTGCGTCGGACGTGCCGTAGAGGGCCACCTGAGTCCTGAATGCGACGACATGCTCCGCTGGGTCGGAGCCGCCGTCGTACGTTTCTAGGGCTGGCACCCTGAAGTTGAGGGGAACAGGTTTCTCTTGTATTTCCTGAGCAAAAGGGGATCCACCCGAGGTGCCCTCGTTTGATTCGTCCCGTGACTTCTGGAGCTCACGTCGGAATTCGTCCAGGCGGCGGTTGACTTGGGAGAATTGTACCTTAATGAAGCTGTCCGACAAGGACTAAGCTGCCTCGGCCCCTCGGCCTCATGCGCAGCTAACACGCTGCCTCGGCCCCGCGCGCAGCAAGCACTACGTTGCCTCGGCCCCTTGGCCTCATGCGCAGCCAACACGCTGCACGCTGCCTCGGCTCCTCGGCCCCATGCGCAGGAAGCAGCCCGCTGCCTCGGCCCCTCGGCCCCATGCGCGGCCAGCCTGCGTCAGCTCCTCGGCTGACGGCGCAACCTGCTACCTCGGCCCCATGCGCGGTCTGTCCGCCCACACCGAGCACCTCAGCCACACACTGCCGAGATCTACCTCGGCACGACCTGTCCGCCTATGTCGTGATCCTCGGTCGCATGGTGCCCGAGACCACGTCCGCGCGTCCTGCCCGCCTGCGTCGTGCTACTCGGCCGCATAACCCTCGCAACCACGCCTGCGCGGTCTGCCCGCCTGCGTCGTGATCCTCGATCGCGTAATGCCCGAGACCACACCCGCGCCGCCAGCCCGCCTGCGTCGTGCTCCTTGGCTCCATGTTCCCGAGACACACCAGTGTCGTCAGCCCGCCTGCGTTGTGCCCCTTGGCTCCATACCCCCCGAGACACGCTTGCGCGGACAGCCTGCCTGCGCCGAGGTCCTCGGCCATATTCACTGCCGAGTCTATCTCAGGGCGGCTTACCCAACAGGGTCTCGCCCCTCGGTCGCAGCCTGCCTACACCGAGCTCGCCTCAGCGTGGCCTGCCCGCCTGAGCGGTGTCCCTCGGTCGTAGCCTGCCTACACCGAGCACCTCGGCCACACACTGCCGAGATCTACCTCGGCACGGCCTGTCCGCCTGTGTCGTGATCCTCGGCCGCATGGTGCCCGAGACCACATCCGCGCGTCCTGCCCGCCTACGTCGTGCTACTCGGCCGCATGGCCCTCGCGACCACGCCTGCGCGATCTGCCCGCCTGCGTCATGATCCTCGATCGCATAATGCCCGAGACCACACTTGCGCCGCCAACCCGCCTGCGTCATGCTCCTTGGCTCCATGTTCCCGAGACACACCAGCGCCGCCAGCCCTCCTGCGTCGTGCCCCTCGGCTCCATACCCCACGAGACACGCTTGCGCGGACAGCCTGCCTGCGCCGAGCTCCTCGGCCATATTCACTGCCGAGTCTATCTCAGGGCGGCTTACCCAATAGGGTCTCGCCCCTCGGTCGCAGCCTGCCTGCACCGAGCTCGCCTCAGCGTGGCCTGCCCGCCTGAGCGGTGTCCCTCGGTCGCAGCTTGCTTGCACCAAGCACCTCGGCTGCAGCCTGCCTGCGTCGAGCCCACCTCAGCGCGGCCTGCTCGCTTGAGCGGTGTCCCTCGGTCGCAGCCTGCCTGCACCGAGCACCTCGGCCAATCACTGCCGAGATCTACCTCGGCTCGGCCTATCCGCCTCCGACGTGTTCCTCGACCGCATGGTGCCCGAGACCACTTACTCGCGTCCTGCTTGCCTGCGTCGTGCTACTCGGTCATATGGCCCGCGCGACCACGCCTACGCGGTCTGCTCGCCTGCGTCGTGCTCCTCGGCAGCATGATGACCGAGACACACCTGCGTGGCCTAGTCCGCCTGCGTCGTGCTACTTGGCTCCATGTTCCCGAGACAGACCAGCGCCGCCAATGTGCCTGCGTCGTGCTACTCGGCCACATGGCCCTCGCGACCACGCCTGCGCGGCCTGCCCGCCTGCGTCGTGCTCCTCGCTTCCATCATCCCCGAGACACACCTGCGCGACTAGTCCGCCTGTGTCGTGCTCCTTGGCTCCATGTTCCCGAGACAGACCAGCGCCGCCAGTGCGCCTGCGTCGTGCCTCTTGGCTCCACAAACCCCGAGACACGCCTGCGCGGGCAGCCCGCCTGCGCCGAACTCCTCAGCCATATCCACTACCTTGTCCACCTGGGTTACGTCCCTCGGCCGCAGCCTGCCTGCGCTGAGTGCCTCGGCTCCATGCTTGCCGAGGCCACCACCTCGGTCGCGTAATGCTCGAGGCCGCCACCTCGGTCGCATAATGCCCGAGGCCTCCTCAGTCGCTTAATGCTCGAGGACACCCCATTTTGGCTCCATACCACCCGAGATCACACCTGCGCGGCCAGTCCGCCTGTGTCGTGCTCCTCGGCCCTCGGCTTTACGCCACCCGGGACACACCTGCGCGGCAAGTCCGCCTGCGTCGTGCTCCTCAGCCCTCGGCTTTACGCCACCCGGGACACACCTGCGCGGTTAGCCCGCCTGCGTTGTGCTCCTCGGCCCTCGGCTTTACGCCACCCGAGACCAAACCTGCGCGGCTAGTCCGCCTGCGTCGTGCTCCTCGGCCCTCGGCTTTACGCCACCCGGGACACACCTGCGCAGCCAGCCCGCCTGCGTTGTGCTCCTCGGCCCTCGGCTTTACGCCACCCGGGACACGCCCGCGCGACCAGCCCGCCTGCGTCGTGCTCCTCGGCTCTTCGACTTTACGCCACCCAGCCCGCCTGCGCTGTGCTCCTCGGCCCTCATCGGCTCCATTGCCCCCGAGTCCAACTCTTCTCGGCTTCCTGACTAAGTTGCGCACCTCGGCCTCGTGCTGCTCGAGACGCATTCGCGCGACCGGCTCGTCTGCGTCATGCCCCTCGGATCCGCATGAACAGCCTACCTGAAGTAAGAAGCCATGCATCAGACTCCCTGCATGCAAAAAACGACGCATAGCTCCTTTCGGGGGGGCATATGATAGGGGCAAAAATGGCGATGTGACACACCATGACAGCATCCCCCTGAGCGACACACTGCCCGAGGCTCGCCATACCCTGCAGCAGCTCGACCTCCCACGCAGCCCCAGTGGCAATGTCAGACGCCACCAAAGGTACAGTCCTGCCCTACAGACAGCTACGTCAGGTAACATCAAACCTCCTCTATAAATACCCCTGAGTCCTAAGCAAAAAGGGGGATGACACACTCAACACACGGAGGTTTCTCCTCCTCCTAAACCCCCTCCACGTCGCTAACTTAATCGTCGGAGGGGTCGGGCTGAGCTCCCAGCCCGACCTGTGTGCAGGTGCGAGACGACGTCGCCTCTTCTCGGTGCTGCGGCGGAGCTGCCTCCCGACCCGACCTACCGACCCGACCCGCCGACCCGAGCTGCCGACCCGAACGACCGTGCTCGGCCGCCGGGAGACCCCGAGGAATGCCCCAGGGAGATCCCCGTCGTCCGGACCCGAACCGAGCCGCGACGACCCCGAGGCCACGGCTAAAAAAGTTACTTACCATAACAACAGATACAAATAAGATCACTAATAGATAATATGTCGACTACAAGATCACTAGTGGTTAGTATAAGATTGGTACCACTTATTGTACTATACAAGCTTTATAATGAATAATTTTTAAAAATAAAAAATTAATTTAGAGTGGATACTGATTATAACCTCGATCGTCGATACATCAAATTGTAAGCCTCAAGACACATCAATAACATGTCTAAAAATTTTCTCTACTTTAATTAGTAATTGGATGCTCTAAAATATTCTAGAAATACAAGGATGAGCTAAAGAAGCTTACATGGACATGCCTCAGCCATTTGTGAAGATCTACATATTTTTTTATAAATAGTATAGCTTGGTTCCAATAAAATCTTTGTACTCTTATCTATAATTTATTTTTCTCCTTTTTTACAATCTTCTTTTTTTCCTCCTCTCTTTAAATGTCAACGGTGATATAAAATGACGAAGAAAAAAATAAATAAGACCTTAATATCGAAGAAAAAAGATTGAGAAATATTTTTTGATATTTATTATAATAAATTGATTTTTTAAGGTCATGTGTATTATGTAATAATCCAGAAAACACTACCTTCTTAATTTATTATATTAATCGAGAAGATATTATCTTTACAAATGGCCTAGTATATATATATATATATATATATATATATATATATATATATATATATATATATATATATATATATATATATATATATATATATATATATATATATATATATATATATATATATATAGGTTAATTGAATCAAAAGAAAGGTTAATTGAATCAAGAGAGAGATTCATTGCATCAAGAAGAAAAATAGATTAAACTTGTTAGATGGATTAACTTTGAAAGAAACATAGCAGTTAGATGGATCAAGTTTAAGGGGGGAGAATATTAGAATTAAACTTGTTCATTCATCGTAAAGAGGTTAATTTAATCAAAAGAAATGTTATTGCATCAAGAGAGAGATTCAATGCATCAAGAGGAAAAATGGATTAAACTTGTTAGATGGATCAACTTCGAAAGAAACTTAGTATGTTAGATGCATCAAGTTTAAGGGGGGGAAATGTTAGAATTAAATTTGTTCATGCATCGTAAAGAGGTTAATTTAATCAAAAGAAATGTTCATTCATTGCATCAAGAGAAAAAATTGATTAAATGACTATGAAAATGATAAGTCAAATTGACTATTGATTCTTGAAAAGATTTATGATTCATTTTGAATACAATTAATGTAATGTATCTTTGGAGACTATATAAACCTTATATGTTGGTCGTGAAACACAGAGTTTCTGAAATTTTAAAGAGTTTTTGATAGAAATATAGAAGATTTAAGGTTGTTCTATTCTTCCTCTGTTTGATAACTCTATCTTTTTTTTATAAGTTCAATAGGATATAAATAATTCATGCATCGAGGAACCTACAGCTCATGTCAATAAGTTAGCAAAGATCTCTGGCAACTGTTTCATGCACAGTTCAAGGTTTTAATGTTTCAAGCAAATGCAAATTTCAAGGTCTCTCTGATCTATTGAAGAGATCTCTTGACTTGGAGAAAACTAATGTGGCATTGTCATTACGGGAGCAATGAGGAAGAAAGGTATGTGATATCCTACTTATCTCTGTTCACTCTCTATCTAAAGATTGGATCCAATATGTTAGAGGGCCTCACCTTCATATGGTGTTCGTGTCCCAAGAGTTCACGGAGACGGATCTTCTCAGGGATATCGTCACCAGCGCCGGGGGAAGTCACGGTGGAGCACAGAGCCGGACTTTGCTCGAGCCCATGGTGGAGTGTCTCCTGAAAGGGAACAAGTTCTTGCTGGTGTTGGATGATGTGTGGAGGGCTGAGATCTGGGACGACTTGCACCGCAATCCTTTGCGAGGAGCAGGGTGCTGGTGACTACCAGAAACGAAGGGATCACGAAGCAAACGAAGGCGGTCCACGTCCACAGAGTGAGTCTACTGCCCCCTGAGGTTTGCTGGTCCCTGCTGTGCAGGAAGGCCACGACGAACGCAGACGAGGAACGGATGCCCAAGATCTCAAGGACACAGGCATGAAGATCGTTGAGAAATGCCAAGGACTTCCCCTGGCCATCAAGACCATCGGAGGGGTCCTCTGCACGAAAGAACTCAGCAGAAGGGCATGGGAGGAAGTTCTCCGCAACGTCGCGTGGTCACAAACCGGCCTACCCGAAGGCGTCCACAGAGCTCTGTATCTGAGCTACGAGGACTTGCCGGCCCAAGCAGTGCTTTCTCTACTGCGCCTTATTCCGTGAAGACTACGCGTTCGTCAGGGCATGCATGGTCCAGTTGTGGATAGCCGAGGGGTTTGTCCACGCAGAAGGCGATCTCACATTGGAGGCAACAGGGGAGGAATATTTCAGAGAGCTGATTCGGAGGAGCCTACTACAACCCGACCCCCACCATCTGTACGCCGGCTGGAGCTGCACCATGTATGACCTGCTGCGATCACTCGGGGCGGCAGCAGTTCTCCACTCGTTTTGCACGTCACTAATGAACAAGCTCTCATCTCTTGATAGGAAATGGCCGAGCGATCGTAGCAGGTCATGCATCATGGAAGACTCATCGCAGTCCAGACCGTAAGGCTCCGATTGTAGAAGGCTCCTATGAAGCAGCTCTCTATGATATTGCTCCCCTGTTTCCACCAAAGTGACATCTCATCGTGCTTCGAGAAACCCCTGGGCTATCCATAATCTGACGATGGTACGCCCGTGAAACACACAGTCTTCTTGGAACAAGGCACAGTAGAGAAAGCATTGCTTGAGATGGGCCGGAAGGTTGGTAGCTCAGATACAGTGCTCCGTGCACACCTTCGGGAAGCCTGGTCCTTGATCATGCGGCGCTGCGGAGAACTTCCTCCCACGCATTTCTGTTGAGTCCTCTATCGTGGAGGACCCCTCCGATGGTCTTGATGACCAGGGGAAGCCCTCCGCATATCTCAACAATCTTCATGCCTGTGTCCTTGAGATCTTGGGCATCCCTTTCCTCCTCTGCATTCATCGTTGCTTTCTTGCACAGGAGGGACCAGCCATCCTCCGGAGGCAGCAGCTTCATCTCGTGGACGTGGGCCGTCTCGATCCCTTCGTTTCTGGTGGTCACCAGCACCCTGCTGCCTGCTGCTCCTCCCTGCAAAGGATTGCGGAGCAAGTCGTCCCAGATCCGAGCATCCCAAACATCATCCAACACCAGCAAGAACTTGTTCCCTCTCAGGAGACCCTCCACCAAGGGCTCCAGCAGACTCCTGCTCTGTTCTCTATTATATTTTCCACCAGCACCTTCAATGATATTTCCGAGAAGATCCGTCTCGCTGAACTCTTGGGACGCACACCCAGATGGTGGTGCCGGAGTTGGCTTTGACTTTGCCATCACTGAACACCTTCTGAGCGAGGGTGGTCTTTCCGATGCCGCCGATCCCCACAGTTGCCAGCACCACCACGTTCTTACTCGGATCTTGCTTTGTCAGCTGCTCCATCATTTGACTATTAGTTGTAATGATTAATAAAATTATGGAATGATTAATAAAATTAAATATCTTTTAGTATTTATATATTTGTTTATTTTTTTCTTAAATAATGTTAATTATAATTAATCATGATTAATAGTTTATTGACTTTTCTAATTTTAGATGCAGCATTTTTTATCCTAATAAAACACACAAAAAATCTTATAGATATGTCAATAAAATTAATCTCCCCTAAATTAACCATCAGATATAATATTGTTGGAATTTCAATTGACATCAATATCCATGTAAATTATATTACAAATGTATGCCTTTTAAAATAATATTTATGATAATCAAATAAATGATAGTGATACAAGGTGATTTAGATATTAATACATTCTATATTAACACTAATTTATGAGAAAATTCTCCTAGATATAGATCATCAATCTACTTGTGCAGTAACTTGGATGCAAACAGTTCATGTATTTGGAGGAACCTACAGCTCATGTCAATAAGTTAGCAAAGATCTGTGGCAACTGTTTCATGCACAGTTCAAGGTTTTAATGTATCAAGCAAATGCCAACAAGAAGTTCATTGTAACAAGGTTTAGATACAAAGTTACAGTCATTCTTGTCTAAGTCTTCTAAATTCTTGCACTTGGATGAATGTATTCAACTCCATTTCCTTGTATTCTCTAGGAAAAAGTGTTGGCTCAACTCATTGTTTTTATCGAAGATATGATTCTTTCTATATATCTTAGCATGCATAAAATGTGCAGTCATATAAGACAGAAACACCTTGTACAGGAACTAACAAAAAAGATGGCCAGGACAAAACATTATGATCTAGGCAAAGATCAGTTTGCAACTTAGATTCATACAACACTCCAAACCACTCCAGAGCCTTTAGAGTGTAAGGACAGGCTCCTTTTGTTGAGAGTTCATTGCAAAGGATGAGTGCTTCATCTACTTGGCTTTCTTGTGAATGAACAGAATGATCAGAGCAACAATTGAAGAGATCTCTTGACTTAGAAGGAGAAGACTAATGTGGCATTGTCATTACGGGAGCAATGAGGAAGAAAGGTATGTGATATCCTACTTATCTCTGTCCACTCGCTATCTAAAGATTGGATCCAATGTGTTAGAGGGCCTCAACTATCTCCACTTTGATTTGATGCATATTTCCATTATGTTCTTTCAGCTCCAAGAAAGAGAAAAAAAAAGGGGGTTTGACAACAGTGATGAAACACAGGACTCAGCACAATCATTTGAAGAAAATTGTATTTTTTTGAAGCCTGATCTGCTTCATCCTTTCTGTCCATTATTGAGAATCACAAGCTTGCTATTTAGTATTATCAATTCAGATGTTGGTCACAATACCACACACAACATTACTGTAAAATAGAACAGAATTCAAGGCAATAGACTGAGTCACCTACAAACCTGTGTATCGAACTTTTCTCTTTCTCCAGTCAGCACCATTGTAGTTGGTAAGTAATAAGAATGCACCACACTGATGCATGTAACTCGAGACTGATTCTATATCTCATCTATCCAGATTTCCACTTTGTTTCAGATGATTGATTTCTTAGGCAAAAGAGAAGCAGAATTTTTGTGCTTATGAGTGTTTTGCAGTATGCACCTTTCCTTTTGCATTGCTGAAAATAAACTTGGATAAGGTAGGTGATTAATGGGTATCTGTGATTCCTTGACATTAACATGGATCATGAAGGGAGAAATCATTTCAGTTTCTGCATCTTAGTTCTACAGTAATTCCACAACACATGATCTGTATGTTCCTCAATTTATATAGTTTCATCACCATATCTTGGGAATGTAGTTTCATCACCATAATATACAGAAAGCCAAAATAGTTTCATCACCATATCATGGGAATGTAGAATGAGTCGCAACCAACCTCTCGATCTGCATTTCCGCTCAAAAGTCTCGGACTGTCCATGGTCAGCTCCATTTGCAATGATCATGTTAGACATGACTGCCAATTACATCGTGAATGATGTCGATCTCCCTGCCATAAGCGGCAAAAGATGATTGTGAGTTGCCACTCCAAAACCAGAAGGCGTTAGATGGTGGAGACGTGAGCATGAAAGGCTAAGTTATCTCAAAGCTCATTGATGTCTTTCTTCTTCTTCTTCTTCTTCTTCTTCTTCAGCAGCAGCAGCAGCGAAAGCAGCATTATCATCGACTAGGTTTGTCTCGAAGGTGCCGGAATGCTTGATGTAGTTTATATAATTGCCTCGGTCATCTTTGATGGAAAAAATTGGAAAGTGTTTGATCATGGGCCAGTCTGCGCCATTTTGGAGGCATCTGCGGAGGAGTTGGGTGGTTCCGTACACGTCCAGTCTCTGGAGTGTGGTGAAGCATGCAGGGCAAGCCGTCAACCACTCTGGTAAATGATTGATGCGAGATCCAAATGTGCCCAACTTCAAGAGCTCCAGTACAGGGAGATCAGCAACAATCTCCAGATCTGAGTCACCACATATACTCAGTTCTTTTACAGAAGGGAAACCTCTGATGGACTTGAGAGCACACACATCGATCAGATACAATGTGGTTAAGGAGGTTGCCTGTCGGATCAGGCCTTCCGGTAGAGACTTCAATTTGGGGCAACGTATGAGGACCAATTTGTCGAGGCGACGCATAGCAAAACCTTCCGCTACCCAATCCCACACTTCCATGTTATTCATATTCCAGAGTTCCAGCTGCCTTAGTTTCGGAAACAACGGAGGAGGAGAAGTAGAAGAAGAAGAAGGGCGCTTTGAATTCCGTTCCCGTTCATGACCAGTAGCAGCAGCTTCACTCCCAAAAAATTCCGGTCCGATGGTGGTCACTGCACGTGCACCTACTACGAAAAGAAACTCCAAACTGGGGAGCTTTCCTAGCGGTGGAAGCAGTGGCCAATGATCGCAGTTAGTTAGTTCCAAGTGGCTTATGTTTGGAAGAAGCCAACTGATGCTTGCAGACCCCATCCAGCTGGGGTACCGGAGGCCGAAGAAATTCTGTAACCTGAGCGAAACAACAGATGATGGCGGATGAAGTGCCACATCCAACACCTTCTCCATTCTTTCAATCTCTTCCTCCGTGTGACCATCGGATGTCAGTGTGGATGAGCAATGCAAATATAGATTCTTCAGCTTTTGTTTACCCTTAAAGACGCTCGTATCTCTTCCCGGGTCAGCTTCCAGCCACGCCCTCTCCAACCTCTCTATGAAGAGGTATCTGAGCTCCTGGAGGCTGCCTAATTCTTCCAATGGGCACGAACCAGTAGCCTTGTTGACCACGAATCCTACGAGTTCATTGAGGAGCTTCAACCTTCCTATTCCACATGGTAAGCTCTCCAAGTGTGTATATCCACAATCGAGTGTCCTTAGATTGACTAACCTATCTATACCCTGGGGGATCTGTGTCAACTGTCTGCATCCAAAAAGGATCAAAAACTGTAAATTCGTAAGATTGCATATGCTTTCTGGAAGCTCCGTTACACGACTATGAGACACATTCAAGTATCTCAGGTGTATCAAATTTCCGATGTAGTACGGTAGAATATCAATATTTGTGCAAGTAAGGTGCAGGACTCGAAGTCGCACGAGGTTCTTCAAGGGATCATCTATATTCTTCACAGAGCCACGTTTCAGTGGCCACAATCGACAACCGACGCAGCTTCATCGTGGCGGCACCACTTCTCCACTCGTTTTGCACGTCACTAATGAACAAGCTCTCATCTCTCGATAGGAAATGGCCGAGCGATCGCAGCAGATCATGCATCTTGGAATATTCATCGTAGTCCAGACTGAAAGGTTGCAGCGATTGTAGAAGGCTCCTACGAAGCAGCTCTATGTAATATTGCTCCCCTGTTTCCTCCAAGCTGGCATCTCCTCGTGCTTCGACAAACCCCTCGGCTATCCATAATCTGACGACGTCAGACCTGCGAAACACATAGTCTTCTTTGAACAAGGCACAGTAGAGAAAGCATTGCCTGAGATGGGACGCCAAGTCTTGGTAGCTCAGGTACAGTGCTCCGTGCACACCTTCGGGAAGCCCGGTCCGTGACCATGCGGCGCTGCGGAGAACTTCCTCCCACGCACTTCTGTTGAGTCCTCTGTCGCGGAGGACCCCTCCGATGGTCTTGATGGCCAGGGGAAGCCCTCCGCATTTCTCAACAATCTTCATGCCTGTGTCCTTGAGATCTCGGGCATCCCTTTCCTCCTCTGCATTCATCGTCGCCTTCTTGCACAGGAGGGACCAGCCATCCTCCGGAGGCAGCAGCTTCATCTCGTGGACGTGGGCCGCCTTCATTTGCCTCGCGATCCCTGCGTTTCTGGTGGTCACCAGCACCCTGCTCCCTGCTGCTCCTCCCTGCAAAGGATTGCGGAGCAAGTCGTCCCAGATCCGAGCATCCCAAACATCATCCAACACCAGCAAGAACTTGTTCCCTCTCAGGATACCCTCCACCGAGGGCTCCAGCTGACTCCTGCTCTGTTCTCTATTATATTTTCCACCAGCACCTTCGATGATATTTCCGAGAAGATCCGTCTCGCTGAACTCTTGGGACACGCACACCCAGATGGTGGTGCGGAAGCTGGCTTTGATTTTACCATCATTGAACACCTTCTGAGCGAGGGTGGTCTTTCCGATGCCGCCGATCCCCACAATTGCCAGCACCACCACGTTCTTACTCGGATCTTGCTTTGTCAGCTGCTCCACCAGTGCCTTGGCGTCCTCCTCCAGTCGCTCGCCAACCATGTCAGACTCCATCACGGGGGAAGTTATGCGACTAACTCGAGGAACCACCCTTGGTTCGGCCGCAGACACATGGAGTTGCAGCTTGGACCTTCGGGCCGAGATCTCTTCCAACCGATCGTTGAGACCCTTAATTTTGTCGCCCACCTCATGTCTGAACTTGACCTCTCGAAAGCACGCAAAGATGGGAAATCCGCACAAGGTGGACGGCTTCGGATCGGAGTCACGAGGAGTCCACTTCTCGGCCTCCATCCGGCACTCGTCGAGGACGTCGTCGGCGTCGTACATGACATCCTTGAGCTCCATCAGCCAGTCGTTGACGTCCTCGTCCTCGATCCGCCGCTTCTCGGCGACGCGAAGGACAGAGTGGATCTTGCGGAGAGTGCGTTGGAGCTTTTGGATCACCCCGGGGAGGCCCAACAACAAGTCCAACTTCTCTTTAGCCATGTCCTTCAACGTACCGACCAGCTCGGAGATGAAGGCATCAAGAACAACGGCCATCTTTGATCAGAGTGGGAGTAGAGTAGCTCTCTCCCAAGTCTTGTGGCAGCCAAGGCAAGGGTGGTGAGTAGGGTGGTTGCAAAGTCATACCTGGATAAGCTTTTTTTTTTGTTTTTCCTAAAAGAAAAATAAAAAAAAATTATGAGTGAAATTGATAGGAAACAAAAATATCCAAATCCAAAAGATAAAAATTCCTCAAAAAAATAATGAAAGCATCATCATATATATCTAGTTATGAAGTTAGTACCATTATCACAATCATGATTCAAAAAAATCATTATAATTTAATTTGATCCAATCAAGTGCTGAATTTTCCCTTTTAAACAAGCAAAGACAATGATGACACTAATGTTTCTCATGAATTCCATTAGCTTTATTATAACATGAAAGTGTGAAATTATTTTAAAAAATAAATCAGAAATAAAATATATTAAATTATTAAAAATAAGATTCATGATTTTGTATAAGAAAACAATTAACCTAATTATATTGATTTTTAATATTGATTTATTATATTAATAATTATCATCAATACAATTAAACCATCATCATTATTATTGGGATTAACAATATCAATACCAATATCACTATAACCATCATTATCATTACCATTCATTACCGATACCAAAAACAATATCATTACTAATACCAGTACCATCAACATGAGGAATACCATTATTGATATCATTAACATTACTAGTATCATTACCATTATCATTAGTAAGATCATTACCATTACCATAATCAATATCATTATGATTTACTAATAACAAAATGATTACCATCAACATTACAAATTACAACATCATTACAAATGTCATAAATGCTATTATCATTAATAATACATACTATAAATCATAAGCTATAAAATATATATTAATTATCTATATTAATGTTTAAGTTATAGACATCATTCTACGTATAATTTTACCTATGTGATTAGAACTTAGTAATATTTTTTCATACTACATATTGACATACTAAAGTCATAAGCTATAACCTATATATTAATTACGTATCTTATACATGCTTAAGTTATAATTATCATTCCATATACAAATTTTCCTATGAGACTACCACTTGTGACAATCACAATAGACTCTGAGACAACTACGTTTACTTTGATTCTCCTTTCACATCAAACTATTATGTGGAATTGAATTGGATTGGGATGTGTGGAGGTGCTGCTCGCATCTGCAGGTCATCTTCTTCGGAACTATGCTCGTACAGCTTTCATTTGCCTTCTCTTGTTCTTCGTTTTTATGTGCGCAGAAGTCAGCTTGGTCCCTCCGATAGAAGCTCGCCACCAATGGGCTACAGCTAATGATTTCTAGAAGAAGCCACCTCGGTGAAGTTATGTGGAGCAGTGAGGGAGACGACCAAGTCGGCTTTGGTTTCAGACACAGGTTTGTGGTTGAAGACTTGTGAAATGGACTGAGAAAAGACAGGTTGAAGGAGAGAGGCGATGGGAAGAAGACAATCGATAAGTAAGATATAATTGATGTCACAAAAACAAGTTTAATTCATTGTCATCTCTATCTCCAAGTATGAAGTAAAGATCAACACGAATGCCTTTTGCCAATCCAAATGAATAATCATTATATTTCCCCCAAGCAGAGCTTGCTGGTGTAATCTGAAAGCATTAATTTATTAATGATTGATATGATAGCTTGTTTGTTGTCATCATAATGATTAAACTTAGCATGTATTAAAGTGATTTGACAAGTTGTGAATGAAAAATATTTTAAGTTTTCATTTTGTCACACATCCGACTTAATGAAATGTTTTTCTAATATCTTCTTATCAGTTATTGCTAAAATACTTGGAACATTTGGGTTTGTCATTGTTGAAAAGCAAATCAAACGAAGGAAAAGAATAGATCTTGACTTTAAATGATTATATTAAGAAGAGGGAATTAATCAGCAGAAACTAGACATAATACAAGTTATTATTATGCCAACTTAAGGTACGCTCTCATGTATGCAAATGTGCAGAACTTGGATGCAAATAGTTCATGTATTTGGAGGAACCTACAGCTCATGTCAATAAGTTAGCAAAGATCTATAGCAATTGTTTCATGCACAGTTTAAGATTTTGCCGGAATCAATCACCTAGATCAGCTACTTCATATGATTTAAGAAATCAAATTATAAAAAGAACAAGGTGACCGGAAGAATTGATATTATGAACTTTCTTTATTTTATATTTTTGCTGATCCATTAACTTTTGAAGGAGCTTTTAGAGAAAAAAAACTATGACAAGCTAAGAATACAGAGATTCGTACAATCAACAAAAATGATATATGAGAGCTTACTATACTTCTATAAAACCACCAAGCGATTGGTGTTAAGTGAATCTTCAAAACAAAAATAAATGCAAAAGGCGAGATAGAGAATTACAAAGTATGATTGATTGTAAAAGGATACAAACAATAATATGAGATTAGTAATGAAGAAGTTTTTGCACCAGTTGCTCGACCAGAGATAGTAAGATTAATTATCTCGTTAGCAGCTCAAATGAAATGAAAAATTTTACAAATGGGATTTAAAAAAAAAAATTTATAGAAAATTATCACCCTATAAATACACCTATTGAATATAGCACCAAGTTGACCAAGGAATGTGAAGGTAAATATATTAATCTAACATATTATAAAAGTCTAATTAGATATTTAAGATATATGACGTACACTCAACCTGATATACTATATGGAAGCTCCTAAGATATCTCATTTAAATATCACTAAAAAAATTTTGTGATATGTTAAAGAAATAATTGAGTATGGAATGGTTTATTTATTATATAAAGGGTTAGAGTCCATTGGATATAGTGACTGGAAGATACAATGATCGAAAAAATATAACTGGATTTGTATTTTATTTCATTGTTTTAATTCATTGTCATCTCTATCTCCAAATATGAAGTAGAGATCAACACGAATGCCTTCTGCCAATCCAAATGAAAATAGAGAGAGTTTAGAGAATAGTTCAACCAATCCAAATGAAAATAGAGAGTTTAGAGAATAGTTCAACTATTAAGGATTAAAAAGGTTCTCACAACTTAAATACTTAGTTTTTTTTATAGTATATTAATTTTTATCTCAATGAATATTGACCCTATTTAGTTTGTTCCCTTTAATTTGAACTCTTGAATGTATACTATGAATGAGTTGTTGTATGCACTCGTATGTTCTTCTGAATTATATGTACATACGAGATTGATTTAGAAAACTTGTAGAGATACGTAAGAATCAAACTGTGAACGAATGAGAAAGGAATCCTACTGCAAAAGTGTTCAACAAATGGATACAAAGTTTTAAGGCTGCCTTAAACGAGCAAGCAAGAAATAATTAGAGGAGGAAGACATGACATATCTCCATTGATGATAAGGGAATCGAAGCAGTCGTGCACTGCATGGGCCGGTGAGGTCTTCGCCGTCTCCCTCCGTTGCTGTCGAGCTCTGACAAACCTCACCTGGAAACAATGCTCACGACTGAGAAGCATTAGGAAGCTTCACGACGACGCCACTCACCACCATGGCCGACCTTCCCATGATTCATTCACAAGTCTCGGCTACAGTGCAAGCGTTGAATCCGTGGAAGTCGGACAAAGCCTGTCGTCATCTTCCCCCCTCAAATAGTGTTTTTACCCTCTTTGTGGGGGTAAAAACACTATGGAAAAATACTGTCGTCATGATTCATTCACAAGTCTCGGCTACAGTTTGCAAGCGTTGAATCCGTGGAAGTCGGACAAAGCCTGTCGTCATCTTTCCCCCTCAAATAGTGTTTTTACCCTATTTGAGGAAGACAGATGCATACAAGACATGACGTATCTCCATTGATGATAAGGGAATCGAAGCAGTCGTGCACTGCATGGGCCGGTGAGGTCTTCGCCGTCTCCCTCCGCTGCTGTCGAGCTCTGACCAACCTCACCTGGAAACGACGCTCACGACCGAGAAGCATTAGGAAGCTTCACGACGACGCCACTCACCGCCATTCACAAGTCTCGGCTACAGTTTGCAAGCGTTGAATCCGTGTAAGTCGGACAAAGCATCTCGGCTATTTGATTCCGGAAAAATACGACAAAAAAAAAAGGGATAAAAAAAATACTGTGGAAACAAATAACAAACACGAGATCAAAAATACTTTAAGAAATATATTTAGGCTTCAAACGTATATAAAACGCTTTCGAAAGATTTCTTCAATATTTTTGGTTTAACATAAAATTCATATTTATTAAGATCATCAAAATGATAATTTATTAAGCCACACCGAATCATTCTTCTGATGGTGCTAGTTCTAATATGTGCTAATCTATCATGCCGAATAAGAATCAACAATATAAATAGAAGCAACATCTTTATTAAATTTAAAATCATTGTCAACAATAGATAATTTGACCATTCCCTCGACGGAATAGTCTTTTCCAACAAAAGTTCAATTACGAGATAGAATTAACTTTCCGGATTCAAATACAGATTTAATTCTAGGTTTGCCAAGGAGATTCCCACTCACTAAATTTCTACTCATATTTGGTACACGAAGAACATTAGTAAGAGTGACTTTCTTACCGTGAAAGCGAGTTCCACATTTCCCTTGTCAATCACCTTAGAACGAACTTCATTTCTCATTTGAATCTCTTGCCCTTTTGTGACCTCTTTATAAGTCTTGAAGAGTGTCTTATCATAGCAAACATGGACGGTAGCACAAGTATCATACCACCAACCAGAAACCTTGTCAAATATGGCATTCACTTCGCTCACCGTAGCGATTATATTATCATCTCCCTCAACGGAGTTGACTTCCGGTTTCTGGCCTTTTTTAAATCTGCAATCCCTAGTAAAATGACCAGGTTTTCCACAAACAAAACAACCTCCACTTTTTGGCTTCTTAAATTTTCTTTGATCCCTTTTGGGGCCAAAATGATTCTCCTTGTTTTGCTTGCCTTCGTTGGAATTCTTATACTGATTCACAATATTTGCTTTTATATTGCCAAAAGAGTTCTCACTCTTGTCTTTCATCCTCGATTGGAATATATTTTCCTCGATTGGAATATGTTTTTGAATTTGCTCCAAAGTGATATCCTTGGAGTCATGTAAAATCTTCTCTTTTTCCAAGATAAGGCAACTTGACAATTATAGCCCATACTTAAAAAGGTTTAGGAAGTTCGATTTTTTCAGCTTTCAATTGATTAACAATGATCTACAACTTATACACTTGTGCCTTAACTTGTCATCCACAAACTCGTAATCAAAATATTTAGAAATTAAATTTTTCTTTATCCCTTCCTTATAATATTTGAATTCCAAAGCATTCCAAATTGCTTTTGTAGATGGTTCCACAGTATAAAGATCATAAAGTCGGTTCGAAAGAGCATTGAGAATGTATCCTCTACACATGATTTCATATTCAATTCTCTTCTTTTGTTCAGCCTTGACTTTATCGGTGTCATCGTCGGTTGGATCAGGAATTGGTTGAAGATTTGGATCAAGCACATAGAAGATCTTCAAAGCAGTCAACATGAACTTCATTTTATCTTGCCAACGGGTAAAATTCGTTCCATCAAAATGATCCAAACAAACAAAATCTTGATTCAATAATTTGATGGTATTTGTGGCCTCCATGATGAATTTGTATAAACTCACAAAAATTTTAAATTTTAAAAGTCTTGGAAAGTATTTTACACCTACACATAAATTTTATAAAATATACTAATAAATCTAATAAATATAATATTACAATATTAAGTCCAACTACCAATGTGAGTCAACGCAATTGTATGTAATCAATATCGTACTCTTTTTTATATATTTCAACACTGTTAATCTACATTTGTAGTTTGTTTTGTCAAGATAATATTATTATCATATTCAATCATAATATGTATATATAAATATAAATAGGATAATAAAAATAAATAATTTTAATTAAGTAGAAAAAAAATATCAATAATAGTATTTACTTAAATATGTATCACCTTATGTTTATGAGTTGATCATATCATCCAAGAACATATTCTTTAAACATTTTGCATTATAAAATTTTAATAAATTGATTAATAATCTTAGAAGTGGTGCTAAGTTCTTAATTAACATATGTTGTTTTTGAAATTTTTTTTTGTATAACTACTAAGTACTTTAACTTATCATTCTTAAAGAAGAAAACTATTACGGTATTATTATAAAATATTTTTAATGACTTGGTAATTGAGTCGACCACAAAAAATCTTAAAGATAAAATTTTGTAACCATAAAATTTTATTTATGATATCAAAATATATCATAAATTCAGTTTACATTATTGATAATATAATAATCGATTAAGTTTTACTTTATCAAGAAATTACCCTCAAGCATATAAATTCTAAAGCGGAATTCCTATTGTCAAAGTAATTTATAAAATTAACATCTAAATATTCTATCACTTCAAGTTTACTCGATCTCTTATATGTGAGCATTTAATTTTTCGTCTTCTATAAATATTTTATCATTTTAGTTGCATCTTTCTAATATTTTATTTTTGTTCTCATATCTATCCGGTATTTCATTTGTAAAACTAAAATATGATCTTGTATAGATTTAAGTATATAATAAACTTTCAACTATACATCCATAAGTAATATATTTTATCTAATTCCTTTCTAAATCATTCATAGCAAATTGGTTGAATATTTCACCTCTAGTAATAGATTACATTAAATCCCTTCATGACTAGATAAAGATATTCTTTTTAAGATAATTTTAATAATTCTTGAAATCCATCTTTTAATATCTCAATGTAAATAACACACAAATTATTTCATTCATATTAATCATCATAATTTTTTTTATAAAAAATCTCTTAATTTTATCTAATAAATCAAGATCATTATCAACAAATAAAATATCACCTACAGATCAATATAATAAACTCTCTGTACAACATACTGGGGAGCCGATAGGCTGACTTGAATCATAATGTCATAGTAACGTGAGCAAAAAAACTATGGCAATTGGTCTTTGAATAGTTTCTGGTGTTGCAATTGCATATTTTCACTCTGTCCTATCAACATTCTGAATTTTTTTGAGATAGTTTCATGTCTGAAATCCTCACAAATATTAAATGGAAAACTATGTTAGACTCTCATGTGAAGTACTATTTCTGATAAGAGTCATTTTGATATCTGGTAGCTGCATTTTTGATCATTCAAACTCTCATAAATAATTATAAAACTACAAAAAAAAAAAAGACTAATCCTGATTCGTTCTGGCAATCTTTTTTCCGAGCCTACATTCCATGTTTACACAGAAAAGAAAAGATGATCTATACGTTTGTCATTATGGTAATATGTTGAGGAATCCAAAACCAACGGCATGCTACAAATACTCTGATCAAGACATTTCACTGCCAACACACACAGCATTGAATTAATCACCATAAAAAAAAGAGCTACAGGTATAAGAAGGTGAGGGAAGTCGAGGAAACAGACAGACAATGGTCAGCTCCATTTGCAATGATCATATTAGACATGACTGCCAAATTACATCGTGAATGATGTCGATCTCCCAGCCATAAGCAGCAAAAGATGACTGTGAGTTGCCACTCCAAAACCAAAAGAAGACGTTAGATGGTGGAGACGTGAGCATGAAAGGTAAGTTACCTCAAAGCTCATTGACGTCTTCTTATTCTTCTTCTTCAGCAGCAGCAACAGCAGCAAAAGCAGCATCATCATCGACTAGGTTTGTGTCGAAGGTGCAGGAATGCTTGATGTAGTTTATATAATTGCCTCGGAAATCTCTGATGGAAAAAATTGGAAAGCGTTCGATCGTGGGCCAGTCTGCGCCATTTTGGAGGCATCTGCGGAGGAGTTGGGTGGCTCCCCATACGTCTAGTCTCTGGAGCGTGGTGAAGCATGCAGGGCAAGCCGCCAACCACTCTGGTAAATGATTGATGCGAGATCCAAAAGTGCCCAACCTCAAGAGCTCCAGTGCAGGGAGATCAGTAACAATCTTCAGATCTGATTTACCACTTATTCTCAGTTGTTTCACAGAAGGGAAACCTCTGATGGACTTGAGAGCACACACATTCCTCAGATCCAATGTGGTTAAGCAGGTTGCCTGTCGGATCAGGCCTTCCGGTAGAGACTTCAACTTGGGACAATTATGGAGGACCAATTCGTCGAGGCGACGCATAGCAAAACCCTCCGCTACCCAATCCCACACTTCCATGTTAGTCATATCCCAGAGTTGCAGCTGCCTTAGTTTCGGAAACAACAAAGGAGGAGAAGAAGAAGAAGAAGAAGGGCGCTTTGAATTCCGTTCCCGTTCATGACCAGTAGCAGCAGCTTCACACCCAAAAAATTCCGGTCCGATGGTGGTCACTGCACGTGCACCTCCTATTTCAAGAAACTCCAAACTGGGAAGCTTTCCTAGCGGTGGAAGCAGTGGCCAATGATCGCAGTTAATTAGTTCCAAGCGGCTTATGTTTGGAAGAAGCGAACTGATGCTTGCAGACGCCATCCAGCTTGGGTACCGGAGGCCGAAGGAATTCTGTAAACTGAGCGAAACAACAGATGATGGTGGATGAAGTGCCACATCCAACACCTTCTCGATTATTTCAATCTGCTCCTCAGTGTGACCATCGGATGTCGGTGTAGATAAGCAATATAAATGTAGATTCTTCAGTTTTCGATTACCCTTTAATCCGCTTGTATCCCTTCTCTGTTCAGCTTCCATGTACGTGATCTCCAACCTATCAACGGAGAGGTATCTGAGCTCCTGGAGGCTGCCTAATTCTTCCAATGGGCACGAACCAGTAGCCGTGTTCATCACGAATCCTACGAGTTCATTGAGGAGCTTCAACCTTCCTATTCCACATGGTAAGCTCTCCAAGTGTGTACCTTTACAGTCGAGTGTCCTTAGATTGACTAGCCTATCTATACCCTGGGGGATCTGTCTCAACTTGAAACATCCTTTGAGGATCAAAAACTGTAAATTCGTCAGATTGTATATGCTTTCTGGAAGCTCCGTTATATGGCTATGAGACACATTCAAGTATCTCAAGTGTATCAAATTTCCGATGTAGTGCGATATGCTCTCGATATTTGTATGCATAAGGTGCAGGACTCGAAGTCGCACGAGATTCTTCAAGGAATCATCTATATCCCCCACAATGCCGTGTGTTCCATCTACTAACAATGTCCTCACTGACTCATGTCTCTTGGTCAAATTGACGATATGCTGGATGTCCGTGGTTACAGTGGCCCCAATCGACAACCGACGTAGCTTCATCAGGGCGGCACCACTTCTGCACTCGTTTTGCACGTCACTAATGAACAAACTCTCATCTCTCGATAGGAAATGGCCGAGCGATCGCAGCAGGTCATGCATCGTGTAAGACTCATCGTAGTCCTGACCGTAAGGTTGCGATCGTAGAAGGCTCCTATGAAGCAGCTCTCTGTAATATTGCTCCCCTGTTTCCTCCAAGCTGACATCTCCTCGGGCTTCAACAAACCCCTCGGCTATCCATAATCTGACAATTTCAGGCTCGTGAAACTTATAGTCTTCGGGGAACAAGACACAGTTGAGAAAGCATTGCTTGAGATGCGACGGCAAGTCTTGGTAGCTCAGATACAGTGCTCCATGCACACCTTCGGGAAGCCCGGTCCGTGACCATGCGGCGCTGCGGAGAACTTCCTCCCACGCACTTCTGTTGAGTCCTCTATCGAGGAGGACCCCTCCGATGGTCTTGATGGCCAGGGGAAGCCCTCCGCATTTCCCAACAATCTTCATGCCTGTGTCCTTGAGATCTTGGGCATCAATTTCCTCCTCTGCATTCATCGTCGCCTTCTTGCACAGGAGCGTCCAGCCATCCTCTGGAGGCAGCAGCTTCATCTCGTGGACGAGGCCCGCCTTCATTTGCCTCGCGATCCCTGTGTTTCTGGTGGTCACCAGCACCCTGCTGCCTGCTGCTCCTCCCTGCAAAGGATTGCGGAGCAAGTCGTCCCAGATCTGAGCATCCCAAACATCATCCAACACCAGCAAGAACTTGTTCCCTCTAAGGAGACCCGCCACCATGGGCTCCAGCAGACTCCTGCTCTGTTCCCCACCATGGCTTCCACCAGCACCTTTAACGATATTTCTGAGAAGATCCGTCTCGCTGAACTCTTGGGACACGCACACCCAGATGGTGGTGCGGAAGTTGGCTTTGATTTTACCATCATTGAACACCTTCTGAGCGAAGGTGGTCTTTCCAATGCCGCCGATCCCCACAATTGCCAGCACCACCACGTTCTTACTCGGATCTTGCTTTGTCAGCTGCTCCACCAGTGCCTTGGCGTCCTCCTCCAGTCGCTGGCCAACCATGTCAGACTCCATCACCGGGGAAGTTATGCGACTAACTCGAGGAACCACCCTTGGTTCCGCCGCAGACACATGGAGTTGCAACTTGGACCCTCGGTCCGAGATCTCTTTCAGCCGATCGTTGAGATCCTTGATTTTGATGACCACCTCATTTCTGAACTTGACCTCGTCGCTTAAGCCAGCAAAGATGGAAAATATGTTGCCTTTGAACCGCTTCCGAGGGGACTCTCCCGGGGTGCACTTCTCGGCCGCGGTCCGCCACTCGTCGAGGACGTCGTCGGCGTCGTACATGACATCCTTGAGCTCCATCAGCCAGTCGTTGACGGCCTTGTCCTCGATCCGCCGCTTCTCGGCGTCACGAAGGACAGACTGGATGTTGCGGAGTGTGCTTTGGAGGTTTTGGATCTTCCCGGGGACGCCCAACCACAAGTCCACCTTCTCCTTGGCCATGTCGAACAATGTTACGAGGAGCTTGGAGATGAAGGGATTCGGCATCACGGCCATATCTTCTCTCGTCTTTTGCTTTCCTGGTGGAGATCTTTGTTTCGTATGAATGGGACAAATTGTTATGATGTCAAACTTGTGTAGTTTGGAATTGTCAAGATATATAATACGTGGAGAAAATATAATTGTTATGATGTCAGAGCACCACCGAACTCTCAACAGGATCTCATGAACAAAGCAATAGTAGTATCTCCTTCGTCATTGCACAGAATAACCAAGTCTCAAATGTAATTTGAGGACTTATTCGAGAATACAGAAATAATAAGGATTAAAATGGAAAAGGTGATTGTGCTGAGAGAGTAGAAGAGGAGCAGAAGAGATAAAAGAAGAAGACGAGTCTTCCGTAATAATCTATTGGTGCAATAATATTCTATTGTCTTCCGTAAGCCACTTCGGCTTGTGGTCATTTGGCAGGCCGAAAGAAAGGGTGCTGCTACATAGTACGAACAAAGTTAAGAGTTTATCTTTCATGGCGAAATCATTGACCGATTCTAAAACGTGATGCAGAATAAAATAGCCTTTGATACCAATTAAAGGCTCCGACAACAATGGTAAGACAAAAAAATGATTCTGATATCAATCGATAGAAAGAAGGCAGGCGATTGACAAAGGGACGAGCGAATGATTGAGACGTGGCGGAAGCCAAAGATATTGTAAGTACATCAAGATTTCTAACACCGTCTTATTTACTG
Organism: Musa acuminata AAA Group; assembly: GCF_036884655.1. NCBI lineage: Eukaryota > Viridiplantae > Streptophyta > Magnoliopsida > Zingiberales > Musaceae > Musa > Musa acuminata. Next base: position 43,477,626 of record NC_088329.1, on the reverse strand, counting down.
ATCAACGATACGCTCCAGTTTGGAAGAACATATAGTAGCATACTTTCTTCTTAGATAGCCCAATCACCCTCGTAAGAAACAAGAGAAGTAGACATGTGCAGGAAGTAAGTAAGAGCACACAAACAAAACGAAACTGTGGATGTGAAAGTTATTACTTTGGTGATTAATCTATGTTTGTCTATGGAGAAAAACTATACTTCATCTGATTTCTTATCATTCACAAAAAGCTGAAACAATCAACGTCGATTAGCAGCTGCACATTGCCCGTTTGTATATCCGATTGTTATGATCGAAACCGTCCATAGAATTGTATGTATATGTATATATACATATACATACATTATGGTGAGATCAATGCATATATAGCTGCAGTGCCAATATGAGAAGCTTTGTAAAGCTGCATGGGTCTGAAATAATAATTAGAGAAGTTAATTCTATCGAGATCATCTCGTAATGAATCATATAATAAATAAACTTATTTTTTTAATGATCAATAATTATAATTAAAATTCAATGAGATTTATAATGCAATAATCAAATGCTCTAAGTGCCTCCAAAACGATGCAAACGAATCGATCCAAAATCAAATTATTCCGATTGTTCATATCAAACACCATCGACACAATTACATAAATTATATCAAACAATCCGACGATATTATTATCGAGAATATTAATGATTGAGAAACAGGACACATCATCATGAATATACCTACTTTTTCTCTTTCGAGCATCAGAGTAAGATTTTATTTAAAAACATATTTATTTATTTATAATATATAATTGAAGAAAAGGATATGAATAAATATTGGAATGCTTGAGAGTGTTTGATAAGCAAAAAAACATTTATTTTAAATATGCATTGAGTTAAGTGTTGTTTGGTAAAATTACATTTCAAAAGTCCATTAAAAATATTTATGTCTAATTTATCCTTCTAATATTTTTAATATTTATTCAAAGTGAATATATATATTTTTAATGTTAAATTAATAAGTAAATATATAAAATAAATGAATGAATGTATATAAGGCTCAAATAGATAAAAATATATAATCATATATGAATATAAAATATTATGTAAAAATAATTAAATAAAATATCATCTTATAGAAAATATAAATCATACTGGTTTCTCACTAGCAATCTTATAATTTTAGATAAAGTCATAAGGGTACTTTGGGATTTAAAAAAAATTATATTAGCATTCTACAAATACTAAAATACTAATGTTACATTAATGTAGCATCAATATTTGAGTATTTTCAATACAACATCTAAATCAAATACGAGTTAAAAAATAATAATCAAACATCAAAATATGCATTGGCATCATTTCAAATATGTTCTCAAACATACCCTAAGAGCTTCAACCAATATAATAATCAATAATCAAATGAGATGGTAAATATCATGGAAGCATATAAAGTCACATATCTCTGTCTTATTATGATTGGGCATGCATTGTGTCTATCTTTGAAGTCCTTCGTGTGGCATCGTGCAATCATTCTTATAGGATTTCTTTGTGCCCAATAAAATATAATACTTTTTTGTTTTGCTTGGAATCTCGATTTTCTTAACTCTTTCGTCAGCGACATGTATATTTTACATGTGTGTTTGTTTCATATAGGTTTATGACTCGGGTGCTATACAAATTACTTAGTTCTAGCTGAGTAAACACATAATTACTTAGTACATGATAAAATTATATTGTATTGTAGTAAACACACAATTCAACTACATGACGAGGCAATGTGACGAAACTAATGCAACTATTTCGGATAAACTAAATGGAACAGTTTATATGGGCAATCATTTCGAACAGACATTAATGGGAAAATAAAAGAGAGTAACATCTTAACGAATGAGCTTCCTCTTGTATAAAAAAAACATAATCTGAAGGATAAGCTAAACATCATAGAAGCTATAAAGAAAAGATGATTAAGCTCGGTGGTATATTGCCATTGACAGAATTTTATAGTTACATAAAAATACTATATGAAGATATAGGGCTAGAGTTCTGATTGGATGCTCGACATAGTCAATCATTATTTATCGAAACTTTATAATCCAACCTAGAGAGAGAGAGAGATTGCCATTTATATGTTTTTATTCAGGCATCAATTTTGATTAAGAAAAAAAATCAAATTTGAATATATATATAATTAGGACTGTCGTGTATTGTATCATAAGCTTAGATTGACATGACTGAAAAGTTTTCCTTTTGCTTTAACAAACTCCTCAGCTATGCAAAATAGGATGAGGTCTGTCATTGAACAAAGCCACAAAACAAAAGGCATAGTTTGAGATAAGATGACAAGTCACGACGCTCTCTTCATATATTGTTGATTCACGTAAACGTTTACACCTTCTGAATTTTTTTTGAGATAGTTACGTATATGAAATCCTCACAAATATTAAATGGAAAACTATGTTAGACTCTCATGTGCAGTACTATTTTTTCTGATAAGAGTCATTTTGATATCTGGTAGCAGTATTTTGATCATTCAAAATCTCATAAATAATTATAAAACTACAAAAACAAAAAGTATAATTCTAATTCCTTCTAGCAATCTTTTTTCCGAGCCTACATTCCATGTTTACGCAGAAAAGAAAAGATGATGTATACGTTTGTCTTTGTGGTAATAATATGTCGAGGAATCCAAAACCAATGACTGCCAACATACACAGCATTGAATTAATCACCATAAAAAAAAAAAAAAAAAGCTACAGGTATAAGAAGGTGAGGGAAGCCGAGGAAATAGACAGACAATGGACAATGTCTGTCCGTACAGATTGTACTGATGTCACCATATCAGTAGTGGTAGTAGAAATATACAGAACGGAGGGCACTAAAGTTGCAGTAGCAGTATGTACATTGCAGGAAGTTAGTATATGCTACAGAGAGAGAAAGAAAGCCAAAATAAGTTGTCCATCAGATCGAGCTGACATCACCGGATCATAGGAATTTAGTATGAGTCCCAACCAACCTCTCGATCTGCATTTCCGCTCAAAAGCCTCGGACTTTCCATGGTCAGCTCCATTTGCAATGATCATATTAGACATGACTGCCAATTACATCGAGAATGATGTCGATCTCCATGCCAAAAGCAGGAAAAGATGATTGTGAGTTGCCACTCGAAAACCAGAAGACGTTAGATGGTCGAGATATGAGCATGAAAGGTAAGTTGCCTCAAAGCTCATTGATGTCTTTTTTCTTCTTCTTCTTCTTCAGCAGCAGCAAAAGCATCATCATCATCGACTAGGTTTGTCTCGAAGGTGCAGGAATGCTTGATGTAGTTTATATAATTGCCTCCGCCATCTTTGACGGAAAAAATTGGTAAGTGTTTGATCATGGGCCAGTCTGCGCCATTTTGGAGGCATCTGCGGAGGAGTTGGGTGGTTCCGTATACGTCCAGTCTCTGGAGTGTAGTGAAGCATGCAGGGCAAGCCGCCAACCACTCTGGTAAATGATTGTTGCGACGCCCAAACGGGCCCAAATTCAAGACCTCCAGTGCAGGGAGATCAGCAACAATCTCGAGATCTGATCCACCACTTATACTCAGTTCTTTCACAGAAGGGAAACCTCCGATGGACTTGAGAGCACACACATCGGTCAGATCCAATGTGGTTAAGCAGGTTGCCTGTCGGATCAGGCCTTCCGGTAGAGACTTCAACTTTGGGCAATTTACGAGGACCAATTTGTCGAGGCGACGCATAGCAAAACCTTCCGCTATCCAAACCCACACTTCCATGTTAGTCATATTACAGAGTTCCAGCTGCCTTAGTTTCGGAAACAACGAAGGGGGAGAAGTAGAAGAAGAAGGGCGCTTTGAATTCCGTTCCCGTTCATGACCAGTAGCAGCAGCTTCACACCCAAAAAATTCCGGTCCGATGGTGGCCACTGCAAGTGCACCTCGTATGTGAAGAAACTCCAAACTGGGGAGCTTTCCTAGCGGTGGAAGCAGTGGCCAATGATCGCAGTCAGTTAGTTCCAAGCGTCTTATGTTTGGAAGAAGCGAACTGATGCTTGCAGACGCCATCCAGCTGGGGTACCGGATGCCGAAGAAATTCTGTAACCTGAGCGTAACAACAGATGATGGTGGATGAAGTGCCACATCCAACAACTTCTCGATTCTTTCAATCTCTTCCTCCGTGTGACCATCGGATGTCGGTGTATATGAGCAATGTAAATGTAGATGTTTCAGTTTTTGTTTACCCTTAAAGACGCTCGTATCTCTTCTCGGTTCAGCTTCCAGCCACGCCCTCTCCAACTTGTAAATGGAGAGGTATCTGAGCTCCTGGAGGCTGTCTAATTCTTCCAATGGGCACGAACCAGTAGCCGTGTTCACCACGAATCCTTGGAGTTCATTAAGGTGCTTCAACCTTCCTATTCCACGTGGAAAGCTCTCCAGGCGTATAAATTCACAATCGAGTGTCCTTATATTGACTAGCCTATCTATACCCTGGGGGATATATCTCAAGTTGAAACATCCTTTGAGGATCAAAAACTGTAAATTCGTCAGATTGCATATGCTTTCTGGAAGCTCCGTTATATGGCTACAATCCACATTCAAGTATCTCAAGTGTATCAAATTTCTGATGTAGTGCGGTAGAATCTCGATGTTTGTGACCATAAGATGCAGGACTCTAAGTCGCACAAAGTTCTTTAAGTAATGATCTGTATCCTTCACATGGCTACTTGTTCTCTCCACCAACAATGTCCTCACCGACTCATGTTGCTTGGTCAAACTCACGATATGCTGGATGTCCGTGGTTTCAGTGACCACAATCGACAACCGACGCAGCTTCATCGGGGCGGCACCACTTCTCCACTCGTCACTAATGAACAAGCTCTCATCTCTCGATAGGAAATGGCCGAGAGATCTCAGCAGGTCATGCATCTTGGAATATTCATCGTAGTCCAGACTGAAAGGTTGCAGCGATTGTAGAAGGCTCCTACGAAGCAGCTCTATGTAATATTGCTCCCCTGTTTCCTCCAAGCTGACATCTTCTCGTGCTTCGACAAACCCCTCGGCTATCCATAATCTGACGATGTCAGACTTGCGAAACATATAGTCTTCTTTGAACAAGGCACAGTAGAGAAAGCATTGCTTGAGATGGGACGGCAAGTCTTGGTAGCTCAGGTACAGTGCTCCGTGCACACCTTCGGGAAGCCCGGTCTGTGACCATGTGGCGCTGCGGAGAACTTCCTCCCACGCATTTCTGTTGAGTTCTTTGGTGCAGAGGACCCCTCCGATGGTCTTGATGGCCAGAGGAAGCCCTCCGCATTTCTCAACAATCTTCATGCCTGTGTCCTTGAGATCTCGGGCATCCCTTTCCTCCTCTGCATTCATCGTCGCCTTCTTGCACAGGAGGGACCAGCCATCCTCCGGAGGCAGCAGCTTCATCTCGTGGACATGGGCCGCCTTCATTTGCCTCACGATCCCTGCGTTCCTGGTGGTCACCAGCACCCTGCTCCCTGCTGCTCCTCCCTGCAAAGGATTGCGGAGCAAGTCGTCCCAGATCCGAGCATCCCAAACATCATCCAACACCAGCAAGAACTTGTTCCCTCTCAGGAGACCCTCCACCAAGGGCTCCAGCAGACTCCTGCTCTGTTCTCCACCATGGCTTCCACCAGCACCTTTAACGATATTTCTGAGAAGATCCGTCTCGTTGAACTCTTGGGACACGCACACCCAGATGGTGGTGCGGAAGCTGGCTTTGATTTTACCATCATTGAACACCTTCTGAGCGAAGGTGGTCTTTCCGATGCCACCGATCCCCACAATTGCCAGCACCACCACGTTCTTACTCGGATCTTGCTTTGTCAGCTGCTCCACCAGTGCCTTGGAGTCCTCCTCCAGCCGCTCGCCAACCATGTCAGACTCCATCACCGGGGAAGTTATGCGACTAACTCGAGGAACCACCCTTGGTTCGGCCGCAGACACATGGAGTTGCAGCTTGGACCTTCGGGCCGAGATCTCTTCCAGCCGACCGTTGAGATCCTTGATTTTGACGCCCACCGCATGTCTGAACTTGATCTCGCGAAAGCAAGCACAGATGGGAAATCCGCACAAGGTGGACGGCTTCGGATCGGACTCACGAGGAGTCCACTTCTCGGCCTCCATCCGGCACTCGTCGAGGAGGTCGTCGGCGTCGTACATGACATCCTTGAGCTCCATCAGCCAGTCGTTGACGTCCTCGTCCTCGATCCGCCGCTTCTCGGCGTCACGAAGGACAGAGTGGATGTTGCGGAGAGATCGTTGGAGCTTTTGGATCTCCCCGGGGACGCCCAACAGCAAGTCCACCTTCTCTTTAGCCATGTCCTTCAACGTACCGACCAGCCCGGAGATGAAGGCATCAAGAACAACGGCCATCTTTGATCACAGAGTGGGAGTGGGAGTACTGTGCCTCTCTCTTCTAAGTCTTTGTGTCAGCCAAGACAAAGGTTTATACATGCATAAACTATATATATATATATATATATATATATATATATATATATATATATATATATATATATATATATATATATATATATAAAAGAAAACTTAAAAAACTTAATTACTAAAATTGAAATATCAACGAAAGATATATCCAAATCCAAAAGATAAAAATTCCTCCAAAAATTAAAGAATTTATTGGCTCAAATATGAGTGACTAATCATTTAGCCACATGATTAAGATTTTGTAATCATTCATAATAAAAACATTTGATGTAAACTATCCGTAACAACATTTAAAATTCATCATAGAGGGAGGAAAAGATTATTTATTTATAATATTTACTATCCTCATAAGCCAAGTATAATCCTTTCAAGATAATTTTTACGTCACAATAATTATTATCTGGTTTCTAAATATACCTACAACTAAAAAAAATAACGAAAGCATCTGAAGCCAATATTCTAAGAAATATTACAATTTAATTTGATCCAATCGAAAGCTAATTTTTCTCATTTAACCAAGCAAAATTAATGACTAATGTTTCTTATGGATTTGATTGAGTTCTGATAAATATGTAAAATCATTTTAAAAAAATAAAATATATTATATTATTAAAAATAACATCGTTAAGAAGCCTCAAAAATAAGAAGCCTCAAAATTAAACAAAAATAAACCCTCACCTAAATCGAAGACCATGTGGTGACCGAGAATCAAAAAGATTAAAAATCTTATTCTTGCACAGAAATCAAAAAGTCAACTAAAAAAAATACTACAGTACTCACAAATCTCCAAACCGATCAACGGTGACCAGCAACTGTAGCACTGGCAAAACATGCATAAAGTAGGAGCGTCTCTTTTACATTCAAACCCAACTTTGATTGTACCGACGCACGTCTTTCAATGTATTACTACAAAATAATAGTAATAATAATAATAATAATAATAAAGTTAGTGTCATCTTCCGTTGCACAATAATCGAACAATAAGATTTTATACCAATTAAAGACTATGACATTAAGATAAAACAAGTTGGTTCTGATGCTAATAACGAAAGCAGGAGATGGACAAAGGGATGAGTGAATGATTGAGATGTGGAGGGAGTAAAAGATTTTCTCACTTGCCATCGCAAAGAAGTGGTTTCACACTTGGTAGGACTAACATACACCCATATAAAAATTTTCAAGTATAAGATTTTATATATACATCAAGTTTTGTCAAACTGATCAAAATTTTAAACTAAGTTAAATCAAATAATATGACAGATACAAATAAGATCACTAATAGATAATCTGTCACGGACTTAGCCGGTTTTGCCTAAGTCGTGTGGCACCCTTGCGTGTCCGTCCGTAAAGGTCAACCTCCCCGAAGCCTCCCAATGTCCCTTAGGACCAACAAAAGAAGTGGTTTCACACTTGGTAGGACTAACATACACCTATATAAAAAAATTTAAGTATAAGATTTTATATATACATCAAGTTTTGTCATACTGATCAAAATTTCGAACTAAGTTAAATCAAATAATATGACAGATGATAGGGGCGCGCGACCAGCCCGCGCGCCTCGTCCCCTCGGTCCCCGCGCGAGCTCGGCCCCGTGCGCCTCGGCTCCTTGGTCCCAGTGCACGTCGGCCCCACGGGCGCGACCAACCCGCGCGCGTCGTCCCCTCGGTCCCACGCGCGTGGCTCGGCCCCGTGCGCCTCGGCTCCCCGGTCCCACGCGCGCGACAAGCACTACGCTGCCTCGGCCCCTCGGCCCCATGCGCAGCCAACACGCTGCCTCGGCCCCTCGGCCCCATGCGCAGCCAACACGCTGCCTCGGCCCCTCGGCCTCATGCGCAGCCAACACGCTGCACGCTGCCTCGGCTCCTCGGCCCCATGCGCAGCAAGCAGCCCGCTGCCTCGGCCCCATGCACGGCCAGCCCGCGTCAGCTCCTCGGCTGACGGCGCAACCTGCTACCTCGGCCCCATGCACGGTCTGTCCGCCCACACCGAGCACCTCGGCCACATACTGCCGAGATCTACCTCGGCACGGCCTGTCCGCCTGTGTCGTGATCCTCGGTCGCATGGTGCCCGAGACCACGTCCGCGCGTCCGGCCCGCTTGCGTCGTGCTACTCGGGCGCATGGCCCTCGCGACCATGCCTGCGCGGTCTGCCCGCCTGCGTCGTGATCCTTGGTCGCGTAATGCCCGAGACCACACCTGCGCCGCCAGCCCGCTTGCGTCGTGCTCCTTGGCTCCATGTTCCCGAGACACACCAGTGCCGCCAGCCTGCCTGCATCGTGCCCCTCGGCTCCATACCCCCCGAGACACGCTTGCGCGGACAGCCTGCCTGCGCCGAGCTCCTCGGCCATATTCACTGCCGAGTCTATCTCAAAGCGGCTTACCCAACAGGGTCTCGCCCCTCGATCGCAGCCTGCCTACACCGAGCTCGCCTCAGCGTGGCCTGCCCGCCTGAGCGGTGTCCCTCGGTCGCAGCCTACCTACACCGAGCACCTCGGCCACACACTACCGAGATCTACCTCGGCACGGCCTGTCTGCCTGTGTCGTGATCCTCGGTCGCATGGTGCCCAAGACCACGTCCGCGCGTCCTGCCTGCCTACGTCGTGCTACTTGGCCGCATGGCCCTCGCGACCACGCTTGCGCGGTCTGCCCGCCTGCGTCGTGATCCTCGGTCGCATAATGCCCGAGACCACACCTGCGCCGCTAGCTCGCCTGCGTCGTCATCCTCGGTCGCATAATGCCCGAGACCACACCTGCGCCGCTAGCTCGCCTGCGTCGTGCTCCTTGGCTCCATGTTCCCGAGACACACCAGCGCCGCCAGCCCTCCTGCATCGTGCCCCTCGGCTCCATATCCCCCGAGACACGCTTGCGCGGACAGCCTGCCTGCGCCGAGCTCCTCGGCCATATTCACTGCCGAGTCTATCTCAGGACGGCTTACCCAACAGGGTCTCGCCCCTCGGTCGCAGCCTGCCTGCACCGAGCTCGCCTCAGCGTGGCCTGCCCGCCTGAGCGGTGTCCCTCGGTCGCAGCTTGCTTGCACCAAGCACCTCGGCTGCAGCCTGCCTGCGCCGAGCCCACCTCAGCGCGCCCTGCCCGCTTGAGCGGTGTCCCTCGGTCGCAGCCTGCTTGCACCGAGCACCTTGGCCAATCACTGTCGAGATCTACCTCGGCTCGGCCTATCCGCCTCCGACGTGTTCCTCGACCGCATGGTGCCCGAGACCACTTACTCGCGTCCTGCTTGCCTGCGTCGTGCTACTCGGCCACATGGCCCTTGCGACCACGCCTTCGCGGTCTGCTCGCCTGCGTCGTGCTCCTCGGCAGCATGATGACCGAGACAACACCTGCGCGGTCGGCCTGCCTACGTCGTGCTCCTCGCTTCCATCATCCCCGAGACACACTTGCGCGACTAGTCCGCCTGCGTCGTGCTCCTTGGCTCCATGTTCCCGAGACAGACCAGCGCCGTTAGTGCGCCTGCGTCGTGCCTCCCGGCTCCACAAACCCCGAGATACGCCTGCGCGGGCAGCCCGCCTGCGCCGAACTCCTCAACCATATCCACTACCTTGCCCACCTGGGTTACGTCCCTCGGCCGCAGCCTGCCTGCGCCGAGTGCCTCGGCTCCATGTTTACCGAGGCCACCACCTCGGTCGCATAATGCCAGAGGCCTCCTCAGTCGCTTAATGCTCGAGGACACCCCATTTTGGCTCCATACCACCCGAGACCACACCTGCGCGGCCAGTCCGCCTGCGTCGTGCTCCTCGGCCCTCGGCTTTACGCCACCCGGGACACACCTGCGCGGCCAGTCCGCCTGCGTCGTGCTCCTCGGCCCTCAGATTTACGCCACCCGGGACACACCTGCGCGGCCAGCCCGCCTGCGTTGTGCTCCTCGACCCTCGGCTTTACGCCACCCGAGACTACACCAGCGCGGCCAGTCCGCCTGCGTCGTGCTCCTCGGCCCTCGGCGTTACGCCACCCAGGACACACCTGCGCGGCCAGTCCGCCTGCGTCGTGCTCCTCGGCCCTCGGCTTTACGCCGCCCGGGACACACCTGCGCGGCCAGCCCGCCTACGTTGTGCTCCTCGGCCCTTGGCTTTACGCCACCCGGGACACGCCTGCGCGGCCAGCCCGCCTGCATCGTGCTCCTCGGCTCTTCGACTTTACGCCATCCAGCCCGCCTGCGCTGTGCTCCTCGGCCCTCATCGGCTCCATTAGTCCAACTCTTCTCAGCTTCCTGACTAAGTTGCGCACCTCGGCCTCGTGCTGCTCGAGACGCGTTCGCGCGACTGGCTCGTCTGAGTCATGCCCCTCGGATCTGCATGAACAGCCTACCTGAAGTAAGAAGCCATGCATCGGACTCCCTGCATGCAAAAAACGACGCATAACTCCTTTCGGGGGGGCATATTATAGGGGCAAAAATGACGATGTGACACACCATGACAGCATCCCCCTAAGCGACACACTGCCCGAGGCTCGCCATACCCTACAGCAGCTCGGCCTCCCATGCAGCCCTAGTGGCAATGTCAGACGCCATCAAAGGTACAGTCCCGCCCTACAAACAGCTACGTCAGGTAACATCAAACCTCCTCTATAAATATCCCTGAGTCCTAAGCAAAAAGGGGGATGACACACTCAACACACGGAGGTTTCTCCTCCTCCTAAACCCCCTCCACGTCACTAACTTGATCGTCGGAGGGGTCGGGCCGAGCTCCCGGCCCGACCTGTGTGCAGGTGCGAGACGACGTCGCCTCTTCCCAGTGCTGCGGCGGAGCTGCCTCCCGACCCGATCTACCGACCCGACCTACCGACCCGACCCGCCGACCCGAGCTGCCGACCCGAACGACCGTGCTCGGCCGCCGGGAGACCCCGAGGAACGCCCCAGGGAGATCCTCGTCGTCCGGACCCGAACCGAGCCGCGACGGCCCGAGGCCACGGCTAAAAATGTTACTTACCATAACAATAGATACAAATAAGATCACTAATAGATAATATGTCGACTACAAGATCACTAGTGGTTAGTATAAGATGGGTACCACTTATTGTACTATACAAGCTTTATAATGAATAATTTTTAAAAATAAAAATAATAATTTAGAGTGGATACTGATTATAACCTCGATCGTCAATACATCAAATTGTAAGCCTCAAGACACATCAATAACATGTCTAAAAATTTTCTCTACTTTAATTAGTAATTGGATGCTCTAAAATATTCTAGAAATACAAGGATGAGCTAAAGAAGCTTACATGGACATGCCTCAGCCATTTGTGAAGATCTACATATTTTTTTATAAATAGTATAGCTTGGTTCCAATAAAATCTTTGTACTCTTATCTATAATTTATTTTTCTCCTTTTTCACAATCTTCTTTTTTTCCTCCTCTCTTTAAATGTCAACGGTGATATAAAATGACGAAGAAAAAAATAAATAAGACCTTAATATCGAAGAAAAAAGATTGAGAAATATTTTTTGATATTTATTATAATAAGTTGATTTTTTAAGGTCATGTGTATTATGTAATAATCCAGAAAACACTACCTTCTTAATTTATTATATTAATCGAGAAGATATTATCTTTACAAATGGCCTAGTATATATATATATATATAGGTTAATTGAATCAAAAGAAAGGTTAATTGAATCAAGAGAGAGATTCATTGCATCAAGAAGAAAAATAGATTAAACTTGTTAGATGGATTAACTTTGAAAGAAACATAGCAGTTAGATGGATCAAGTTTAAGGGGGGAGAATATTAGAATTAAACTTGTTCATTCATCGTAAAGAGGTTAATTTAATCAAAAGAAATGTTCATTGCATCAAGAGAGAGATTCAATGCATCAAGAGTAAAAATGGATTAAACTTGTTAGATGGATCAACTTCGAAAGAAACTTAGTATGTTAGATGCATCAAGTTTAAGGGGGGAAAATGTTAGAATTAAATTTGTTCATGCATCGTAAAGAGGTTAATTTAATCAAAAAAAATGTTCATTACAGATTCATTGCATCAAGAGAAAAAATTGATTAAATGACTATGAAAATGATAAGTCAAATTGACTATTGATTCTTGAAAAAATTTATGATTCATTTTGAATACAATTAATGTAATGTATCTTTGGAGACTATATAAACCTTATATGTTGGTCGTGAAACACAGAGTTTCTGAAATTTTAAAGAGTTTTTGATAGAAATATAGAAGATTTAAGGTTGTTCTATTCTTCCTCTGTTTGATAACTCTATCCTTTTTTTTATAAGTTCAATAGGATATAAATAATTAACGCATCGAGGAACCTACAGCTCATGTCAATAAGTTAGCAAAGATCTATGGCAACTGTTTCATGCACAGTTCAAGGTTTTAATGTTTCAAGCAAATGCAAATTTCAAGGTCTCTCTGATCTATTGAAGAGATCTCTTGACTTGGAGAAAACTAATGTGGCATTGTCATTACGGGAGCAATGAGGAAGAAAGGTATGTGATATCCTACTTATCTCTGTTCACTCTCTATCTAAAGATTGGATCCAATATGTTAGAGGGCCTCAACTTCCTCCACTTTGATTTGGTGTTTCCAATGTGTTCTTTCAGCTCCAAGAGAGAGAAAAAAAAGGGGGTTTGACGCCAGTGATGAAACGCAGGACTCAGCACAATCATTCGAAGAAAATTGCATTTATTTGAAGCCTAATCTGCCTCATCTTTTCTTTCTGTCCATTATTGAGAATCACGAACTTGCTATTTAGTACCATCAATTCAGATTCTGATCATCCACTCAAGAACAGAACACAAAGCCGATCCAGTCCTTTTTTTTTTTCTTTTTCTTTTCTTTTATCTTAAAGTCGTAAGAACACAAAACAGTATTGCTTAATGAATCCTCCATGAAGGTACAATTTCTAACATATCTGTGTCCTTCACATTCACCTTCATATGGTGTTCGTGTCCCAAGAGTTCACGGAGACGGATCTTCTCAGGGATATCGTCACTAGCGCCGGGGGAAGTCACGGTGGAGCACAGAGCCGGACTTTGCTCGAGCCCATGGTGGAGGGTCTCCTGAAAGGGAACAAGTTCTTGCTGGTGTTGGATGATGTGTGGAGGGCTGAGATCTGGGACGACTTGCACCGCAATCCTTTGCGAGGAGCAGGGTGCTGGTGACCACCAGAAACGAAGGGATCGCGACGGCCCACGTCCACGAGATGAAGCTGTTGCCTCCGGAGGATGGCTGGTCCCTCCTGTGCAAGAAAGCGACAATGAATGCAGAGGAGGAAAGGGATGCCCAAGATCTCAAGGACATAGGCATGAAGATTGTTGAGAAATGCGGAGGGCTTCCCCTGGTCATCAAGACCATCGGAGGGGTCCTCCGCGATAGAGGACTCAACAGAAATGCGTGGGAGGAAGTTCTCCGCAGCGCCGCATGGTCACGGACCGGGCTTCCCGAAGGTGGGCACGGAGCATTGTATCTGAGCTACCAACCTTCTGGCCCATCTCAAAAGATGCTTTCTCTACTGTGCCTTGTTCAAAGAAGCCTATGTGTTTCGCAGGTCTGACGTCGTCAGATTATGGATAGCCGAGGGGTTTGTCGAAGCACGAGGGGATGCCAGCTTGGAGGAAACAGGGGAGCAATATCATAGAGAGCTGCTTCATAGGAGCCTTCTACAATCGGAGTCTTACGGTCTGGACTACGATGAGTCTTCCATGATGCATGACCTGCTACGATCGCTCGGCCATTTCCTATCCAGAGATGAGAGCTTGTTCATTAGTGACGTGCTGGAGACCTGCTGCCGCCCCAATGACCACTAAGCTCCCGTCTGTACGTCGGCTGGAGCTGCACCATGTATGACCTGCTGCGATCACTCGGCCATTTCTTGACAAGAGACGGGAGCTTAGTGGTCATTGGGGCGGCAGCAGTTCTCCAGCACGTCACTAATGAACAAGCTCTCATCTCTCGATAGAAAATGGCCGAGCCATCGTAGAGGTCATGCATCATGGAAGACTCATCGTAGTCCAGACCGTAAGACTCCGATTGTGGAAGGCTCCTATGAAGCAGCTCTCTAGGATATTGCTCCCCTGTTTCCACCAAAGTGACATCTTCTCGTGCTTCGACAAACCACTCGGCTATCCATAATCTGACGATGTCCGACATGTGGAACGCATAGTTTTCGCGCAATAAGGCACAGTAGAGAAAGCATCGCTTGAGATGGGCCGGAAGGTTGGTAGCTCAGATACGTGCCCACCTTCGGGAAGCCCGGTCCATGACCATGCGACGCTGCGGAGAACTTCCTCCCACGCATTTCTGTTGAGTCCTCTGGTGCAGAGGACCCCTCCGATGGTCTTGATGACCAGGGGAAGCCCTCCGCATTTCTCAACAATCTTCATGCCTATGTCCTTGAGATCTTGGGCATTCCTTTCCTCCTCTGCATTCGTAGTCGCTTTGTTGCACAGGAGGGACCAGCCATCCTCCGGAGGCAACAGCTTCATCTCGTGGACGTGGGCCGTCGCGATCCCTTCTTTTCTGGTGGTCACCAGCACCCTGCTGCCTACTGCTCCTCCCTGCAAAGGATTGCGGGGCAAGTCGTCCCAGATCCGAGCATCCCAAACATCATCCAACACCAGCAAGAACTTGTTCCCTCTCAAGAGACCCTCCACCAAGGGCTCCAGCAGACTCCTGCTTTGTTCACTATTATATTTTCCACCAGCACCTTCTGATAGGGGTAAAAACTGATTTGACATAATATCCCGGATTTGACATAATACACCCCCACGTCAGCCACTCCTGTGCGGCGCGTTGCCCCAAGAAGCGAGCATTAACACCGACACGACACGCGCCCATACCGAGCGAGCATTAACGCCGACGCGACATGCACCATACCCTGCGGGAGCCCGGCCTTCCATGCGACGTCCACGACGACGACGGACGTCATCAGAGGTACGACCCTGCTCTTGCAGGACGGCACATCAGGTAACATCAAACCCCCTCTATAAATATCCCCTCACTCCCAACGGGCAGGGGGGCTCTCTCTCTCTCTCACTCAACACTCCTCTCTGCGTCACTGACTTGATCGTCGGCGGGGTCGGGCCGCGCTACCGACCCGACCTGTGTGCATGTACTCGACCGCTGCTGGATCCACTCGGCGTCCCGGCACTTTCCCGCTGCTGATCCCAGCCATTTGGAGCCCTGAACCAGCTGCATCGACCCCGAGGTCATGGCTCAAAGAGTTACTTACCGTAACAGATTGGCGCTAGGAGGGTCATCCAAATGTCAGGTGATCAGCGAATCCACCTCGACGGATCCTCAACCGCTGGGCTCCCTGCCTCGGGGGAACATCCCCCACATGATGAGACCCACAATGAGCGCCTTGCAGCGGTGTCGGAACGCTACTGGCGACTGTTCAATGACCCAGGCCTGTCGCCTCCCGATGGCGCACCTGCTGGCCCGTCGTCAGTATCGCCCGAGGCTTTTCACGACCTCGCCCACCAAGTCCGAACCCTGACAAGCATTGTCCAGACCATCATCCCGATCGTCTCCCAACGGACCCCTCCACACACGGCTCGGCCCTCGCTGCAACAGGAGACCCCTGTCCAGACTCACGCACCACTTCCTGAGCTCCCCATCTCACCTCGAAACCCCGCAGCTCGGCCCGGGAGCCGGGAAGCAGAAGACACGACGAGCCGCCCCGAGCCCGAGGCTCCCACCGCCGACTCGACAAATGCCCTACGAGCTCAGCTACGCCTCGTCAGTCAAAGGCTTGACGAGGTACAATAGGAAGTTCGCAAGTCAAAGGGAGAACTCGGGGCAGACGGACACCAAGGATCTCCGTTCACCCCCGAGGTACAAGATCAGGCGATTCGGCCGCACTTCCGCCTCCCTTCACTGGACGCGTATGACGGCACCACCGACCCGGCGGACCACGTGGCCGCTTTTCGCGCCCAGATGGCACTATTCGGGACTTCCGATGCCCTGATGTGCAGGGCGTTCCCAACAACTCTGCGGGGGCCAGCCCGCACATGGTACAGCGGCCTGAAGCCAGGGACCGTCGCCTCCTTCGACCAGCTCGCCAAGGATTTCGAGCTTAACTTCCTAGCGTACGCCCGACCGAAGCCGTCCATGGCATTGCTCCTCGGGCTCAGCCAGAAGGAGGACGAACCCCTCTCCCATTTTGTGAACCGATTTACGACACAAATCCGTGGATTGTCGGATGCTCACCCCTCTTTCTTGATGCAGGCATTCATGACAGGCCTGCGACCCTCCAGGTTCTTCTGGTCGCTCGTGGAACGACCCCCCGTCGCGGTCCCCGAGATGCTCCAGCGTGCCAATCAGTTTATCGCCGCGGAGACTTCGATGGCTGGAAGGCAGGAGGAACACAAAAAGATCAAGTCAGAGCCGCCCCGACAGCAACAACCCGCCGCCTCCCGGCGAAAGTCGGACAGACCTGACCCGAGGCCCCCTCTTCCCGCCTTGAATTCGTCCCGGACTGAAATATTCCTACACGAGAAGGGGAAGGGGCTGCTCAAGGACCCTCGCCCGATGAGGAACCCGCGGGAGCTCGCAGACCGATCAAGATATTGCCGATTTCATCGGCAGCACGGGCACGACACTGAGCAGTGCTACGAGCTGAAGAGGCAAATCGAGGAGCTCATCCTCAGAGGTCACCTCGGCCAGTACCTCCGGCCGAACAAACAGCAGTCGCCTCGCCCAGAGGGCCCCGTCGAGCCGCACATCGATGTGATAGCCGGGGGCCCCGCATCAGGAGGAGGCTCCATGTCGGGCAGGAAGGCGTATGCCCGAGCCGCTCCCGACGAAGCCTCGGGGCACGAGCCAGAGCCCGAGATTACCTTCCCAATCGGAGCCGCCGAGCGACCCGACCACGACGACGTCTTGGTAATATCGGCCAGGGTAGCCAACGCACAGATGAAGAGGATCATGGTCGACACGGGGAGCTCGGCCGACATACTCTACTTCGACTCCTTTCAGAAGCTGGGCCTGGCCAGGGAGAAGCTGAGCCCGGTGTGCTCGGCGCTCACCGGTTTCACGGGAGATTCAATATCACCCCTAGGGGCCATTACTTTGCCCTTGACTATGGGGGCCCCGCCGAAGTCGAAGACGATGATGACCACTTTCCTGGTGGTCGACCTTCCTACCGCCTACAATGCCATACTCGGTCGGTCGACCCTCAACAAGGTCAGAGCGGTCGTCTCGACCTACTACCAGACCATTAAATTCCCAACTCATGTTGGAGTCGAGGAAGCCACGGGAAGCCCCCGAGAGTCTAGGCGGTGCTACTTTACCGCCGTGTCATTGGGCAAGAGAGTCAGGACCGAGGCGCCCCTGAAAGATCCGCGGGAAACGAAAAAACTAACTCCTCATCCCGAACCGAGGGGGTCCACCGTTGACATTCCTTTGCGAGAAGCTCGGCCGGACCAAACCGTGAAGATCGGCTTGGAGCTACCAGAGCGGGAACGGGAGCAGCTCGTCGGCTTCCTACGGGAAAATGCCGACGTCTTCACCTGGTCCCCATGGGACATGACGGGCGTCGACCCGGAGGTCGCGGAGCACCATCTCAACATCCCACCTGACGCTCGCCCGGTGAAACAAAAGGCCCGGCGCTAGGCCCCTGACCGACAACGTGCAATACAAGAGGAGGTGGACCGGCTCCTAGCCGCGGGCTTCATAGAAGAAGCCAAATATTCTCAATGGCTGTCCAATGTAGTCCTCGTGAAGAAACACAATGGAAGCTGGAGGATGTGTGTCGACTACACCAATCTCAACAACTCATGCCCTAAAGACTGCTACCCCCTCCTGAAGATCGACCAGCTGGTCGACGCGACGGTCGGTCACGCGCGACTCTCTTTTATGGACGCCTACTCAGGGTATAACCAGATCAGGATGGCGCCCGGGGACAGAGTGCACACGGCCTTCCTCACCGATCAAGGCGTATACTTCTACAAAGTCATGCCGTTCGGGCTAAAAAATGCTGGGGCCACATACCAGAGAATGGTAAACAAGATGTTCGCCCATCAAATCGGGAGGAACATGGAGGTCTACGTGGACGACATGAACATGAAAAGCCAAGAGGCAAGAACACACCTGGCCGAGGCCTTCGCCACGCTGCGCAAGTTCGGCATGCGGCTCAACCCCACGAAGTGCGCTTTCGGCGTCACTTCCGGGAAGTTCCTTGGGTTCATCGTGCACGAGAGAGGAATCGACGCCAACCCGGAGAAGGTTCAAACAATAATCAACATGCAGTCCCCCTGGACGGTTAAAGACCTGCAGCGACTTAACGGAAGACTTGTCGCTCTCTCTCGCTTCCTCGCCCGATCGGGCGATCGCTGCCTCCCACTCCTCAAGGCGCTCAAAAGCCCGAAGAACTTCCAATGGACATCAGAATGCGAGGAAGCTTTTAAACAAATAAAACAGCACATGGCCAGCCTTCCCCGGCTCGCCTCTGTCTCCCCGGGCGAGAAGCTTGGCCTCTACTTGGCGGCCTCTGTTAGGACTCTAGCTTGGAGAGTCCTAATTGAGAGGGACATTCATGTAAAAATGTTAGGACTCTAGCTAGGAGAGTCCTAATTGAGAGAGACATTCATGTAAACCTGTTAGGACTTTAGCTAGGAGAGTCCTAATTGAGAGGGACATTCTGTTAGGACTCTAGCTAGGAGAGTCCTAATTGAGAGGGACATTCTGTTAGGACTCTAGTTAGGAGAGTCCTAATTGAGAGGGACATTCATGTAGGAGGTTTTTTCTTAGAGAAGAATTAGGAGTTGTAAGAGAATAGGAGTCTTGAGTAGGAGTCCTATTAGGAGTTGGTTAGAAGTAAGAGTCTTAAGTAGGAGTCATATTAGGAGTTAGGGTTTAGAAGCCCTATAAATAGCCATGTATTCCTCCTCTTTTCTCAAGCAATAGATGAATCTTTTCTGCAGCCTTTGAGCAGCAACTTGGAGGGAGGAACCCCTATAGAGTTCCAAGGAGGCCGATCCCCTAAAGAGATCAACCCCAAGTTTAGAATCTGCAAGGGTTCTAACAGCCTCCCAGCATGCAGTCAGCTCTGTCCTGGTCAAGGAAAACTCCGGCCAACAACTCCCGATCTACTACGTCAGCCACGTCCTAAGTGGACCTAAGGAGCGTTACCCGCCGATAGAGAAACTCGCGCTCGCCCTGGTGCTCTCAGCTCGGAAGTTGCGCCCCTACTTCCAGGCACACCCGGTGGAGGTCATCACCAACCAACCCCTTCGGCAGGTCTTAACAAAATTTGATGTTGCAGGACGGCTCCTCAAATGGGCGGTGGAGCTCGGCGAACATGACATAAGGTACTCGCCCAGGACCGCTGTCAAGGCCCAGGTGGTAGCCGACTTCATTGCGGAGCTGACGCAGTTGGAGGACGTAGATCTCAAGCAGGCTCCCGAAGCTTGGACCCTACACGTCGATAGCTCGGCCAACTCAAGGGGCGCCGGCGTTGGGCTGGTCCTCCTCGCCCCTGACGGACGCTCGTTCGAGCGATCCCTTCGCTTCGGGTTCAAAGCCACCAACAACGAGGCGGAGTACGAGGCGCTCCTAGCAGGACTAAGGCTGGCCCTCGAGATGCAGGTGGCCGCGATACGCGTCCTCACCGAATCGCAACTTGTGGCCGAGCAGCTTAACGGCGGATACGAAGCTCGGGACGCAACCATGGCGAAATACCTGACACGGGGTAAGGGACTTGATTGCCAAGTTTCGCTATTTTACATTGTCTAATGTTCCGAGGGAGGAGAACGAGCGAGCCGACGCACTGGCTAAGCTGGCGTCGAAACCGACCTCCGAAGCATGGCCAGAGGTTGAGGAGCTCCCTGCCCGCGCCATCGAAATAACAATTACAGCCCTAGGCGGCGCGCCGACCACGTGGGTACAAGAGCTGCTACGCTTCAAGCGGGATGGAACCCTTCCCCTCGACGAAGTTGCAGCTCGGCGCCTGCGTCGTATGCACGCATGGTACACCGTGGAGTGTGGCCACCTCTACAAACGGTCCTTCACCTATCCCCTCCTGCGATGTTTAGAGCCTGACGAAGCCCAGATGGTCCTAACCGAAACCCACGAGGGGGTATGCGGCGAGCACATCGGCGGGCGAACCTTGGCGCACACGATACTCCGTCATGGCTACTACTGGCCGACCATGTGCCGGGACGCCAAAGCCTACGTTTAGCGGTGCAGTTCGTGCCAGCAGCACGCCCGCGCACCCCGACAGCCCGCGGTTCCGCTCAGTCCCATCGACTGCGCGTGGTCATTCGCACAGTGGGGTTTGGACCTGCTCGGACCCTTCCCACCAGCCTCTGGACAGCAGAAGTACATAATCGCGGGGGTGGACTATTTCACAAAGTGGGTCGAGGCTGAACCACTGGCGACAATCACGGAACATCGAATGGAGAAGTTCGTGTGGAAGAACCTAGTAACTCGGTTCGGGTTACCCAAGGCCATTATCACAGACAATGGACCTCAGTTTGCTGGCAGAAGATTCCGGGAGTTCTGTGCCGATCATGGCATCCAACTGAGGTTCAGTTCGGTGGCCCATCCTCAGACCAACGGGCTAGCGGAGGTAACCAACCGATCCGTCCTGGACGGACTCAAAAGAAGAGTGTCCGCAGCCCGATCGACCTGGACAGACGAGCTCCCCAACGTGCTGTGGTCGCTGCGCACCACTCCCAAAACCGCAACCAGAGAATCCCCGTACAGCCTCGCATTCGGAACTGAAGCTGTCCTGCCACCTGAGGTGGCCATCACCACCCTCCGAACACGAAGCTACGACGAAAAGGCCTCGGACAAAGGACTTCGAGCAGCCCTCGATTTGCTGGAGGAGCGGCACGCCAATGCACATGTAAGAGCCCTCTCGTATAAAAGAGCAGTCGTAAGGATTTACAACCAAAGGGTCCGACCCCGACCCATCAAACTAGGCGACTTGGTCCTACGGAGGACCGAGGTCAGCGACCCGACCAGGGCAAGAGGCAAGTTAGCTCCAAACTGGGAAGGCCCATACCGGGTGGCCGAAGTCATCAGAATCGGAACATTCCGACTCACCACAATGATGGGTCATCCCCTGCCAAGGACTTGGAACGCCCAAAATCTCAAAAAATACTTCCCGTAAGTAAAGACCGGGCCAAAGACATAGCCATGCCGAGACACAGACAATCTGCTAGAGAAGGGAAAGACCATGTTTATTCAAAAAGCGCATTACAAAATAAAGCAAAAGTACAAAAAAAACCTTATTCCTTGGGGGCATCCGGGCTGTCGTCGAAAGGAACATCGGCTGGCATACCAACGTCCAGGTCCTCGGGGAAGGAACCAAAGGGATCCTCCATGACCTCCGAGCCAGGGTTGCGCACCTTGAAACGAGCAAGGGCAACCCGATACCCGTACTCGTATGAAACCCGCCCGGTCCGAACAAGGCCGAGTTGGAATCCCAGGGAGTCCTTGTAGTCCTCGATCAGCTTCTTATCCCTCCTCGGCCTCTGGCGGATCTCGGCATCAAGAGCCTCTGAAGCCCCCCGCGCCTCAGCTCGCTTCTCCTCGAGGCGTCGGATCAGCTCAAGGGAGTCCGCCCTCGCCGAGCGAGCCTCGGCCACCGACGCTTTCAAATGCGTCTGGAGCTCTGTATTACGCTCCTCGGACGTCTCCAGCCGCGCCTGAAACTCCGTGGACCGCTCTGTGGATGCTTGGAGCTCAGATCGAAGGCGCACCACCTCCGCCTCCAAGTCCGAGGCACGCCGCTCGGCCGCCGCGACAGCCTTAGGGCCCGCTCCAACCCGAGCTTCGTCCACCTGCCTCCGGAGCTCGGCATTGCGACTACTCAGGACAGCGATGACCCGCCCCGCATCACGGACGCGATCCATCAGCGCGGCGACATAATGGTTGCCCTGGGGAAGGGGAGAGGTCAAAACCAGGCACGTCCCAAAATGCACAAGCAGAGGGACGAGACAACACTTACCCACAACAGCGACTTAGTGGATTTGCTAAGCAAAGCCTCGGAGGATAAAGTGTACAAATCCCGAGCTATGTCGGGATGCAGCCCTCCGTGGACGAACCTGGCCGCACAATCGCCGTCGGCCCACACCCGGCTGCCCCGGGTGAGACCGTCCCACCGGCCCACTAACGAGTCAGTGGCCGCGCCGCGCGGGAGAGCGCCCACCTCCCGAGCTAGGTAAGGCTCGTCCTCTCTCCCGAGCGGAAGACGAAGAAGCTCGCATATGGAGGGCTGGCGAGGCGCCTCCACCGCCGCACGCCCACTCGGGCCAGCCTCGCCCTCCTCCAGACTCCCCGCGGCATGGTCCGCCGGCGCTACGGCGGCCTCGACCGCTGGTGCTGCGGCAGCCTTCGCCGCCAGCACCACGGCACCTTCCGCCGAGGCTGGGACAACCTCAGGACCGTCGCTCGGAAACACCCGTGCCTTCTTCCGAGGTTGACCGGCCTCGACGTCCACGGGGGCCTCCCTCGTTCCCGCCCTGGCAACGGAAGGCGAACGGCCCGACGCAGCCGAAGAAGTTTTTCCCCCTCGAAGAGCTTCGAGACGCACCATCTCTGCGAGGAAAGACCAAAACCACAATCAGTTAAGAGGGCAACCCATGAGCAAAAAGAGGAGAACCCCTAAAGAACCGCCCTAGGGAGCATACCTAGAGGCACCGGGTTGAGACCCGCCTCCACCAACCACCGCTCGGACATATTCCGGATGGCTCGGGAGGCCGGGAGGATCTCTCTAAGCCTCTGGAGCTCTCGGCGCCCCTCGTCGTCCAAAACCGGGACGGTGTTGTTTATCGCACGCGCCCCCCAGCGGATCCCGAACCCCCAATCTCCCGGGCGACTGACGAAAAAGAAACGCTACTTCCACCCCTTATTGCTGGAAGGGGCCCCGCTCACCCGAAAACCTGCTCGGGCGGACAGATAGTAGCCCCCCGACCCCTTGGAAAGACGGAAGCAGGAAAGGAAGAGGGCACGGGTCGGGGTTATGTGGGCATAGTGACACTCCCCCAAAAACGCCACCAGATAGCGCCATGAGTTCGGCGCCATCTGGGATGGGGAGATACGCCACCAGGAAATACAGGAAGCTATGACGGGGTGTAAGGGGAGGCGCAGCCCGACCTCGAAAGCGTCTATGGTGAGGGCGAAGCCCTTAGGAATTGGGTTATACGCCCGTTGACCGGGCTCAGGAGCAAGAAGGACAAACTCCTCCGGGATACCATAACGATCCCGGAGGAGGCTCAGCGACGACTCACCCACGGTAGAGTCGTGGTCGTGCGGCCACATCAAGGCCACAAGGGCCCGGGCCGCCTTCTCATCAGACGACGAGGCGGGATTCGACGAAGTCGTCGTCTCCGCGGCCTTTGAAAAAGACGAATGGGAGGAGGAAGACACCATTCTCACTGACCTTTAGCAAGGAACGATTGGTGCGAGACAAGCGAGGGGGTACGAAGTAGCGCGACGAAAACAGATGAAGAAACCCCCAGCGGCTAGCCTCAGGCTGCCTATAAGCAGGCCGCGTCCCGCTAAAAGGCAACACCTCGTCTCCCAAAGTACGCTTCAAAAAACAAAGAGCATCACCTCGCCATAAATGCAGTCTGACATGGCAGCCAGTGGCAGCGCGGTGCGAAGCACGAAGGCGCCCAATCATATCAGCCTCGAAAACAGGCAGCCCCCCAAAAGGGGGAGCCCTTTACTTTCCCCAGAAGAAGAGCGACTCGGCCTCCCGCGCCCGCGCACGTTCGAATAGCCAATCGCCGGCCGCAACCGATCGCTGGCCAAGAGCCAAGTACCACCTCGGCTCTACGCCATCCCGAGACCACACCTGCGCGGTCACCCCGCCTGCGTTGTGCTCCTCGGCCCTCGGCTCTACGCCATCCCGAGACCACACCTGCGCGGCCATCCCGCCTGCGTTGTGCTCCTCGGCCCTCGGCTCTACGCCATCCCGAGACCATGCCTGCGCGGCCACCCCGCTTGCGTTGTGCTCCTCGGCCCTCGGCTCTACATCATCCCGAGACCACACCTGCACGGTCACCTCGCCTGCGTTGCACTCCTCGGCCCTCGTCGCCATCGCTCCCGAGTCCAATCCCACTCGGCCTTCCACGCATCGCGCGATCGGTTCGACTGCACCATGCCCCTCAGACCCGCATAAACAGCCCGCCTGAAGCAAGAAGCCATGCCTCGGACTCCCTGCAGGCAAAACCGACGCATAGCTCCTTTCGGGGGGGGCATATGATAGGGGTAAAAACTGATTTGACATAATATCCCGGATTTGACATAATACACCCCCACGTCAGCCACCCCTGTGCGGCGCGCTGCCCTAGGAAGCGAGCATTAACACCGACACGACACGCGCCCATACCGAGCGAGCATTAACGCCGACGCGACATGCACCATACCCTGCGGGAGCCCGGCCTTCCACGCGACGTCCACGACGACGACGGACGCCATCAGAGGTACGGCCCTGCTCCTGCAGGACGACACATCAGGTAACATCAAACCCCCTCTATAAATACCCCCTGGCTCCCAACGGGCAGGGGGGCTCTCTCTCTCTCTCACTCAACACTCCTCTCTGCGTCACTGACTTGATCGTCGGAGGGGTCGGGCCACTCTACCGACCCGACCTGTGTACAGGTACTCGACCACTACTGGATCCACTCGGCGTTTGGAGCCCTGAACCAGCCGCATCGACCCGGGTCGAGGTCACGGCTCATAGAGTTACTTACCGTAACACCTTCAATGATTTTTCCGAGAAGATCCGTCTCGCTGAACTCTTGGGACGCACACCCAGATGGTGGTGCCGGAGTTGGCTTTGACTTTGCCATCACTGAACACCTTCTGAGCGAGGGTGGTCTTTCCGATGCCGCCGATCCCCACAGTTGCCAGCACCACCACGTTCTTACTCGGATCTTGCTTTGTCAGCTGCTCCACCATTTGACTATTAGTTGTAACTCTAAATGACATTCATACCCTTTCAAGAATTGGAATGATTAATAAAATTAAATATCTTTTAGTATTTATATATTTGTTTATTTTTTTCTTAAATAATGTTAATTATAATTAATCATGATTAATAGTTTATTGACTTTTCTAATTTTAGATGCAGCATTTTTTATCCTAATAAAACACACAAAAAATCTTATAGATATGTCGATAAAATTAATCTCCCCTAAATTAACCATCAGATATAATATTGTTAGAATTTTAATTGACATTAATATCCATGTAAAATATATTACAAATGTATGTCTTTTAAAATAATATATATGATAATCAAATAAATGATAGTGATACAAGGTAGTTTAGATATTAATACATTCTATGTTAACACTAATTTATGAGAAAATTCTCCTAGATATAGATCATCAAGCTACTTGGCTATATATCATTGAGGAAGTTAAATATATTGTCTTCTAGAAAAATGGCATATATATCAATAGAAGATAGATTTATAGGTAGAATAACACCTATCAAAGTTTTGTTTGCTAATGCTTGTGGATGATCATTATATTTCCCCCAAGCAGAACTTGCTGGTGTAATCTGAAAGCATTAATCTATTAATGATTGATATGATAGCATGTTTATTGTCATCATAATGATTAAACTTAGCATGTATTAAAGTGATTCGGAATGAAAAATATTTTAAATTTTCATTTTGTCACACATCTGAGTTAATGAAATGTTTTTCTTGATATCAATCAATTCCTTCTTTTAATGTGGTGTTTTCAAATATCTTCTTATCAGTTATTGCTAAAATTGATTGACAATAAATACTTGGAATATTTGGGTTTGTCATTGTTGAAAAGCAAATCAAACGAAGGAAAAGAATAGAACAAATATAGATGATGACACAAACAAATTCTTTGTCTCTACTATCTACAATAAAAAAAATTGATTTTTGGACTTTTTATGTTCCTCCAAATATCTTCACCAACTCTCTGGATCCAAGATCATTTCATGGTACCAATGATTTAGCCATTACTTTTCTCATGTAATCTGAATTCTGAACCCAAGAGGTGTTGCAATTTGCATTCATGGATCAACCACCCACAAAAGTTCTGATACTTCACTTTTCCTGCATTCTTTTACTGTCGATAACTCACTTTACATCATGGAAGAAAAAAAGGGCTCTTTTCTTTTTCTTCTTTGAATGGCCCAAATGTTCAGCAATCTGCAGAGATTGCAGTGATCATAGGCCTGAGCACTTCACTGTTTTCTGATATGGATTTTTTTCTTTCCCTCATCTCTGTTCTTGCAGCACAATATGTGATCCCATCTACAGCAACAAGCTACTTCACACTGCTTTCTTTTCTTTTGCTGATCTCTGTTCATGTAGCACAGTGTGTGATCCGCCTACAGCAACTGGCAATGAAATGCCTGCAAAATGCCAAGCAAGCATTGTCGTCATCACATGGTTGGTCCAAATGCCTAGTTTGTCACCAAGAAAAGCCCACACTTCACAAGCTGTATCTATCTTTGTAGCAGACCAACACAGGCCTCTGTGTCTTGTCTTGATTCAGGGAAACCTTGCTGTGAACTCAGCCATGGCTTCTGACAAACATTTACAGATACTAGATAGGTGAACACTTGCTATGGATCCATGAAGAGGTCTATTCCTTTGAGCGAAGCTTTTCAAAGGCTCATTGCTAAGTGACAGCTTGTCAAACATTCAAAGTTAAGCTTTAACCACCTGCTAAGAGCATTCGAAGGAGATTTATCAGTTTATGGTCAGGAATGGTTGCACAATTCATCATTAAATACAATTATGCGATATCGATGCAAGCATGACATTGATACCGCCAGATGCATTACAATCGGATTAAACTGAGATTTAATTAGACCTGGTATGAATTACCTAAAACCACAAGACTCTTAGTTGGTCGAAATATAGATTCTAAAAGGCTCTTTTCAAATTTTTAATTACCTTTCGCATAAAGCATGCATAAAAATGGAAGAAAAATCACAATGCACTTTTATCTTGCTGTTCTTATTACCAGATTCTGATGTCATTTCTGAAATTGCAACAAAATATCAAGAGGTATGCTATATTCAGGAAATTATCTTAAGATGCCAAGAAAATTTGAAGCCAGATCTGCTTATGCATAGTTTAAATTGTTTTAGATTATGTCATTATGATACAGCTTGTTACCTGCATTTATGATTTTGTAGACCTGAGAACAAGAATAAGAAGAATCAAGATCTTGACTTAATACAATCATTGTGGTGTCCATTTAGCGGGAAGGTTTAATTAAATGATTATTACTAAGAAGAGGGAATTAATAAGTAGAAACTAGACATAATACAAGTTATTATTATGCCAACTTAAGGTACACTCTCATATATGCAAATGTGCAGAACTTGGATGCAAACAGTTCATGTATTTGGAGGAACCTACAGCTCATGTCAATAAGTTAGCAAAGATCTGTGGCAACTGTTTCATGAACAGTTCAAGGTTTTAATGTATCAAGCAAATGCCAACAAGAAGTTCATTGTAACAAGGTTTAGATACAAAGTTAGTCATTCTTGTCTAAGTCTTCTAAATTCTTGCACTTGGATGAATGTATTCAACTCCATTTCCTTGTATTCTCTAGGAAAAAGTGCTGACCCAACTCATCGTTTTTATCAAAGATATGATTCTTTCTATATATCTTAGCATGCATGAAATGTGCAGTCATATAAGACAGAGACACCTTGTACAAGAACTAACAAAAAAGATGGCCAGGACAAAACATTCTGATCTAGGCAAAGATCAGTTTGCAACTCAGATTCATAGAACACTCCAAACCACTCCAGAGCCTTCAGAGTGTAAAGACAGGCTCCTTTTGTTGAGAGTTCATTGCAAAGGATGAGTGCTTCACCTGCTTGGCTCTACTCAGCAATGGAGGTACCTAACAAAGCTTGAAGAGTCGGTGATACCATCAGGGTTGCAAATGTGGCCCGTGGGGGATCATTTTGGGAGTTCTTGTGAATGAACAGAATGATCAGAAGAACAAATCAGAAAACTACTTCTTTGTCTAGTACAGCTACATCAGATATTTGACAGGCTCACAGGTCTGCATCTTAGTACTACAGTAATTCCACAACACATGATCTCTATGTTCCTCAATATATATAGTTTCATCACCATAATATACAGAAAGCCAAAATAGTTTCATCACCATATCATGGGAATGTAGCATGAATCGCAACCAACCTCTCGATCTGCATTTCCGCTCAAACGTCTCGGACTTTCCATGGTCAGCTCCATTTGCAATGATCATATTAGACATGACTGCCAATTACATCGTGATTGATGTCGATCTCCGTGCCATAAGCAGGAAAAGATGATTGTGAGTTGCCACTCCAAAACCAGAAGACGTTAGATGGTCGAGACATGAGCATGAAAGGTAAGTTACCTCAAAGCTCATTGATGTCTTTTTACTTCTTCGTCTTCAGCAGCTGCAGCAAAAGCAGCATTATCATCGACTAGGTTTGTCTCGAAGGTGCAGGAATGCTTGATGTAGTTTATATAATTGCCTCGGAAATCTCTGATGGAAAAAATTGGAAAGCGTTCGATCGTGGGCCAGTCTGCGCCATTTTGGAGGCATCTGCGGAGGAGTTGGGTGGTTCCGCGTACGTCCAGTCTCTGTAGTGTAGTGAAACATGCAAGGCAATCCGCCAACCACTCTGGTAAATGATTGCATGGAAGCAAAAACCTGCCCAACTTCAAGAGCTCCAGTGCAGTGAGATCAGTAACAATCTCCAGATCTGATTTACCAATTATACTCAGTTCTTTTAGAGAAGGGAAACCTCTGATGGACTTGAGAGCACACACATTGGTCAGATCCAATGTGGTTAAGCAGGTTGCCTGTCGGATCAGGCCTTCCGGTAGAGACTTCAACTTCGGGCAATTTACGAGGAACAATTTGTCGAGGCGACGCATAGCAAAACCTTCCGCTACCCAATCCCACACTTCCAAGTTAGTCATATTCCAGAGTTCCAGCTTCCTTAGTTTCGGAAACAACGAAGGAGGAGAAGTAGAAGAAGAAGAAGGGCGCTTTGAATTCCGTTCCCGTTCATGACCAGTAGCAGCAGCTTCACACCCAAAAAATTCCGGTCCGATGGTGGTCACTGCACGTGCACCTACTATGTGAAGAAACTCCAAACTGGGGAGCTTTCCTAGCGGTGGAAGTAGTGGCCACTGATCGCAGTGAATTAGTTCCAAGCGGCTTATGTTTGGAAGAAGCGAACTGATGCTTGCAGACGCCATCCAGCTGGGGTACCGGAGGCCGAAGAAATTCTCTAACCTGAGCCAAACAACAGATGATGGTGGATGAAGTGCCACATCCAACACCTTCGCGATTCTTTCGATCTGTTCCTCCGTGTGACCATCGGATGTCGATGTGGATGAGCAACTTAAAAGTAGTTTCTTCAGTTTTCGGTTACCCTTTAATCCGCTTGTATCCCTTCTCGGTTCAGCTTCCATGTACGTCATCTCCAACCTATCCACGGAGAGGTATCTGAGCTCCTGGAGGCCGCCTAGTACTTCCAATGGGCACATACCATTACCCGTGTTCACGACGAATCCTTGGAGTTCATTGAGGTGCTTCAACCTTTTTATTCCATATGGAAAGCTCTCCAGTCGTGTACCACTACAATCGAGTGACCTTAGATTGAATAGCCTGTCTATACCCAGGGGAATCTGTGTCAACTGTCCACAATCTCTGAGGACCAAAAACTGCAAATTCGTCAGATTGCATATGCTTTCTGGAAGCTCCGTTATATGGCTATGACGCACATTCAAGTATCTCAAGTGTATCAAATTTCCGATGTAGTGCGGTAGAATCTCGATTTTTGTGTGCATAAGATGCAGGACTCTAAGTCGCACGAGGTTCTTCAAGCAATCATCTATATCCTCCACATTGTTACGTGTTCCCTCCACCAACAATGTCCTCACCGACTCATGTTGCTTGGTCAAACTCACGATATGCTGGATGTCCGTGGTTTCAGTGGCCACAATCGACAACCGACGCAGCTTCATCGGGGCGGCACCACTTCTCCACTCATTTTGCACGTCACTAATGAACAAGCTCTCATCTATCGTTAGGAAATGGCCGAGCGATCGCAGCAGGTCATGCATCTTGGAATACTCATCGTAGTCCAGATCGGAAGGTTGCGATTGTAGAAGGCTCCTATGAAGCAGATCTCTGTAATATTGCTCCCCTGTTTCCTCCAAGCTGACATCTCCTCGTGCTTCGACAAACCCCTCGGCTATCCATAATCTGACGATGCCTGACCAGCGATACTCATAGTCTTCGGGGAACAAGACACAGTAGAGAAAGCATTGCTTGAGATGGGACGGCAAGTCTTGGTAGCTCAGATACAGTGCTCCATGCACACCTTCGGGAAGCCCGGTCCGTGACCATGCGGCGCTGCGGAGAACTTCCTCCCACGCACTTCTGTTGAGTCCTCTGTCGCGGAGGACCCCTCCGATGGTCTTGATAGCCAGGGGAAGCCCTCCGCATTTCTCAACAATCTTCATGCCTGTGTCCTTGAGATCTTGGGCATCCCTTTCCTCCTCTGCATTCATTGTCGCCTTCTTGCACAGGAGGGACCAGCCATCCTCCGGAGGCAGCAGCTTCATCTCGTGGACGTAGGCCGCCTTCATTTGCCTCGCGATCCCTGCGTTTCTGGTGGTCACCAGCACCCTGCTCCCTGCTGCGCCTCCCTGCAAAGGATTGCGGAGCAAGTCGTCCCAGATCTGAGCATCCCAAACATCATCCAACACCAGCAAGAACTTGTTCCCTCTCAGGAGACCCTCCACCAAGGGCTCCAGCAGACTCCTGCTCTGTTCTCCACCATGGCTTCCACCAGCACCTTTAACGATATTTCTGAGAAGATCCGTCTCGCTGAACTCTTGGGACACGCACACCCAGATGGTGGTGCGGAAGCTGGCTTTGATTTTACCATCATTGAACACCTTCTGAGCGAGGGTGGTCTTTCCGATGCCGCCGATCCCCACAGTTGCCAGCACCACCACGTTCTTACTCGGATCTTGCTTTGTCAGCTGCTCCACCAGTGCCTCGGCGTCCTCCTCCAGTCGCTCGCCAACCATGTCAGACTCCATCACCGGGGAAGTTATGCGACTAACTCGAGGAACCACCCTTGGTTCCGCCGCAGACACATGGAGTTGCAGCTTGGACCTTCGGGCCGAGATCTCTTCCAGCCGACCGTTGAGATCCTTGATTTTGACGCCCACCGCATGTCTGAACTTGACCTCGCGAAAGCAAGCACAGATGGGAAATCCGCACGAGGTGGACGGCTTCGGATCGGACTCACGAGGAGTCCACTTCTCGGCCTCCATCCGGCACTCGTCGAGGAGGTTGTCGGCGTCGTACATGACATCCTTGAGCTCCATCAGCCAATCGTTGACCTCCTCGTCCTCGATCCGCCGCTTCTCCGCGTCACGAAGGACAGAGTGGATGTTGCGGAGAGATCGTTGGAGCTTTTGGATCTCCCCAGGGACGCCCAACAGCAAGTCCACCTCCTCTTTAGCCATGTCCTTCAACGTACCGACCAGCCCGGAGATGAAGGCATCAAGAACAACGGCCATCTTTGATCACAGAGTGGGAGTAGAGTAGCTCTCTCCCAAAGTCTTGTGGCAGCCAAGGCAAAGGGTGCGAAGGGTTGCAAAGTCATACCTGCATAAACTCTTCTTTTTTTTTCTCTCTAAAAGAAAAATACTATTATTAGCTGGACGAACAACACAAGAGTGTCTTTTATATTCAAATCCAAATGCAGCCTCTGTCGTCTTTCACAGTATTATTACAAAAAAACAAAAAATAAAGTTAGTGTCATCCTACCAACTAAAGAAAAGACATTAATGGAGATGTGGAGGGAATAGGGTGGAAGACAGAACAAACGCGATTATATTTTATTCTCCATCAAATTATAATTTCTTCACACTTACTTCTATCTTGTTGAAAAATAATTTCCACACATGACAGGAATAACATACAAACATCTAACAATTTCAAGTAAAAGATATTATGTATACATTAAGGTTTGTCATACTGATCAACGTTTTAAACCAACCTAAATCTGACAGACAAACAAGATCACTAACAGATAATATGTCAGCTACAAGATCACTAATAGTTAGTATAAGATGGGCACCCCACTTGGTAATATAAGGCACACATGACAAGAATAACATACAAACATCTAACAATTCCAAGTAAAAGATATTATGTATACATTAAGGTTTGTTATACTGATCAACATTTTATACTGATCAACATTTTAAGGTTTGTTATTTCGTAATAATAACTAGAATTTCACATCAATGCTCTGCATTCATAAGCACAAAGCTATAAACATCTGCAGTTGATACATGCAAAATGTGGGAAAAACATGAAAGGCTCAAGAAATAAAGCCATAACCCGCAGATTCCACATCATCAACTCTTCAGACATGGTAGATCTTATTTGGAACAGAACCAAATCTCTCTGTGAACATATAACACACTGTGATGTTGATATATATTCAGTTGCCTTAGCTTTGATAGTGGAGAACAGGTTCACCCCTTTTGATGACTTGTACCCATAGAAATACTGGATGTGGCTGTTAATGTTCATAGTCATATCACATGGAACTAGCAGTACATATCCAGCTTTGCCTTTGTCATATAAATGAGAATAATCATGCACTTTGGAATTGATTCCTAAATGGTTTCACATCTTTCTACTATGAACCATCTTTGGGTGGAACTGAGGGCACCACTAGTAATCTTCCGATCCCCATATATTCTTGTGCAAACTCATCGTCGTTCTTAGACAACATGTCCTTCAAACTACATTCGAGTTTTCTACTCTGAATCACCCAGAATCTGGGTTTTATCTTCTTGTCCAGTGAGTAGCTGAAGTACCTTGGGTATTCGATAATTTCCTTGAGTGGCTTCTTCATGGTTCTTAAGAGGAAATCAAGCTTTGGTTTCAGAACCATTTCAATGCTATAGCCCAGTATGGGAGAAAATCTACAGATCATGGAGCATACTTCCCTCTTAGACAGCCCAACCCTCATAAGAAAGATCATCCTGCAATGCATCACAAATCAAGATGAGCAGATATCCCACCAACTGCTATATAGCATTGTTACTGGGGATGTACATAAAGAATTGTCAGTGTGAGTGGAATTAAGTGCACACAAAGTGAAAATAAACATGTAAAAGTTATTATTCTATATTACTTAGGTGATTAGTCTATGTTTCCTGAGAAGTATTACTTAGGTGATTAATCAATGTTTCCTGAGAAAAACAAGACATCCTCCCTCGCTGATAATTCACAAAAGCAGAAAAAATAAACATCAGGAAGCTCTGGCCTAGACCATGTAAGACTGAATGACAGGCATATTTCCGGCTCACATGAAATTTTGTTTGGGCTGTGTTATGAGAGTGCCTATACAACTTTTTCTTTTGTTTTAAAAGGCTGGTATTACACTAAAATGGGGAACATTAGCATGTCTTACGATACTGGTATGTTTCAGGCAAAGTCCATGCTAATGAAAAGCAAACTATGTATTCTTGCTCAGAATATGATGAATGTTTAAGTAAACAAGCCGCTGAAAGGATTTTCATTTTGCCTTTCACGTTGGGATGCAAAGCCAGCATTTAAGTAGGTAATGTGTTATGCAAACCACCAAGAGGAGGGAAAACAACCTACCAAAAAATGGTTATCAAAGAATGAATAAACATGTTAAAACCCACATCTAGGTGGAAGTACTTGTCGCTATACCTGGGAAGTAAAGTGTTATCAGTATCCAAAAGTAGCATTTCTGGATATTTTCTGACAACCCGAAGAAGACAGTCTCTTGAGACACCAAAATCAGCAAGGAAATTGACTTTCTTTCTCAAGGTGTTGTCAACACTAGAAGCAAATATTTCTGGACAGCGACATAAAATCCTACCAATGGTTTTGCTATCAAAACCAATTTCTTCCATAAATGATACAACCTAGGAGGAGAGAGAGAGAAGAGAGAAAACTAATTAGCTAACACAAATTAAAGCATGAATCTAAATTTTAGGTAAGTTAATATAATTTAATTGATGTTTTGAAGCATCTGGTACGTTTTTAATGCTAATGCAGCACAACAAGCAATGTACAGAACCACGTTATTAATGCTAATGCAGCATATGCTATGTTATTAATGCCAATGCAACAGAATTATGTACATTAACCGATGTACAGTATCCATATTAATGCTTCATACATAAGCAACAGAAGATCATATGTTTTTAAAAAATTAGCAATTATACAAAAAATCAATTTGATACCTCTTGAAATTCTTTAGGTTTCTTCAGTAGGAGCTGTGGGCTAGAGGTAATAACTGGAACCAGCATCTTCTTCTTAACACCAAATTCATTAAATTGCTCCACCATTGACTTCATCTTTGTAGCCGAACAACCCAATATATGTGGCCAACTCCTAATTGCGAGGTCGACACTTGATTTTGGAACCTGAAGTAAAGTGATATCAGGTTTTGTTAAATATATAAACACTCCAAGAATATGAACCAACAAACCATCTATACAATGAATATATTTCAAAATTCATGACTTTGCAAAAGATGAATAAGAATAATAAAGTTGGTCAGAAAGTTACATGAACCTCATCAATCAAGGTGGCAACTTTGAGTAGGAGATTCCACTTAATATATGGTGCATGACTTTGCAAATGTTATATACCAAAAGAAGTAGAATTGACTAACTAAAAAGGGCCAAGAAGTAGATGCATAAATGCTATTTGGTTGCAACAGAAAAAACTTAAATGTCTGTTTATAGCTTTTGGGTGTTCTTATTAGTGTATTGTGATAGTAGTTATTGTGGATAACAATAGTGCACAGATGGGGGAATCTTGAAATACATATAATAGAAGCAAAAATGTGTTGCAAGATAAGTAATGCTATAATAAAAAAGATGCATCGTGTGTGTTGAAATATGTACAGTATTCAACTAATGTAATGAAAATATGTCAAAAAATCTGAATACTTATCAGTTGCAAACAAGTTTCAGCGAGCAGGTCATGATGCATGACTAAGCAACGACTGCTAAAAAATGCATCTAGCATATGCGCCTAGGATTTATGGAAACTTAGCTTTCTTGACCAACAATTGCATATAAGTCTTGCAATATCCAAAAATAATCCACTCTGACATGGTATTATATTCAACTTAAACATGGATGTAACTTGAATAGATGGGCTCTACCTTCTTTTCATTGAAGAAAACCAGTATCTTCTCATAATTCCCCTGAATACTGGTTGAAAGAATCCATGGATATTTCATCAGCATCTTTGCAATATCTTTTTCTTCCAAACCTGCCTAGAACAATGAGACATGAAAATGGTTTTAAAGACTCCATGACAGAATCTTACTACAAAACTCAGTTGTTCAAGTATGCTGATGAGGAAGAAATCTTAGTGAAAGTTCAGTTTCCTAAAATTATATAATATCATTATACATAATATTAGAATAATTGCAAATAAACCTACAACTTAAGATTCTAATCTCTATAATACTATAAAGGTTCAGGCACCTACTACTAAAGGCTTATGAAGCATCCGCTGATTTGAGTTGTAAATTTACAAATGCTTTTCACAAAAACCTAGAACAATTTAAACACAATGTAATTATAAGTAGTAAGTAGACTCCACTAGTAACAAAATATCTATTCCAGCTTAACTTAAGATTTCAAGGCATGCACGAATCAAAATAGAATGATGCATGATGACCAAACCCATATGCACGCGAGTGGTTGCATAATTAAAACTGGCAATACTGTGACAAAAGCATGTTTCCCAAGCTTCAATAAAAAAAATTATCCAACAAAATACAAACTTCCAAAGCACGATAGTATTCCCTGGTTATCCTTCAACAGAATGATTATCCAGTCAACTACTGACAAGTAAACTGAAATAAATATCTATTAACACTAAAGGACATATCTTTTGATACATTTGTTAGGTTACCTTTGCTAAATGCACACAGTTTTGGCTTGATTTCTTTCTCAATATCACAGAAAATGATAGGGGGGAATGACAATAGTATAGTTGCAATGCCTGCTTCAGGAACACCAAGAAGTTCAAGAAAGCCAACCAACGGTCTAAAATGGTCTTCTACAGAGCACAAAAGAAGCTTTGGAAATGATTCGACCAGATAGGGAAATGAGGCATCTTTGTGACCTAACATACTTAGACCTCCGTGTCTTGCCTCCATCTGCATGAAATATTTGTCACAAATGCTATAATGCATTCAATACAACAAAGATGTACAATGCTACAACCCAGATAAGTAAAAAAGTAACATTTAATATTACACACTTTTTCAAAAAAGGACAAAGTGCTCTGAACATCCTCATCCGCAGGAATCGATAGGTGCATCATCATTCGTCTAGCATTTCTTCCGATAAGTGCCTTATTAATACTGCTTGGAAACAAAATTCCACTCACAAAATTGACCTACAAGCAAATCCACAAAAAGGATGCGTGTGGTTAAATTCATAAACATTAGAGAAATAATGGTGTAATCAAATCGCTACTAGCAAAAGAATGTGTTTGCTTAATAATAGGAAGTGAAAGTGAGGTGAGATAAAGAAAACGGTAATACAAATCACGAGAAACAACAGTTACATTGGAAATGGAACGATAAAATAGCAGTAACAACATATGTTGAACAAGGTGACAACTACGATGTCCGAAACATAGTTGAAACATTCGAAATGGCAACCAGGCGATGAAAGTCATGAATTCACTTTCTTCCAGTTCATGACTCCCCCTGTGGAATTCATGGATAGTAATATTATGTCCCATGTAACATGACGCTCCCTGAGACCAGACGATGGAATAATTGATGATCCCAAATATGCATTATTTTCACTACTAATAATACTTGGCTCCAGAGCAATAAAAGCAGGAGAAATTGTCCCAACTATTTGATATCGTGACCTTTAGGTCATTCTAGAATTGTTGATCATTAAGCATCAAAAGAAGTAAGAAAAGAAAAACCAGTTTTTTCTTATTCTTGCTTGAGAAATTTAGTAACGAAAGACAAGCTATACTATAGAAGCAAGTTCAAGGAAGAGAATGAGATACTATAAACAGTACCAAGAAAAATATGATGATATCAGATGATGAGACTCAGGAATTACAGGAAGAACAGTAGAAGATGATGCACATTAAACGTCAGAACAATGATTGACAAATTTTAATTTGCATTTAACAACTAAATTCATCAAACAAATGAGATAGATGTTAACGCAAAACCATATATTTTTCGCATATTATATCATCCATCTACCATAATTTGAAGCTCTTACCTTATCAATCAGCTGAGGAAGCTTCTCCGAGGACAAATACCTAGCAATGAGCAAAGCAGAGGAGAGTTTGACGCCAATTCTCTCCAGATAAGGAAGCACGCCCTTATCTCCCTTACTTTTGGCCATGTAGTACACCTTCTTCCTGAAACTAAGGCTACCCATGTCCATGTTCTCTTCCACAATCTCGCTATTCCATGAACCCCACAGGCCGAGCTCATCCAGCTCTTGCACGTTCCCCACGAGCATCTCTACATAGCACGGCGAATTGGCGGCGATATAAAGGGAGTCCTCCTGTGAGGCTCCGAACTCCCGCAGTACCTCGACCACGGCTTCCCGTGCTTCATCAACGGCCGGCAAGCCGGACGTCGAAGACGGACACCACCCGTCTTCGGCAGCGGCAAACCGTACTCGCGTGGCCCGGAACCAGCAGCTGCGGACAGAGGAGGTGGAAACCGAGGAAACGAAGGGAGAAGGAGAGTTGGAACCGAGAAAGAGGACGAAGGCGACATTCCACGAGCGAGGGCGATCGATCGAAGGGGAGAGAGTTGGGACTACGGTCGTGGGAGCGGGGAGAGCCCACGAAGCCATGGCTTCCCTTGGGCTCGCAGAAACCCTAATCCCTAAATCTCTAAAACCCAGCTCGACGATGGTGGCTCGCAGTTACTCATGGATCGTACGAAGCAGGCGCACGCAAGAAGGTGCGCGCGGATCCACTCCACACTCGTTCCCGACCGTCAACTAGATTCGTAGTGAACGAAACAGGTGGAGCCCAGAAAGGTAGAATCCGGGTCCATTGTTTGATGCGTTAATTGGCCGCCAATATGACTTGACACACCCGAATCCGATTTAAAATATCAAGATAAATTCTTGTTCTAAATTCGATAAGCTTATTGGATCCGGATGTTTGATCCGCATTCTATCACGGATCTTCGATATGAAACTTGTGCTAAAACAAAAATGCTTATTGAACTATTATATTTATGTTCCCTTCAATTATTTTGAGAAGATCAGAGTTTTTCATGCACAAAGGAATCCAATATGTGCATTTATTCTTTTGTTGAGTTAGTTTTAATATGAGATTCTACTTATTAATTTTTCAAAGGAATAAAAAATTTTCCCTTTGGAACTCATTTTACTTTTTTATTTAAGTTATATATACATATATATATATATATACGTTTGTTTATTTACAATATAAAATACATAATCAAATAGATGCTTACATTAATAATATGTACTATAAATCATAAGCTATATAACCTATATATTAATTACGCATCTTATACATGCATAAGTTATAATTGTCATTCCACATACAAATTTTCCTTTGAGACAACCACCTGTGGCAATCACGATAAACTCTGAGACAACTACGTTTACTTGATTCTCCTTTCACATCAAACTTTTATGTGGAATTGGATTGGGATGTGTGGAGGTGTTGCTCGCATCGGCAGGTCATCTTCTTCGGAACTATGCTCGTACAGCTTTCATTTGCCTTCTCTTGTTCTTCTTTTTTGTGTGTGCAGAAGTCAGCTTGGTCCCTCCGATAGAAGCTCGCCACCAATGGGCTACAGCTAATGATTTCTAGAAGAAGCCAAACGCGGCAGATGAAATGGTCCTCGGTGAAGCTATGTGGAGCAGTAAGGGAGACGACCAAGTCGGCTTTGGTTTCAGACACAGGTTTGTGGTTGAAGACTTGTGAAATGGACTGAGAAAAGACAGGTTGAAGGAGAGAGGAGATGGGAAGAAGACGATCGGTCCTAACGCGTTTACGTGTTATTGCATGCCGCTCATCAAAGCTTTGACCGCTGCATCTTCCGCATTGCATTTTGTAAGTTGAAATCGACAAGTAGGTAAGATAGAATTGATGTCACAAGAACAAGTTTAATCCATTGTCATCTCTATCTCCAAGTATGAAGTAGAGATCAACACGAATGCCTTTTGCCAATCCAAATGAAAATAGAGAGAGTTTAGAGAATAGTTCAACTATTAAGGATTAAAAAGGCTCTCACAACTTAAATACTTAGTCTTTTTATAGTATATTTATGTTTATGTCAATGAATATTGAATAAAGGAATCCTACTGAAAAAGTGTTCAACAAATGGATACAAAGTTTTAAGGCTGCCTTAAACGAGCAAGCAAGAAATAATTACAGGAGGAAGACAGATGCATGCAAGACATGACATATCTCCATTGATGATAAGGGAATCGAAGCAGTCGTTCACTGCATGGGCCAGTGAGGTCTTCGCCGTCTCCCTCCGCTGCTGTCGAGCTCTCACCAACCTCACCTGGAAACAACGCTGACGACCGAGAAGCATTAGGAAGCTTCGCGACGACCCCACTCACCACCATGGCCGACCTTCCCATGAGCTCATGATCCATTCACAAGTCTCGGCTACAGTTTGCAAGCGTTGAATCCATGGAAGTCGGACAAAGCCTGTCGTCATCTTCCCCCCCCCTCCCTTTCCCTTGCATTTGGGTGGGTGTGCATGTCAAAGCTTTTCCCACCGCACACATAAGCCTTTGCAGTCAAGTCTTTATGTGCAGATCTCAAGCTCTAGATGCAATGGACGTGTCTGCAACCCATAATTTCTTTGGTGAACCCTATCTCCCTAAAAGACCCTTCGAGTATATACATATACATATACATACAATATGGTGAGATCAATGCATAGATAGCTGCAGTGCCAATATGAGAAGCTTTGTTAAGCTGCATGTATTCAACTACTGTTTCCCTTGTTTTGTTGTAGCATTTCTCAGATGATTAGGAGATACATTTGACAAGAGACAGTAAACTGAATCTTGATCAATAAAGGGAAACTATTTCTTGATTAAAAAGAAGGAAGTATTTGAGATGATCAAATGGATAAACAAATATGAGGGTCTCAAGTTTGTCTTATAAGCTGAAACCAGAAGGTGAGTAAACTATGTTTTCTGGATTCATTGTGGTACTGCTCAGAGTTGTATAAGAAGCTCAGATGGAGGAAAGCATTCATTACCTAAAGCTCAAGCTATATTATTTGATGCATTGGATTCTGAACCTTAATGAAAGTGAATATGCCATTGCAGTATCCTTAATATTCATCGTTTACTCATAATGAGATTTTCCAGGATATTTAATGTGATTTATGCTTTCTAAGTTAACCATCAATAATAGTCAGCCACAGTGATTTATAGGATGGTCCTATCGTAATATTGGCATTATCACGAGGGCATTGTCGTAAACGGAGTCCGCCGGTAAATAAGCTTTTACCCGATTCGGGCGACTATTTATACCTTCCGATAAACCACTATGAACACCAGAACTCGAATTATAATTAATGATAAGAAGAATCAAGGAAAAATGTTCCCCTTTTCTTTCTTCCAAAGGAGGATCTCATTTTTCTTTCTTTGAAGCTTCTTAAGATCTCATTCTTGATCCGGCAATTCCTCGATCCCGAGCTCGCCGACGCGGATCCGATCTATTCGCCGGCGGACCGCGGGAGATCGGCGTCGATGAACTCTTGAGACGCTTCGGACCTGATCCGACAGCGATGGGGGCTTGCATGTCTTTGGAGGAGCAAAGTAAGCTTCTTCTCTTCTTCTTTCTTACATCCCCTAGATGCTGGATCTTTAACCGTAGTGGAGGAAGGAGCTGCGAGGGCTTTCTCGTTGACTGACGATTTTGAGTGTTTCTAGCGAGATTTGTTTGTTTGAGTTTAGATTGAGCTGAATGGTTTTTGTTCAAGATTGCAACTTTATGCTGCTTGGTGGAATTTTAGCTCGTCCCATGTGGAATGAAGCACTGTGGTTGATCGCATTGTCCCGATTAGTGGATCTTTAGGTTCACCAGGTGTATGAATAGGTCAAACTCAGATTTTGGGGAAAAAAGTCAGAAGTGAAAGCGTCTTAGCATCTTGACGTGGGATGAGGTATGGTCGTGCAAGAGTATCACTAGTTGGTCTTGATTCAGGTTGCATTTCCTTGGTTGTGTAGAAGAGGGCATTTGTCTCTTCACTGTTCTATTAGCTGCAGGTGTATCTATGTTAGGATTCGAGGCAAAATTTTGCATCAATTTCTGCATCTTGCTGTAAAATTTTGTTTTAGGGATTTGCATTTCCCAAGTGCAATGTGATAGTCTAACCAAATATTTGTTTACGTTTGTGGTACTTCCATACTTTCTTTTATGAAGGTTATAAGAATTGTGTGCATTTACTGGACAGCGTTCTTAGGAATGCGGATATCAAGCTCGTGCATCAGGATACCTATGATTTGCTACATCTTAGGGTAAAAGTTTTCATGGGCTTGAGGGGGACCAAAAATATGGACCTGTTATGCTTCCTAAGGATCCTGTGAGAATTTCGTACGTCCAGAATGCCATAATGCATGGGAATAATGTCTTTTTAGGAACACGTCAAGGGAGAGACTTTGCTTTGACTAAAAATGACTATGCATTTTTTGCTGTGGTTATTATCGTGGTGGTTTCTTGGTTGTATTTTGATGTTCTCTGAATGCATCTTGAGATGCCAGAACAAAGGTTTCTTATCGACATAACTTGGGTTTGAATTTGTGACCTTTCAGTAAAACCAATAATATTCCCACCACCTTTACTTGAGGTCTACATTTTAAATCTGTCAATTATGTTTTGGTCAGAATCCTGCTCATAGCGACCTGGTCGAATTGGAAGAAATTGTAAGCAATATTGCAAGTCAATCAATTGACAGAACTCTCCATCTATACCAAAACCCATTTGCGTTTTTGAAAAACCATGTTAAAACAAAGAAAGATATCTCTTTGCGTTGCATGGGCTGTGTTTATACTTTTTAGAGGGGGAAAAAAAAACTTGCTATGATGAAGATAGGCTTGTTAACTACTTTTCTTTCATTATTTTCTAATAAACATATTTCCCTGCTCGCCCATCATAATAAGATATCCATATTTCTTCTGACATAGTAATCATAGCTCAAAATCTAAGAAGAACAAACAATAAGATCTAAAGAATGGGTGCTGAAATTAACAAAGTCAGCACAGGTTGAAACTTGTTGTGCCTGGAAGGTACTGTCCTTGTTGTGTTCACTGTCGCTATGGTACAAATTTGGATATAAATATCCTTACTATAAATCAATAATAAATCGTCTTGCAACTCTATTATGTGTTGGTAGTCCAGTTTGTATCCATATTAAATGAGAGTTGTTGTTAAAGCAACTATATGTTTGTACCTGATTTATCATCAATGTTGCCAGTTGAAATCGGTAAAGCAACTGCATCGCTGTATCCTGACGAGAATAATGATACATCTCAAAATAATGTTATAAGTGCATTAGCCCCTCCGAAGGATGTGGATGATCTGCGGCTGATATCTGGATATGGAAATGTCAATATATTCACGTATAGTGAATTGAGAGCTGCTACCAAGAATTTCCGGCCAGATCAGGTTCTTGGAGAGGGTGGCTTTGGGGTTGTATATAAAGGTGTTATTGATGAGAGTGTCAGGCCAGGTTCTGAAACCATCCAAGTTGCTGTGAAAGAGCTCAAGTCAGATGGCTTGCAGGGAGACAAGGAGTGGCTGGTAATTTCTCCCTTGTACTTTTTCAATATTTATAAGCCAAATTTGTGATATTTTTTCTATCAGCATGAAAATTTCTTCACTGCACCATGTATGAGTTGGCAATTGTAGTGAAAAACAAGTTGTCTGAAAAATGGTGTGGAGATTACACCTAAGGTCTTATCTATTTCATCCTCTTGTATGTAGTTGAGTTAATGCTGTAAACACCCTCAACTTATATAAAATGAAGTCACCTACACAACAAAGGGTTGCATTCTGCAGATCATGATTATGTTATTTAATGGCAATATCACTGATTGTATAAGTTGGAAACACTTTTATCGTTCTTTGGGAAATATATATTACATATTTGCTCTTCTTTGACTTTAGGCTTAAAGGGATGTTCATCCCTAAAAGCAGATATCTAAAGATGTATGGGAATATGAAATTTCTTCAA
Source organism: Musa acuminata AAA Group (assembly GCF_036884655.1). NCBI lineage: Eukaryota > Viridiplantae > Streptophyta > Magnoliopsida > Zingiberales > Musaceae > Musa > Musa acuminata. Next base: position 43,433,898 of record NC_088329.1, on the reverse strand, counting down.
GTAACCACGGTATCTTCCAAGATGTAATTTATGTTACCTTATTTAGATATCTTATGGAAATCCAGAGAGGCATTACTGTCAAGAGAAATCGTTGTTGGTCCCCCTTTGGCTCCATCTCAACTTAAAATTCAGGAGTACATGACATGTGTAGTAAACTAATACCAAGTTTTGTCTTGGTCAGCTCCTCTATTATAAGATATATCCATATATCAGTTTATTTGGAAGTCCAAGATGCTTAGTATCCTGTGACAAAACCCTATAATAGAAATTTGGACAGCCATATGATTACCAAAGATGGATTCCTTTTCCAATACCTCTGTGATCCATCTAGAATACTAATTAAATGAGTTACTTTTTGGGTTTTTCAGGCAGAAGTAAACTATCTGGGGCAACTTAGTCATCCCAATCTTGTCAAACTTATTGGTTACTGCTGTGAAGGTGATCACAGGCTGCTAGTTTATGAGTATATGGCTTCTGGCAGCCTTGACAAGCACCTTTTCCGACGTAAGTACTTCTCTGACATGAATATCATTACAATACTTAACTAGTTATTGTATAAAAATATTAATATCTGAGTTTGTGGAATTTAGTAAATGGTCATTTGTGGCCATCTATCCATTATAACTTCATTTTTCGTTTTTGACAACAGATAAATAATTTTTTAATCTACTATGAAGAAGGAAGACTTTATTACTAGAAACTAGATATTGCTGGGATATATGTACCTTTTTGTATATATGCATGGATTTGTTTATTATGCTTTTGTATAACAAGAGCAATTAATTGTAACTACTAACTATCTTCATCATATCATTCCTTCCTGCCACTGGGCTCTGTTAAGAGCAATGTTAGTAGTTTATAATTGTTTATGGACTCTTTCCCCTGGAACCACTAATCTGGAATAACCTACTTATACATCTAGATATCTTTATGTATGAAAGAATTATGAAAAAGATCTCATCTATCCTCAAGTTTTTTCATATATTCAAATAAATTTTATCTTATATTTTTTTAATAATAACATAAATCTATCTTGTTATCCTCATATGTGGCTAACAATTAATAATAATTAATCCTTTATCCTTCCTAGTTACTAAGTGACAAGTAAACCAGTGGGTAAGTAGTAAGCTAGGGGCAAAATTAGTAAGTATTGGGAATTGTACATGATGAGTTGTTGCCTTTTGCTTATGAGCACAATTGCCCCTATCTAATTTCCCATATAATAAACATAAGTTTCTAAAATATACAATGATTAAGTATAAGACAATACACTAAAAGCAACTTTGCAACTTGGTAACTTTCTATATTCATTGTGTGCGTCTGAAATATTTCTACCTTCTTGACAGGGGTTTGTCTTACAATGCCATGGTCTACTCGAATGAAAATTGCCCTCGGTGCTGCAAAAGGACTAGCCTTTCTTCATGCAGCTGAAAGATCAATCATCTATCGTGACTTCAAGACATCAAATATCTTACTGGATGAAGTTTGTATCTCTTCTTGCACCATTGGACTGGATATTTAAATTCCCTAGAGCTATCTGCATTATCATTATTATATTTAGCAAACACAACTCGGTTACAGATTATTAAGTTCCTATATATATTTGTAGTCCATAAATTTTATGGCCATAACATTGGCAAAATTAGATAAATCTGTTATATGGTTAAGAGCACAATTACTTACATAAAAAAGATTTCATTCAGTGTGAACTCATCAATTTCTAAATAATGAGTCTGTTCCATTCAAAAAAATATGCATACTTATTATTTGAAAAAGAAAATTGCAAATGTCCAGTATGTGAGCAACAAAAGTGGTTACTGAATCAATGAAAACAAGTAACTAAGGAACTCCATCGTATAATAATATTAAGGATACCCTTTTGAAGCATGCCCATACTGTGAAAGGTCATTTATATGTTTTTCATAACCTGAAAATATAGAAATCATGAAAACATAGTTGTTTCTCATCAATTGTCTAATTCTTGGATTCACTTTGCAGGATTACGATGCAAAGCTCTCAGACTTTGGCCTTGCAAAAGAGGGGCCTACAGGTGACCAAACTCACGTTTCCACTCGGGTCGTTGGTACATATGGATATGCGGCTCCCGAGTATATAATGACTGGTGAGCTTCTCAAATCACAATCCCAACTTTATGCAAAAGGGAGTGCAGATAATTAAGTGCTACTAGTCACTTTCTATCGAGTGTCTCAAATGTGTAGCGATTACATGTTGTTTTGTATATTTCTCTAGATGCCTTGCAGTAGGTGACTCTTTCTGGTTCTCTATTCCTTTTCTCTAAAGAAAACCCATGTTTCTGAGCAACTTTACCTCTATTTTAGGGCGTATAGCTTAAATTAATAACTTCTTTCATTAATTCCAGGCCATTTAACTGCAAGGAGTGATGTTTACGGATTTGGAGTTGTATTGCTGGAGATGCTTTTAGGGAGAAGGGCAATGGACAAGAGCAGGCCCAGCAGACACCAGAACCTCGTTGAGTGGGCTCGACCGCTCCTGATCAATGGTCGGAAGTTGCTAAAGATCTTGGATCCAAGAATGGAAGGGCAATATTCTAACAGAGTTGCAACAGATGTGGCTAGTTTAGCATATCGATGCCTGAGCCAGAACCCGAAAGGGAGGCCAACAATGAACCAAGTAGTCGAGTCGCTTGAGAGCCTTCAAGACCTGCCTGAGAACTGGGAAGGCATCCTGTTTCAGAGCAGTGAAGCTGCTGTGACTCTCTATGAGGCTCCGAAAGAGATTGTGAGTGACCATTTAGAAAAGAACTCCAGCGAGAATGGAGAGAATGAATCAAATGTGCATGCCAAGGGAAGAAAGAAGCTTGGAAATGGCAGAAGCAACAGCGAGCCACCGGTGGAGTTCAGTCAGTACAGTCCTTCACCTGAGTCTGAGAGACATGAGCCAAGTAGAAGATCAATCGATCATGACAGAATTCCAACGCCACCTGCCTATTGAGCCGACGACGTATAAATTGTATTTCTTCTTTTTTTTCTTTCCTCTAGAATCTGTCATTTAAATCTAGGAATATAACATGAGATCAGACATATATGAAAATTTTTATGGAAATTTATGACCTCCAACTATTTGAAGTAGGCTGTTTTTGTGAATCTCAGATATATTCTGACATGAAATTGCAGCAATCATCACTAAGATACAGGAATTCGATGGTGTTGATGTTATTGAAGATATCAACTAGCCAATCGGTAAAGATCTTGATGGAATCTTGATTTTTTTTTCTATTCTCCCTTGGAAATGTATAAAATTGATTATTTAAACAAAAAAAACTAAGAAAGCCAAATATAAAACAAGAAATAAAAAATATTTAATTTATCAGATATAATTTTGTTTTTATAAAACAAGAAACTAAAGAAGCCAAATATATGCATAAAAAAAGGGCCCTAATTTATTCGTGGAGTCATCAAAGGGAGCATCAGTCGTATTAAAGCCCAAATCCATGGGAAGGCCCATAGAAACCCAAACATCTAAGGGGTTATATGATCTCAGAATCGCCAAGATCCCGACATCTCTGGTATTGAGTCGAGTCGCGGCACCGATGGAGAAGGGCGCCAAGGTTTACTTCCACTACAACCACACCGACGCTTGTCGCCTCTCCAGATGGACCACCAGGTACGGATGGATCATTCTCCGATCTCTCTTTGTGTTGTGGCTCCATTCGTGATGAGAAATCTTAGATTCTAGATTCTGAGGGTTTTTGTTTCTTCTTTTTGGGTGTTTCGCCTTGGAATCAGGGAGAGTTTCCAATATCTGTACGCACGGCCGTGGCAGAAAGTGGTGGATTTCTATGCGGATTTGGTTAGCAGCGGGAATGGGGCTTCCTCGTTGCGTAGCTTGTTTCCCTCCGAGGTAAGAGTTATTCTTGGTGTAGTTTATTTCAAGGTTTTATTGGAATATGTTGGAGCTTGAACTGATAAGGAGGAAAAACGAAGGCGAAGTCTTTTCTATTCATTATTTTGGAATGTGAAATTTCCCCGCTGCCAAATTAATTTCAAAGCTAGAGCTTTCGGAAACTTCCACGTTTTTCCTATTCTGATTATGCTTTATGAACTTCATATTAGATTTGACGATATGGTCAGCATAGTGCCATCGTGTAGTTGGCCTTTTGATTTCGTTATCTATTTAGGTGTTAGTGTGTCGGGTTCTCTGTGCAAATGACTAAGTTTGGGGTATTACCAATTTTGAAGTGATGCAATAGAACTTCCAACAAAACCCAAATTGATCTAACAAACCATATATACTTGATGCGCAAGACATCAGATCGATTGAGGCACAACTGTAGAAGGCTTGACCTTGACTTGGTTTAACTTAAAGTTGAGCACGAATAACACGATATACATAACTGATATTTGTTAGCCAGAAATGATCTCAAGTTGTTCTTTGCCGAGGTAACCATTTGCCTTTTTTTTTTCACCTTTATTTTAGTTTTGTACTAACAAAATGTATCACTTTAACACGTTGTTCTTCCTATTCTTTTCTAAGAGGTATGTTTTTAACAATGGAAAGCAGCTAATTTGGTATTACTTAATATGCCATCTCTTGCTTGTCTTTTCATACTAATTTTACCAAATTTTCCATTCTTTTTAAATCAAAGAAAACATGTCCTAGCACAGTCGTGTCACTATGCTTTTATCCTCAAAAACATTAGTTTGGTTGTGCCAAATAATAAATGTTCGTATCTGACCTTTCTCGATAGGACCATAGTGCAGGTGTTACTATGGAGACGCCTTGTGGCTGTGAGGAAACAGAGACATCAACTGAACCCAGTAAACATCGGACAGGAAGGTGGAAAAGATTAACATTTAAGATTGTTTTGTCATATCATGGTGGAAGTTTCGATGGGTGGCAAAAGCAGCCTGGTTTGCACACTGTTCAAGGGTAAGCTGTGGTCACGTTATAGGAATGAGGCTTAATTGTCAGCTCGTACTGACTCTTTGATTCAGGAAAGACAATCACCATACAGGTCATAGTATTTTCATCTTGTTTATTGTTTATATTCCCCTTATTCTTTACAGAATAGTCGAACATTTTCTTGGAAGATTTGTTGATGAGAATAAAGCTAAGCAACTAAAAGAGAAGTCCATGCCTGTTGAAGGCTGTGCTGTTGTTGCTGGACGCACTGACAAGGGGGTGACTGCTCTGCAGCAAGTTTGTTCATTTTGTTAGTTCAAAGATTCTATTTTTTTTGTCATACTGTAGTATTACAATTTACATATCTTTGCTACTTTTTTTTGTTTGATATTTTTTTGGTTTTCCAGTCGTTTACTGACAATTCTTCCTGGTTTCCACTCGTGAGGATAACATCCCAGTCCTTAGGTTGTTCAACTTTCTACGTCATGAAGCATTTTATATAAGTTATTCAAATTTGGCATCCTAAATGTTTCGTTTTAAAAATTCAAAGATTACTGTATACTCTGCCTAATGGATCACTTATTCCTTGCTGGTTCTTACTTAACCTACCAATTAGGAAATTGGTCCAGATCCAGTAGATCATATTGAAAAAGAACTGTTGCAGTCTGCGAATGTTAAAGACCAGCATGTTGAAGCCTATAGTCAGCCTAGTTTGAGACTAAGAAAGTCAAGTTTAATTGAATGTGTTTAATCTGAAGATTAGGGCCTCCAATTGAGTAAGTGCATTTGGAGATCAATATAGGTTTTCTCCCTTTTCTTATGATAGGTCAATGTGGAAAAGCTTTAATTTGTCTATTAACGCTGTCAGTAATCTCCCTTTTTTGGTTGACATTTCTTCTGGTAAATCGGTAATGGTTTAATATCAGTAGTTTAGCAGCTAGTTATCTTTCAAGAACATCCAATTTATAGTCTGAGATTGCTTCAATCTGTTAGAAGGAGCAGCAAACTGTTATAATGAAAATAACTGGCTTTTATTATTTTTTTAAGCATCTAAAAGAATCCTAGACACACAGGTAGAATATTCAAGCTAAACCACCATATGTATCGGCAGTATTGCGTTTTGGTCGTACATCTGACTTGTCCTGTTCAAAGAAAAGAAATAGAGGTAAGATCAAAATAGAGTGCAAGAGATTTAAAGATTCAGTTCTCATTATTTTTTTGGCAATCCACCAAAAATTTGAAAGAAAAGGGTGTTAATAAGAGTATTGAAGGGTTGACAGAAACACTGCGAATCCATGTATTGGCTATTGGATATTGAGGAACTTACTTTTGAGAGTACGTCCTCTGTTTATTGGTTTTTCTTGGCCACCCAAGAATTTAGAAAACAATAATGTAGTTGATGAGAACTAAAAAGTGGAAGTGGATTGATGCAATGCAAGTCTTGCATACATCCAGATAAATCTAATTACTTTTCAGGATCCCAGCTGAACTAAGTATTGCCGATCCTTTTCCTTTGTTTGTGCTATTAAATTGATTGTTGATAAGACTCTATGTGATATGAAATCTATTAGTTACTATCCTTATTGCTGTGATTTGAAATCTATTAATTATTATCCTTGTCGCTTTTGATGAGATCAGATTTCTATATCAAACTTCTAATGAAAGTATGATTTTTCTGGTTTCATTCTTGATTCTTTGTTGAAAAGCAAGCTAGCACCAAACTGTAAATTATTATAGCAGACCTGTGTTCACCTGTGATTGACATTGGACAATTTCTTATTTGGCGAATGATATATATTTTAGCTTCTGCATATGCAAAATGTTCTACTTGTATATGGATAAATGGGTTGGAGCGTTTTTGTGCAGACCTTTAACATAGGAATGTGCTATTATCCAGTTCTTTGTTAAACATAAATCTTACCATACTGGATACCACATGTAAACATGTATACCTTTACTATGTTACTAATGTTATTTATAGGAATTCTGTATTGGTTGGAAACATAAAAATGACATTTAGTGTTTTCATGCATTTGCATAAAAGATTATCTCCTGAAAATCTGTATCTTTTGATATCCTTCATTTGATTTAGACCTACATGATTTTGTCAATTGGTTAGATAACATACTTTATGAATCAGATATACACTATGACTTGGACATTTTATCGATTAGTTTGAAGTAAAATTCCACTTGTCATGAAAATTATTGACCATTCATTTTCTTAAGCTGATATAGATATTGGTATCCATAACTCTTAATTTTTATTTTATCCTTTTACTGGTGCAAATAATAACTCTTGAAGGCATGCTATATGATAATTTTGTTGCATCATTTGCTTTACTTCTGATCAGCTTTCTTGTCCTTAAAATGCTAAAATATGAAGAAGTAATTGCATGCTATGCAATTGATTCCTAAATGTAAATTGTTCCTTCCTGTGTGCACTGCAGCTTGTTTCTCCCTCTTGTATATTTTCATTACTGAAATTAGTACCTGATAATTACTGGAGGGTGTATTTCTAGTTACAACAATTAAGTAGTGAGCACTAACAGTACATATTTTAGTTCATACATGTAGTAAAATGTGTTCCCAGATACATTCATGAATTTGGCATGTACCTTTATTTGCAATGAATACCAAGACATCTTTTTTTTTTTTTATTATGACTGGTAGCGCAATCTTGGTGCTGTATCTATATCCTCTTTTAATAATGACCTTGTAATTTCCATAAATAAGATCATGTTCTTTGCCATAAGAAATTTTGTTCATTTCTATTAGATGACGCAGAAGCATTTATAAACTTACTCTTCTGGTTTCACCTGATTATATCTTTTCCAAATTACTAGATACCTGGAGGAAGGATGTTAAATGTGAAGACATAAAGGACACCATCAATGAAGCAATTCCGGGGAAGCTCAGAGCTTTGCATGTGGCTGAGGTAGGTTTCTACTAAAGTGCATTCTCTTTCTAAGGGTCTTTGATATAAAGGACAATAATTGGACTAGGCAGGGGACCATTTAATGAAGTTAATGTATTGCAACTATGTAGTTGAAATTTCTTTGTCTATTATATCCTTCAATATTGCAACTGCTGACCTGGTAGTACAAGCTTATTTTACTGTCTTTAGCTGTTTGCTAATTGAGACTTTATCATCTGGTGACTTTTTAGGTATGTAGAAAATCTCATGGAACCTTGGTTTTGTGAACAGATGTTGATCCCTTATACTTGTATCCAGTAACTCTCTTCTGACAGCAATGGAAATCTTTAAACTTAATAAGCTTAAAGATAGCTCACTGAAATGCAGTTTTCCTGCAGCATAAATTTCATTATAGGACGAGGATCTAGAAAATTACAGCTAATTTGTTTTTGGTGCTCAACTAGCAAATGTCACATACAGTATGAAAATTTATCTTATGGCCTGCCCTTGTGATCCTGTTTCTTTCTTTTATCTGCCTGGATTAATTATTACCTCGTTCAGTTACATGCCCCACATTATTTGGTGCTCAACTAGCAAAACCACAATGTTTTCTATATTGTAGGGCACCTTAATGATCGGATATGTAATTTCAATCAGTAGTGACTAAGAGAAATAATTGGACTTTTGGTGGCAATGCATTATTAAAGATATAACAGAATCTCTTCTTTGAATAGGTTCTTTGGGGAACAAAGACCCTTCTTTTTGTTGGGAGTTCCAAACACTTTTTGTTATTATCCTGCTTCTCAAGTTTTCCCTTATTGTTGACAATTCTCATTGTTTTTGTTTTGTTTTCCAGCTCAAGTAGAATCTGTAAATGTTTCATGCTATCAATTTTTTGTTGGTTCTTAAACGTATACTTTTATCACATTATAATTGTTTTTTGACTTCCTCAACTTGAGGTTCATTACCACCTTTATTTGGTTTATAACAGTCACCTTTTTCAAGCTCCTGATGGGAAAGAATTATTGCAGGTTGGACGTGTATTTCATCCCAATTTTGCAGCCAAATGGAGGCGATACTTTTACATTCTTCCCCTTAATGATAATGAAGAATCAATCATAAGTAGTTCTGAAAGTGACTGGACAAGGACTTCTGATGGAGAGGAGGATGACCAGATTAATAGATTGCCGGAGGGTGATGAGAAAGAGCAGCAACAAACTTTTTCCCATGTGAATGAAGATGATAGCCCAGATATTGTTGGACTGAAACGAAGAAGCTTTAGTGTAAGCAAGGTGGATCAACTCCTAAGAGAGTTAGAAGGGAAGACACTGTCATACAAAATGTTTGCACGTGATACAAAAGCTTCAAGAAGCATGTAAGAACTGCTATTTAATAACAACAAAAACAAGTACCTAATGGAAACAAGTTAAAACACAAACTGGATATTTTTCTTAAAAAGAACTAAATGATGGTATCTGCAACTGAAAGTGTTTAATATAGGAAGTGTGCCAAAGGTACTTCTGCTTTTAGGAAAAATGAATTTGTGCTAGATGGAAAAGAGGAATTGCTTGTCAAATAAATATGAAACCTTAGTTTTGAAACCTGTTGTCAGCTTTTACGTAATTTTCATCATAGAAGTCCTCATACTGGTCTAAACATCACTTATGACCAAGTTGTTGATTGTTTTATAGAACTTATTTATTCCTTCTCTTAGTTTAATATATTGGGACTCTGAATCTTTTATTTTTCTATTGATATAGAAGTTATTTCAATTCACTATATGACTTTCTTTCTCCCATGATTTATTCTTGCAGTGGACCACCAACAGAGTGTTTTATGTTTCATGCTCGAGCTGCAGAAACTAAATTGCCCAGTGACACTGAGGTTATTTTATCTTACAAACATGACCATATCTTAAGTCACAAGAATGATTTATTGTTTGGAAATTGTTTTGCCTATATATGAGATTCACCTTTTATTTATTAAAATGTTTATCTTAAAATGTTTCAACTTCAGCGACAAATCAGATTGTTTTTGGGTTGTTTTTGACTGGAATACGGCAATGGTTTAAAATTGTGTCTATGTCACTCCTATCTCTTGGTTGTCCCTGTCCATTGTTGTGCAACTGAAACATGTCATCATTTGAAAAATGTGTGTTTTTATTCTGAGAGGATGTTTGTTTGTTTCTAGGACTATGCATATCTTCAAAGGGTGATGTGTGTGGAGCTTGTTGCGAATCGCTTCTTAAGGAAGGTAATATCACTGTTATACTCATGGCTTTGAATCTTTTAAGCAGCTAAGAAGGTACCAGTAATCTTCTAACATAAATGATATTGATATGCAGTAACACGCTGTTCTGAACCAGCCACTATCTGATAAATTCAACTTGTTGCTTTTAGTTCATTTTGGTGAAATCTTTGGTTTCTTCTTGTTTGCCCATTCATAATCCAGTTAAGATCATCAATCAACTCTTGGTGCCCTGCGTGGTTTTCCTGCAGATGGTCCGAGTTCTGGTGGCAACTGCCATCAGAGAGGCAGCAGCAGGCGCAGATTATGATGCTCTAATTAAGCTGATGGATGCCACATGCAGGCGTGCCACAGCCCCTCCTGCTCCTCCTGACGGCCTTTGCCTTGTTAACGTCGGATATGAAGAATTCAAACAAGAATTTTGTTTCATTAGATGAGGTGAAATAGTCACTTTTTTCCTAAATTTTTTTAAAGATACTAACTTAAGGCTTTAAAGATGCTGACTAGGATGATATCATCCACAGCCATAGAACTTTTATTTCTTTTAGGCAATTTCTAACTATTAAGTGTAGCACACTCTCTTTTACAAGTAGCCAGCTATTGAATTTGAAGCTGTACCTGCTTGCAGCTTGGTGAAGTCTGATCTGGCTTCTCTAAATGGTTTTGCTGTTGCCTAACCTGACCTGCTCACTTACGTTCCAGAAGACAAAGGTACAGAGAACTCTGATTGTGATCAAAGTGTTCACTTCCATTTAGATTGCCAACACTTCTTACACAAGCTTTTTTTTGTTTGAGCTGTTAATTTTTTTCTTTTAATATTTTATCTGTAAACTACATGTTGAATTAAGAATGTTAAGTTGATATAAAATGTCAGGAATTTTGTTTGATTTGAACCTGCTTCCTAATATGTGCACCCTAGTGGCAGTAATCTGTGTGCAACTCCCTTTTGCAGATGATATTTCCAGAGTTTTAAGTCAACACACAATTCCAATTTTCATGGCAGCAAGGGCATTTATCATTATGGCTATCTGTGCACATAAATCTTGTCCACCAATTTTATCTTAGAATTAGAACATGCACAATCTGAATAAATAAGATAGTCTTGACCTCTTCGACTCTCCTGCATGCTTATTCTATGATTTGATCTAGAATGTAACTTTTTAATTGATCTATCAAATTCAATAGAACTTTTTCAGAGTTACCTTGTTTGTGAGCTAATTATGAAATCTCTAGACAAAAGACAATTTCAGTTAAAACATTGAGCTTTGAAGTCAAGACACTGAACTTGCAGTCTTCAGATTGTTGTTTGAGCTATTCATATTAGTGAACCAAGTTTTGATACCTGCATTGATTGATTAATTCATTATTGCAAGCAGGAAAACTCTATGAATGATGAAGCATTCTGATGGACTATTTGTGCCATGGAAGAAGTTTATCATCTCATATTGTTTAGCCTGCACAAAACTACTGTTCAACAAGCTCTGAAATAACATTATGATACATGCATATCAAGTGCCAATTACCAATGTGCATGCTTTCCCTCATTACATACATCATATGGGAATATTAATTTCTATCAGCTAATATACAATCTGTAGTCTTTAATTACACCCTATCAGGCTTCACAGAGATGTAGCATTTTTCACCTGTTTCCATGCTATGCTATATTGTTGCATCATTCACCTTGGTTTTCATGTGGGACCCATCTGCAGGCTGGTGGGCCCTAGATCCATCTACCAATCAGAGAGTGGTGGCCATGGAGAGGTTGGTGCATGCATGCGGCCCCCCCTTGACATGGAGGAACCTGTGTCGTCCTCTTCTTCGATGGCTGGCCATGGAAGTCTCTGTGAACAGATTAAACCAGCTCGTAGGCAACCTGAGACATAGCATGTAACCAAAATTGGACTCCGTCGCTTTCATCCCAACCTCGTTCCCCTACTATTCTTAGCCCTTCACCTCCACCCTCCACCCGCCTCCCCCTCCTCTCCCTCCTCCCATCCCTTCTTCCATCACCACCACAATGCTGTCACAACCCATCTGCATTCCCATCCCAGTCCGCGCCACTGCCGGTTGGACCACCCCATAGGCTCCCTGGCGCCGCGCCATGGCCGACCAGTCCGTGCCATGGCCGCTGCAGCTCCTGACGCTCCTCCTCTCTCTCATTCCGTGGCGGCACCCCGCGGGCGCGTCGGACGACGGCCGCATTCTCCTCCAGTTCAAGGCGACGCTGTCCCCTGGCGTCGGCGGCGACGCTGTGCTGGCCACCTGGGTCGACACCCGCGGCCCGTGCATCGATCAGAACGTGTCGGCATGGGCCGGCGTCTACTGCGAGAACGGGAAGGTGGCGACGCTGCAGCTCGAGAGCATGAGCTTGTTGGGCGCGTTGGACCTCGACATCCTCACGGGGTTGCCGAGCCTCCGCGCGCTCAGCTTCAGCAACAACAGCCTCGAGGGAGGGATACCAGACTTCACGAAGCTGCCGGCGCTGAAGTCTCTGTACCTATCGTGGAACCGGTTCTCCGGCGAGATACCGGACGGCATGTTCTCCACGATGCGAGCGCTCAAGAAGGTGTGGCTGTCTCACAACAACTTCTCGGGGCCGATCCCGACCTCTCTGACGGTGCCGGAGAAACTGATGGATCTGGGGCTGGACAGCAACAGCTTCGAGGGGCACCTACCGGATCTCTGGCAGCCGGAGCTGCAAGTCGTCAACGTCTCCTACAACAACCTCGAGGGTCCGATTCCGGTGAGGCTCAGCAATATGAGTGCAACCTTGTTTGAAGGTCAGCCTTCCTCTTCTTCCCCTCTCTCTCTCTCTCTCTCTCTCATCAATATATATATATATATATACACATCACATCACATCAACGTAACCGAGTCATAAATGAACTCCATAGGCAACAAGAATCTGTGTGGCCCGCCGCTGCTTGTCTCCTGCAATCTACCAAAGAAGCATAAGCTCGCGCCCGCTCTCCTCGTCGCTATCATTCTGATCGCAGTCGCAGTCTTGTTAGCAGTCATGGCACTCATCGTCTTCCTCCTCCTCCGCCGCCGTAACAAAAAAGAAGAGACCACGGTGGACCGACCTCAAACCAGTACTAACTCCGAAAAGATCGAGCACTTGGAGGCAGCAGCCGATGCTGAGCTTGGACCAGAAAAGCACCACGGGGGAGGGAAGAAGGCCCCTAAGAAGGAGCAGGGCAAGCTGTCGTTCGTTGTGGAGTGGAGGAGGAAGTTTGACATGCAAGATCTCCTCCGGGCCTCCGCTGAGGTCCTCGGCAGCGGAAACTTCGGGTCTTCCTACAAGGCGACCCTGGTCGACGGCCCTGCCGTCGTCGTCAAGCGGTTCAAGGAGATGAAAGGAGTGGGGAGAGAAGACTTCCAAGAGCACATGAGAAGGCTGGGGAGGTTGTCCCACCCCAACCTGCTTCCTCTGGTGGCCTACTACTACAAGAAGGAGGAGAAGCTGCTGATCACCGAGTACATCCCCAATGGAAGCTTGGCCCACATGCTACATGGTAGTGAACTGCACGATCATGATCTGCCTCGCGACCTCATGGTCCACATGATCATGAGCTGCCTCCATGCGCAGGTAACCGCGGCTCGAAGCTTCCACCGCTCGACTGGCCGACGCGGTTGAAGATAGTCAAAGGCGTCGCGAGAGGCCTCGCTTACCTCTACGACGAGCTCCCGATGTTGACCGTCCCCCATGGCCACCTCAAATCCTCCAACGTGCTGCTTAGTTCCTCCTTTGAGCCCATCCTCACAGACTACGCCCTCGTCCCGGTGATGAAGAAGGCTGCCGCGTCTCAGGTCATGGTGGCCTACAAGTCCCCGGAGTGCGCCCAACACGGCGAACCTTCCAAGAAAAGCGACGTGTGGAGCTTCGGAACGCTGATACTCGAGATCCTAACAGGTAAGTTTCCGGCGGATCATCTGGCGGAGGGGAGCGCCGGTGCGGACTTGGCGAGCTGGGTGAACACCGTCGCCGGAGAAGAGGGGACCAGCAAAGTGTTCGACAAGAACATGGAGGGAACCAAGGACAGCGAGGAGGAGATGTTGAAGCTGTTGAAGATAGGTATTGCGTGCTGTGAGGCAGATGTCGACGAGAGGTGGGAGATGAAGGAAGCGCTGGAGAAGATCGAAGAGCTAAAGGAAAGAGAAGGTGGTACGGAGCGTTCTTTGATCAGCAGCGAGGGCGAAGGCTTCTCCTCGAAAGCCATGATGGAAAGATGAGTTCTCTGTCCACGAAACTGAAGAAATGACTCGAGGGGAAGACTTCAAAGAACAGTGACACGATTTACCTTTCCATTCCAAACATTTAAAAGCAGATGTGGGTGATTAGTGTTGTAGATGTTTCTTGATACAAGTGGAGTGTGTAAACTGATCAAATTTGTCTATTTTTAATATGTTAATTTAGGACAAAATCACATATTTGTCTTTTTCTTCCCTGTTCTTCCTGGAGATCTTTTCTTGGCTCCATGGATGGTTGGCATTCCTTCTATTTTGGTTGTGTGATCTCGATATCTATAATTCGATATGGTGTTATTTGCTTGTGCGATCTCGATGTTTATGTTTGCTTGTGCGATCTCGATGTTTATGTTTTGATATCGTAAAATTATTAAAACCAGTTAAATCCGTGAAAGATGAACAATAGATTTTTTTTTTACCAAGCGATCCTTCGTATAAATAGTCGGAGACAATTAAACTGGTGGTGACATTCATATAATTTGACTATCTTGATGCATGAGTTATGCTGTGATCAGAATCACCAACACGGATGCAAAGATATATTTCAAGGAATTCTTGCTACTTAAATGAGTGCCAGGCAAAAGGTGAAAGAAAGAAACTACAGCAACTCAGTACCAAATGTTTGGGGAGGCACAAGAGGTCAGTCTGAGAAAGATAATACAGATCATGTCCTTGAATCCACCATAACCTACTACCTACTCTGCATGAACACAACCAAGAACAACTCATAAAGCTGTTCTTCACAATGCAGCAGCAGCAGCTTGAGCCAAAATGTAGATGCAGCAGTTTGAAGATGATGCAAGTCTGGCATCTAAAAAAATAAGTGGAGAGTTACAACAAGCCGTCGCCACTTCTTCAGCCCACGTCAGTGAATCTGACTGGGATCAAATAGATTGTCCCGATATGGGGTGTTTTGCAGCAGAAGCTCCTGCGGCTGGTTGCCACTTCGGTGCATCGTAAATGGTAGCAGCTGAGGTTGTTGAGCTAGAGGTTGCCCGTGTATCCAGTGACTCGAGGAGTTGATCGTAGGTACCATGGGCTGTGCTGTACTGGTGTGACTAGCATCGACAAACTCGACGATGGAAGAAGTTTGTCCAGGGTCAGGAGAGCCCCAAGAATTGGTTGACAGAAGAGAGAGAGCACGACGAAGATCTGGTGCTCCGCCCAAGTTCAAAGCCCCTGCAGATGCCTCTGAACCTGTAAAAGAGAACAGACATCAGCAAAACTATTGTGGTTGATCACACAAAGGATAATAACATTCTCCACAAAGAAAGAAACACGATTGTTCTCCAGAAAACAAATGCCTTGGTTGAGTGCTCTCTACATAATCAAAATGGCAAATACCCATACCATGTGCTTGAAGGAGAACCGAGTTTAGGTTTTTTAGCTTTGACATTGACAAACCCCCTTCTGGCCACTTCGAGGCATTTCTTGATATCATCTCTAATAAATTATGATCCTATTACCATTGAATCATGAATGCTCCTTTTTATAAGCCACAAAATCTAACATGACTTAATGCATAGTTA
The DNA here is from genome assembly GCF_036884655.1 of Musa acuminata AAA Group. Taxonomy (NCBI): domain Eukaryota; kingdom Viridiplantae; phylum Streptophyta; class Magnoliopsida; order Zingiberales; family Musaceae; genus Musa; species Musa acuminata. The sequence continues at coordinate 43,418,071 of NC_088329.1, read as the reverse complement.
CATCAACTTAAGTGAATAATGGAACAATACAAACTTAGCACACATAGAGCAAATGGAATTGCAGACGAAAACCACACGAGGCAGGTTTGCCCTCATGTTTTTTGAATGTTCCTGTGCCTGATTCGTTATAGACATCTGCATATGACACGTCAACAATGACAATCCCATAAAACAATTCTAAGAAGTCTGCGCGTGTGTACTCTCTATAAGACAATTGATATTTACAAAGAAAAACTACTCTAGATGCCAACAAACTGGAAGGTTTAACGGAAAAATTGATGCAAAAGTCAGATTCTCTTATGCAGGGAGAATCTGGAAAAACAGCCTGCATACCTATAACATAGAATATCAACTGTAGATATAACGTAAAATGCAAACTAAGATGAAATCACAGCCAATATCGATGGACTGAAAGCACCAAAACATGACTGATTAACTTGTCTAGGATATATAGGAAAGATGAAAACAGATATAAATGAGGTCAATTCCCACTGATACGTGTTCAATGACTGCACTGGGGAGTTCTTGTCCCAAGATTTCAATCATGATATTGATCACACCAGGGATATTCATCATATGGATTCCAATATTTGAAAGTTTAGCAATAGGGATATATGAATTGTGCATAGGGAGATATAAATTTCAATTTCAAGGAGAACAATTTGGAATATTGAGGGCTCACCATAGATCACTCGACAAAAGCAACAGATAAATGACAGCTTCCTAACAGTTAGCTCATGTCAACACATAAGTTACCTTGATTGAGAACTTCAGTGGCAGTGCCTTTGAGTGGCAAGAGCTTGTCTACATCAGGATAAAGCGTAAAAAATCCATTTGATAGCTGAGCATTTGGCAAATGCAATTGTGCATCAGTGCCACCGTCTTTTGGTGATTTTTCCCATGACCCTTTTTGTGTGAGCTTGAAACTTGGCAAACCTTCAATATTGGTGCTTGCCACAGGTTTCATATGACCAAAAGGAGCCTTATTCCATAGCAAGTTCATCTGATGTTTATCATCTGGAAAAGCCAGGTAGTGTTCAGCAATGAGAAATGCAGTACAGAAAAGCTATTTCATATAATTATGAAGTATCTCGTTGGTTTTTGGATATAGTATATGAAAAATAGTCAATAGAAGAATGGTGTGAGCAAGATAATATAACAGTTGATCATAGCTAGAAGTATGCCGTAAGATGAAAAGAATGAACAAACTATGTAAGAACTCATAGAATTGCTATTTGGCATTCAATCGCCATAGCTACAGTAGAGAACAATGGAATTTTTTTTAGCACAATGATAGTTAATCTGCAAATTGTCTTAAGGTGTCATTTGATTACAGATGGTGCTTCCATTTTGATCACCATCTTAATAAGACACAACTGAATTGTTCTTAATCCTTTAGAAGAGCTAATATGGAAGATGTACAACCGAGTGTTGTCAATGTTTTATAGACAACATAAGATAAAAGAAATTGTTAAGGCCAAGATTCTGTCGTCCTTGATCTATGTTCTCCGGTTAGAATGGGTCATCATCATAGAATGAATAAATAACATATATATTCTCAAATAACAATATGTGGTATCTGACCTACTGTTTAAAGAATAATGACCATGGAAAATGTATTCAGAAACTTTACATTTCATAACTCTGCCAGGCACAATTATTATCACTCTTTAATGAGTGTAATCTGTGGTGACATGTTAAGTTTAAGATAATATTTAGAGACCAGAAGGAATCATGCTCTCCCTTTACCTCTTTAGAATGGCCTTCTAAGCCTACTTCACGCAATAAGCAGAGTTGAGTGAAATGAACATGAATGCATCTTTAAATGAATGTTTCGTTCTCGGTTTTAGGATAAAGAATAGGTATTCAAGGTAGAGTTGAACTTCCAACAGACAGATATGATTATTGCCCTACCGGAGGTAATGAAACCAAGCAAAGGAAGTGGCTTATATTTGTCTTCATTGTAATTACATACTCTATTTTATAACAAGACATCATAATTTATTCTTGTGTTCTTCAACTTACTTTTGACTTAGTTTGATCAAAGTTCACCCAGAGCTTGAATAAGGACAGGCTCGATCAAACTAAACTCACTCGTAGGATAAATTGTCAATCTGGTGGGTGTTGTCGCAAAGCCTTTCGAACAATCATATGAAGACTCGAGTGTTTAGCCAATTATCATTCGTCCATCATGTAATTTTGCAGAACAAAAAACAAACATTATGTAGAAAAAAAGTCCTCATCACAAACGAATACGTTTACTGGGTCAAATGAGTGCAAGATAAGCGTAACACAAAGTCCACAAACAAAGACAACAAGTTAAAAATAATGTATATCCTATAATCTTTTTCACCAGTGCAGTCTTACTGGAGGTAGCCTCACGCTTGATAATTATCAAAACTAGTGTGTGCTTTTTTGGTTATTCAGTTAACTATGGCTTTCATCCAGCTTTTTACAATGAAGTTTCCTTGCTAAAGTCATTTGACTGTCCAGATCTGAAACTTATTGAGCAATCTTTTAAAACAAGGATCATAGAACTCTGTTTTGATGAAAAGGAATCAAGACTATCAAGTGAAAAAGGATCATAATTCTACTAAGAACTAGAAACCATGAACTTGACATGAGTCTATAACACCAGAGAGTGATCAAAAAATGGAAGATTTTTTTTTTTGTCGATGTGTTGAAAAAATAGGTGTTCACAAAATTACAAAGAAATGAAAAGTAATTGATGTTTAGGCAGATGTCATTGCATGTCAAGAGAAGGAGCAAATAAGAGCGCACTAGTTCTAGTTTAGTAAGCCACAGCTACATAAAAGCACTGCAATATTTTTATTGTCTCGCAATTTCAACTTGTCAAGGCACATATATAAAGTAGCAACGATACGATCAACGCAGAGTCGAGTAATGTAGTGGTCCATTAGGTTCCAACAATACTCCTTAAGAGTCTTCTCCTAAATAAGCGGGGAAGTGTACCTTTAAGATCCCATTTCTTGTGCGAAGACAATGTTCGTAAACAGCCTAGCGTAAATCATACTTACTTTACAAGATTAAAACAAATCAAAAGGGAAACAGTGGTAAAACAAGAAATGTTTATACCATAAAGCGATGAAGAAAAATTTGTCGAATTGAACGAGATCAAGTTCGTCCGTGGCTTCCGACGTCGTGCATTATGATCAGACAAACGTCTCCTGCAGCTTCTCTTTTTCTGATCAAACTCAGACAACTCATGGAACCTTGAACAAATCAAACAATGAGATGAGAAATCACTGCAGCATAATGATTGGAGTAATATGTATAACAATTCATGGGACTTTTATTCTGTTAGAAAAGGACGCTCAAAGTCGTTTAGTCTCAAGTAACCTGCTGCATTGCTGACAAAACCTGCGCTCCTGACCACCGACGATAACCTTGGGCCATTTAGAATGCATCTCGCAGACCCTGTGCTTCCGGTGATAGTCCTTGGCTCCACTGAGGTCAATGTTGCAACCCTCAACTTGGCAGCACGTACTCTGTGCACTCTGATGTGACACTCTCGACTTCTTAAGCACAGCAGTCGGTACCGACGCAGAATCCAACGACGACGACAAAGGGTGGTTCTTTGAGTTACTCTCAGCTGAAACATCCTCAAAGTAGGTTCTCTTACCGAGCTTTAGCCCTATCTGTGATTCCTCCAACCCGGCCGTGGCCGCCGGAAGCAGGGAAGAACCAGATTCCTGCAAAAACTTGTTCTTCTCATGAGTCTTCGGGTTTGCATCAGCCTCTGGTTCCTTTCCTGCTTTCGATGAGGAATCAAAGGAAGCAGAGATGGTGCTCTTGGATGAGGAACCGTTCCCCAATTCCGAGCCAGAGGAAGCACCGCCGCCGAACAGCTTACAGTTCCCTCCGAACGGCGCGTGGTTGTCCCAATCCCACAGCAAGGAAGCGTTCGCATTCCAATCCATCATCCGAGCAGAGAGATTGCATGCACTATCGACCAACGGAGACCGAAATAAAGTATCAAAGCCAGAGGGGGAAAAAAGATGAGCTTTTTCATGTACCATCACCCAAAAAAATTCTGAAAAGATCAGATCTTTAACGTACTGTTTCCCCCAAAAAAAATCAAAAATTTCATGTACTATTACCCAAAAGTAATCAAGAACAAGAGATTTGATGTACTGTTCGCCCCAGAATCAAGATTTCATGTACGGTTGCTCCGTAGGGTTACCAGGGATCAAGATCTCATGGGCCTCAAGCAGCATGGACAGGAATCAAGATCTGAAAACCTAGGGAAAGCAGTCGGAGTACCTGTAATGTTGCCGCCGACCAAACCCCAAAGTCAAAGAGGCAAGGAGAAGAGGTCTCCAGCGACTTCAATCCATGGTGGGGAGTAAACTATTCAAGCAGGTACAGTGACAGGCTCAAGAACACTCCCCCACCACACCCCCCCCACCCCCCCGCCCCTCTCAGCACCCACACCCTCCCTCCTACTCATCCATCTCCTTGTCCACGGCAGGAGCCAGCAATCAAACAAGCGGGCTGTTGCTATCCATTCAATGACAAGTGGGCTGTTGCCATCTCTCAATTACCTCTTTCTTTATGTCCCTGTTATCTCTGCACAGTAGCACTGTGCACGACAGTAATCATCAACCTTTGTCACCTCCATCTCTCATCCTTACAAGAAAGGTTTTTACTGTTTTACTACACTGGATCAGTCCGCAGACAGTGAGAGCATCAGAGACCAGGTGAATTGGAAGATAGTTTACTGAATCTAATCAAAGCTTAGTAAAAAGGTGAAATGCCGCAGTGATCTCTGGGTGGGGATGACCACATGCATTCCTGACACAAACAGCAGCAAAGCTTAATGAATTGATTGCTCTGTTGCATACCTCTCAGGGCACTCATCCAGAAAAATAAGCCCAGAGTCGTTTGGAATTTGCATCTTCACTCTCTCTGTCTGCTCCATTTCACCATCTTTCACTCTCCTCATTTTGAGAGAATGTCATACTGTACATGGATGAAAAGAATTTGGTTCATGAGACAAGGATACTTACAAGTATGGATTTTCTTGGAAGAATTGGGAGCTTTTGGCAGCAACATGATCAAAGTTACTATCACTTTGATTATGGTAGTATCAACTCATTTCAGAGTAGTTCCTAAACCTGCACCAGATAGCATCAAACATATTCATCCAAACTTCACCAAAATACTGGATGACATGTTCAGATTAAGAATTGCAGTCCCTGTATCAAGTTTTTTTTTTTTAAGATTTAGAAGAAAATATTTACAGTGGCTATCTTGGATTTGTCTCACTACATCAAATACTATTATGTTGCTAGCAACCATTCAAGTCCAAAATGGACATTGTTTGATTAGTAGATGTTGAAGAACAGGGTTCTGAGAGAGTAGCATTACAGATAGAAAGTTCAGTGCAAAAGATGAGCTTGGGTCTTCATCACCTACCTTTCTCCTAAGAAGGAAGCACACAAGAAGAGGGCATTTGTGATCATTACAACAGTATGTCCAAATCTTGTATGGAAATTAGCCATCCATGGAACAGAACTTATAGTCTTGAATTCACAGTTGAAATAGGAGGATCCTTGGCCATGGAGAGTGTGATGATGATGATGATGAACAACAATGAGAGATGATGATACAGACAAGAACAAGCCACTGAAGCAAAGAAGCTTTTGAGCAAACATTGTGGAAAGGAGACTTCTCTGTTGTACTCTTTAACCTTTTTTGCTTTCCTTTTCACCAGAAAGTTCTCTCCTTGAGGTTACCTACCCCACCCTAATACAGCTGAACCATGCACTGTTTGAGCTGACCAGCTTTGTATTTTGGAATCAAAACAATATAAGAAAAAATGTATCAAATACAAAAAAGAGAGATGATAATGATTGTTGTCCATTTCTTGGTATTTTAGTAGCCATTTCAATGGAAATAAAGGCTAAATTACTACTGCAATCAAGTTTTATCATTAATTTATCATATAAGATGAAGGTAAATTACAAATTCTGAATTGTGATGATAACTGGCTTCATTTGAGATTAATATTTTAACCACTAAAACATCGATGTGGTCGACAATTACAAGTTTTTTTGTTAATTGTTATAGATTGTTATCACAGTATGCACTGTGATTATCTGACAGTCATTTAAAACAGGAACTGAGCTGATCTCTTGAACATACTGAATCAAGAGCAGACTGAAGCTTCCAGGTCACAGCATCAGCATTGTGACTAACCATTTTATGAGAATCTATATATTGATCTTTGGCAGTGTCAAAGATTAAGAAGGAATTGTTTTGAGGGAAAATGTTGCCTTGAAATTTAAGATAATAGAAAGAAACTACTGTTTTTTTAAAGGTGAAAATGGCATTTAAATATAATTAAAAAAGAGAAAAATAAACACCATTATCTCCTTTTGATGTCAATTTGCAGATTTCTAGGGACCTATCTCCTCACTTTTCTAGTATTCAGTCAATCTCTCTGTTCAATTATTTCATCACAATCCTGAAAAGAGATTAGATACAGAAGCACAGGACCCACTCTTTGGCAAAGATCACTATTTAGCTTGACCATGTCATCCCTGAAACTTTTATCTTGGACTCCCACAAATCAACTTTGTGGGACTCTTATGTGAAACCCACCATATCAAATCATGACCCTCAAAAAGTTTTTGGGATGATTTTGTCCAACTAAACAACAAAACTCCAAGTCCATATTTGACACCTTTTCTTTGGTGAGAGAAGCATTGGGAACAAAGTAAATGTCTTAGGAGAGAACTCTTTCCCTATCCTCAGCCCTGGCAGTGGTCATAAAGGACCATTGACCTTCACTGGTTTGGCTTAAGATGATATGATGTGCTTCAGTTGGTGTTTGATGTGTTTAATTGGATTCATTTCTTTGAATTTTTTTTTTAGTGTTTGAGTAATTATTGGATTCACCTGGGAAGTGAATAAAAAAAATCATTTTTTCACTTTACAAAACAGTAACCTAAATTGTCATTTTCTAGCTGCATGGTTTACATCAATATCACCAACATAAATGCAATTTTGTTGCTCATAGGATGGATCTTCAGTCACAGGAAAAAGAAGACAAAAGAGGAAACTGTGAAGCTACCTCTCTGCATGTGAGGTTTCAATATCAGAATTACAGATACTGGTGATAGGGATCATCCAAAAGGAAAGTTTTATGGCCAAAAAGTTTCAGACCCAGAAAACAGCTGTGGTTCCTCACCAGTGGGAAGAGATGCAACTTGAACATGATCACTACAGAAGCATGAAAGCTTTGATCTTAAATGTTGAGGAGACTTGTCTGCTTCTTCTGGCCACTCATGATGCATGGAACAGAAAGCAAAGGATCACTGTTGAAAAGCTTCAACTTTGAGAGGCAGTTGTCAGTGAAGAAGACTGGATTCACTCTTCATCACACATGGATAGTGGGTCCTAAGCTCTGCTATGATTGGCATTCATAAATGTTGCACATGCCTCATTTTAATGTTAACATTGATATATTCTGATCCTGGAGTTATCCAAGAGCATGTTGTTTTGTAGAACAAAATGCAAAAGCCAATGTAAGTTTGGAGAATGTGATTTTGATTCATGACTTAAAAGTAATCTAAAGAAGGGGAAGAAGATTAAGTATACCTAATGTTAGTGCCAACATCAAAAGCCCTAATGATTGATGTCAGGGTTTATGAAATAGGATCTTTGTGTTTATAGGAGGATTATGGAAACCATAATGCAGATGTAGACTTACTAGATCGGACTCGATAAATCTAATCAGAAACAAATCGGATAAAATTCATATATTGCTATGCAAAGAAAAAAAGAAACTAAAGTTCAAAGCTTAATTCTTAGTCGATGATCTACAGAAGATTTCGTCTTGCCGATCGCATGATAATAAGACACAATGAAGTTAGCATGTCTACACTAAATCAGAGGCTGATTACTGCTGCTTATAACAGTAATAAGAAAACAACAACCATCATTATCCATGTCTGCGATTTCAGTAATAATAAGAGATAATATTAAAAATGTGTTCATAAAATTGGTGATGCAACTTTGCAATAGTTTTATGTCTTAGAACTGTAATGGATCATAATAAATTGACGATCATTATCTTTTTAATCAATGAGATCCTCCAAAATCACCAACAAGAAACATGTTATAAGTTCATTGGTAACTAATTATCTCAGTGAAACAATCTTATACACAAATTTAGTCAAGAGATTAGCAGAAAACGAGTAGAAGATAGATTATCTGAATGAAGAACATGGAGTTGTGTGACTTGGGTAAAGGTTATTCTCCAAGCATGATTGAAGGCAGTTTTGTACAAATCCTTATTCTTCTGACCTCAGAAAACCTTGAATGCTTCATCATGGATACAGACTCAAGTTAAATTGTAAGGACCTAAGTGAAGTTGAAGCACTGCATGAATTGGAAATAAAGATACACATAAATTGATCAGATTGGGTTTGAGTTTACGGAAATGAATAAAGTTTCCTCCTCTGAGCACATCATGGAGAGATTTCACAGTCTCTCTTTCAACTTTGTGCGGCAAAAGAATAACAAAACTCATGGTGACGGGAGATGGATCCTTTAGAACACAATAGAAAAATCAAAGCAAATGGAAATTTTAAGTGCTATGATCAACCATGGTTACAATTAAATAAAAACAGAATAAGTATTATCTGATCTATTGAATGTAGTCTAGTTGGCTAGAACAGCCTTTACAGGAAAAAGGACTACCTCTATATTGTTTCTATGAAAGAATACTTTGCTCATACTGTGATTAACACTCATTCTAGAGAGATCAAATCATCATGTACTAAAGTTTTGCCTAATACATGCATTAACGCTTCCTTAGCAAAAGCAAAAAGTGTATTATAATGTAAATGAATACTCCTGTCACTAGAACATAATTACAACTACGATTCAGGAATGGCAATATAGCAGTACATATTTCACACTAATGCCAGTGTAAATGGAAGAACCATATACCAAAAGAAATTAAGGCTGAGTTCCATCTGTGTTCGTGTTTTCCATGATGTTCCAGAACCAACATCAATCATGATGTTGAATTTACAGGTTGTAGTCGACGGATCCTTCTCGGTGATGGTCGCCAAGCCTGAGAATCCACAGGCCCTGTCATCCTGGCCATTCTTCTGGTAGTAGCTGTTGAATGCATATGAAATGTTTCCTCGCACATCAAGATCCCCGCATGATGTCTTATATCCAAGGCTTGTGCAATCTGCATTTCCACATGCATAGCTCACACTTGGCGCAATCTCAGAATCATCAAGATTAGCTGAAGGCTTCAGCACACACCATTTCCTGTCCAAATATTTGATATCCTTTGCTCTAATTAGTGTACTAGAATTTGATGCCGTGCGGAGATTTAGCTGATATTTTGGACTGCCATCGTAGGCAAAAATACCCCAATGCCTCTCAAAATGACCTGGCTGGACACTCTTTTCATCTTCGTCGATCAAACTAAACAGATAGGCATCGATAGGTCCAGGTCTCAGTGGTGTGCCATTGCTATTTGAAATATGGTTCATGAAACCCTGATTGAATCGTTGAGCAAACAGCGGATTTGCATTTATGTCTCCATCGGTGGGCCAACCGATCTCACCAACAATGATAGATACATTCCCAAAGCCATTCTTCTGCAGTGCCGCTATGAGAGTATCATGGTTAGCATCAAACACATTACTGTACGTAATTGTGCCATCAACTATAGGGGTTGGAGAACCTTCAAAGAATGCATAGTCCACCGGAAAATTGGAATCGTTGTAGAGACTGATGAACGGGTAAATATTGACGGTAAAGGGAGCACCATTGTCATTAAGGAATTTGACGATAGAAAGCATGAGATCATGGATGTCCGTGCGGAAATCTCCACCAGAAGGTTTATCGCTTGATGACCCATAGACATCAGCATTGAGAGGGACTGTGACTTTGACCTGGTTGCTCAATCCAGCTGCGATAAGAGCTGCTTGGATATTTTGAAGTGCTGGGTATGTAGATCGGAGAAAAGTCCCATTGTATGTCTCTAAGAAAGGCTCATTACCAACAGCCACGTACCTGTCGATAAGCATGAGATAGTGCTTAACAAGGCGACAGAAATATCATAAAGCTTAAAAGGAAGAATAATTTATCATTGCAGGTTGCATATCTTTAGCTGTCATACAGGAGTGGTTAGCATATATTGATCAGAACCCGTGATAGGTATCTGAAGGCTTCAGCTGTTTTAGGACTAACTATGCTTAACACTTATCATTTGCAATTATCCACTTTTGACAAAACAAAGCCGCTAAGAGAGTTCTCCTAGTTTTGTATAACAAGAAACATATAAGGAAAGGTCTTTCAAGTATGTTTTGAGTCATTTCAATTTCTGTCATTGTATCAAGAAAGTTCACATCATTTTCTGTCATTGTATCAATATGTTTTGAGAAATTTGTGGACAGAATCATGAGTGTCATACAAGCACTCATGACCACAGTCAAAATTAATACTTACCATGAATTGATAAAAGTTACTCCAAGTACCTGTAAGCACAGTCAATTTACTTACTGGGAGCTCTTAATTTTGAGAGAGAATCGAATCTTAGTTTCTTTAAGCTGCCTCATATGGCATTGGAATTGAGCTTGTTATTCAACTCAAGCAATGGCATCCTAACTTTGAATGCTAAACCAAATACAGTAACCGTTCTACAAAGAGATTACTGCTATTATCTAAATAGATTAGTTGTCATTTCCGAATCTGCAAACAGTTTCAAACCTGAAAACAAGGATCATTCGTAATAACGTTAGGTACCAGAGAGGACGAAGAACACATAAAGAGGGTCCAAGGAAAACAAAATATTCCTTGCATCTTCAGGTACTGTATCTACAACAAGTTCATGTTTGATACATGGAATTGTTCTTCATGTTATTTTTATTCCATTATTCACAACCAAATTGGGTGAATTTGGATCCTATAAGATTATTACCATCTTAAAGTGCTGAATCAATCATTTGAATCACTTGATCCTTATACTGCAAATAAAGACCGCATTCTTCCTTCAGTTTCAACAACATAAAAGAACTGCATAATCAAATAGATATAAGAAATTGAACCTGATATCAACTCCATTGTTGATATATTTCGAGACATTCTTCGACACCCATCTCCCCGCCGTCTTCTCGTCGGCCGCAAGGCCAGCCAGCATGTCGTTGGGAATCCCCACCATCACCTGAATCCCGGTCTTGGCAAGGGCACTCAGAGTCCTATCCTCTGCATCAAACAGCTTCACCTTCTGGATTCCATTGTCCTTGAGCATCTGAACCACCGTGCGCGGCGGCAGTGGGTGGCTCGCCTGTGTTCCCCAGTTGGCACCAATCCCACACACACCCCCCACCAAACAAAGCCATGACACCACCTTCAGGAGCTCAGATGACCTCCCCATCTCAAACTGCTGATGCATCATCCCCCTACTATTGCAACCAACTCTGAGCTCGAATTAAGCTTAAGAAGTATTATTGGATTAAAGCAGAGCTCAAAGGTGCAAACCCCCTCAAGAAGCAAAGCACACAAGCAACCGAGGCTCATAATTCTGCTGCAAAAGAAGATGAAGGATCGAGGAATTCAACTTTAGACAGGTCAGAACTCATCTGCTGCACTGCACCAACTTTAGAAACCTAAAAGATAGCAGGTGGGGAAGAAGCGTGGTTTTCTATCACAGGAGAGATGACGGTGCGAAAAGGAAGAGTGGCTTCTGGGAGAAGAGGAAGCCAAGAATCTTGTCGTGGAGTGAGAGCAGAGATCAGGTCTCTGACAGCAAACGAAATGCTCGACGTGGTGGCCAATATAAAAGATCATATTGCGAACGTAAAGGCGGCACATTGGTTCGTCTTTCTCTTCTCGTTAGGAAAGAAGAGAGGGTGGATTTGTCGGAGTTGGCTTGAGAGTGTTCTGGTGATGCTTACACTGACAACACCATCGTCAAAAGGTCGATAGCACATTCCACTTGGGCTTCCACAGGCTTCCATTGCGACCCAGATCTCATCTCTAGAACTTCCGTACGTGTTACAGAGCAAAATACATTTCAGGAAGAACTTGCTCATGGATATTGATTTCACCACTCAAAACATTACTTATAAAAGCTTTTGTTTGAGAAACAGTCACATACACTATAACAGGTCATCTGAGATGACATTTTAGAGAGAGAGAGAGAGAGAGAGAGAGAGAGAGAGGAGCAGGTTAACAGATACAACCAAAAAGAAACTAGAACAGTGTGTTGGGCACCTGCAAAGAAGCATGTCAAAGAAAGTGCTTTATCAAGGTGTGGAGTCTAAAAGCCTGGATGCTAATAATGTCATGCTCCAAGGCATTTAATGTTATCACATTTTTGTAACAAGTTGATTTGATTCATCAAGTTGTTCTACAAAACACAAAAAGAGGCCTTCGATCCACCAGACCAAAGTCCCTCATCTCAGACCAAAACAAATTATTCATGTAATTTTGCATCCACCATGAACTAGAAAAAAAAAAGAAAGAAGTTATCATGAAAAAAGCGAAGTATAAGAAAGCATATATAATTCGGCATACAGAGGGCTTTCTCATCGCGTGTGTTGGAAAAATACATCAGACGGATGAAGGCACAACCCATAAGAGCATAACCCTCCGCCGAAAATTAATTCCCACTATGTCTACAGCAGATATGTCTCCACAACTGTTCTACCAAACTTCTCTTGAACATCCTTGGGAGTTTCGATCTGTTTAGAAAAAAATTGATATAGGCAAATTATGTCACTTAAACCAACAACTGACAGGAATATAGAAAAATCATGGCGAGCATGGTTTGGCGATATCCAACTTACGGCGTTCAGGGCTTTGAAGAGAGCCTTGATAACATTAAGGGGGTTCCTTGATCCAATGATCTGCAAGTAAGAGGAGCATTAGCAAAGACTGAACATATAGAAACAAAGACGGTGCTAAGGTCTCCTTGATAAATGCTGCACCTTCGACTTGACATTCCTAAAACCAGCCAAGTACAGGACAGTTTCGACAGTTCTGCCTGCTGCTGACATCCCACTTCTCATAGGACCAGGCCAAAGGTATATCTAACAAGTATTTTGAATAAACATGACCCAGGTTAAACACCTCAAAATAATTAAAGAAAAGGAGAGATGGTGAGGTGTTCAGAAATCCATATGCACCTTGCTTTTCTCATACTTGGCTTGGATAGCATGAGCAATTGTGTGTTCTTCATACCGCTCCACGTAATGAAGATTTTGGAAACATTTCTCATATGCCTGCAAAGTGAAAGTGTATTTGTTGGTGCTTTATAAATGAATTTATGATTATACCCTACTTTTGAAAAATAAAATCTACTGCAGACTGCAACTAATATATTATTCATATACAAATAAGTATAGGTGCTCTTCCTTTTAAGGAGCCTTTTAATGTCAAGAATTGAGGCCTATCTGTTCAGGTGTTCAACATTTATCTGAGTGCCAATATGTCATTTGCATATTGTCAGGAAATAACATGATGTTTTCTTTGTAATACTGCATTTGGGTTTTAAAAGGATATAAAGAGTAAGCATGCCTAAAATAGGCATACCCTTTTATGAGAGAGTTTGAGAGAGTTTAAGAGAGTGTAAGAGTGAAATGGATTGAAAAAGAGGAGAGGAAAGGATTTAAAAACCATTTAGGATGCCTCCAACGATCAAATTGACCATTTGAAAACTATTATCTATCGGTACCGCACGGTACAACCCCGAATCACTCGATGTGGGTCCAGAAACCAGATAACGCCTGGTAGCAGGCAGTCCACATGCCAGCCTACTGGCGGATCGGTATGTACCGCCCGTACTCGGCGATACGATACGAAATTAAAAACCATGATTGTAGGTAAGGAGTAAAAAAGAATTATTGGAATTAAATTATAAATTGAGGGCATATACGTCTATTATAAAGGGATAATTTAAAAATATTCAAAGTTCTTAACATGGAGTTGTAAATAACAAGGGGGGTTGCAAATAATAATCTCCTATAATAAACACTTAAGATATGGATATATCAATTCTAGATTTTAGAGCAGTTTGAAAATTTGCTCAGTCAATCCATTTTTAGCATTCCAGCAGCAGATTAGGTTCAAATAGCATCTTCATCAACCTTATCACTGAAGTTGGCATTAAAATTTATGGTGAGAGTCTAATCATAACCGGTCTACCTCAGTTAGTTGATTTCCAGTACAAGACATCATTTTGTGGACAAACAAGCTAACATTTTAACAGAACCAATGAGGCATAGATCATCATCATTAACAGCATTTATGCAAATTTAGAACTGCATGGCCCATGAATTGTTCAACTACATACCCTTTGGATAGCAATATTAGCAGTTGGTCCTCTAGCCTTGGCAAAACCAACAACTCCATGGTAATTCCCAGTGGCTAGCAATGCTGTGTATTTTGCAATTCGCCCTCCCTAAAGTTGAATGACAAAATAACATGAATCTTGAAAAATGACCACATCCAGAGAATGTTAAAGATGAGAAAGTTACTTACCTTTGTAACTTTACATGGCCGATTGACATCAATTACCTTTACATCAAAGCCCTGTAGTTATTTCAAAAAAGTCAATTTAGATTTCAATCAAAAGAAATAAACAGCTCCAAATTAATAGAAGTTACTCAAAGATTGGAAAGTCTAAAAGCAGCATCAAATGACAACCCTAATATGTAATGCAGGCAGCTAGGGCACATGACAACATCATTATATATAAACCAAATGGCTGGGATGCATGGCCCAGGTTCCAGCTCGGAATAGAATAAAGGCCACTTTTCTTTAAGTGTCTTCCCTCCTTTCTTTTTCCCCCTTGATTTCTTACTATAGTACACCAGACAGTAGAGTCAGCAGCTTTCAAGTTCCAAAAGGTATATGCAATTAAATAAGAAAAAGTTTCATGGTTTTTTGCAATTTAGATGATTAGCACAAACAACTATCATACGAGTGACTTCTATAAGAAATCTCCAAGCAGAATGAGAAGCATATATCCTTGTGAATAACAGTATGTTAGTAGGGATGCCCTATGTACAAGCCACAAAATCGGCATGAAAATGTGTTGATGCTATCAAAATGACTCAAATGGGATTTTTTTTAATGCACATACGTGTACATATATGTGTGTGTGAGCGCATGCATATGAAATGTATTATGGTGCAACTGGTGATTAGGGTTCAAGTCATAAACATAGTCTCTTTGCTTGCATGGGAAAGGTTGTGCATATTGACCCTTCTAGACCGACCCTACCTTGATCAATGTGCATTGGGCCTTTTACTAGGATGCAACTAGTCTAAGCTCAATCTATCAGTTTCTGACATGGTATGTGCCCTATCCCTTTAGTCATCATGCCCTCTGTACATGCCAAAATTTGGCATGGCCATATGTTAATGTTACTAGCATGACTCAACATGTACTAAATAGCACGGGAATCCTTGTATTGTTACATGTATATGTGCTAGGTGCAAGTAATTTAAGCTCAACTTATCATTGATAAGCCTGACAAGGCATTTTTAAAGCAATATATAATAGCAAACTCATATTTGCAATCATCTACTATGAACATAAATTTAAGCCTATTGGATCGAGATAAATCTTCTCATGTACTTGAAATCAGAGAGAATATACCTAAAACATTTAGCTTTAAGTGAGATCTGAAAATTTTATATGACTTACTTTTCTGTAGAGAGGTCTTCTTTTTTTCTCTGTCAGAGAATTTCTCTCCTCAACGAGATCTTTAATTTCCTCTTCCAAGACTCTGCTTTTCTTCCCAAAAGTATGATCAAGTTCTGCAAGCTTCTCCTCTAATTTCTTTTCTATGGCATTAAGTTTCTCTATCAGAACATCATCTTGCTCCTTTCTTTCACTGAAATCTTCGTCATCTTCCTCCTGGCTCCCGTGTATCATAGATTTCTCCTTATCAAAACCAGCACTGTCTACTATATCTTCAGGAGAGGCAATTTGCCGATGCTGAATAACTCCAAAATTTGCAGGATTATTTGGGTCATAGGCTTCCTTGCAGTCCATCAGCCTAACAGCTCTATTTAGCTTTTGGAGGAGAATGAATCTTTCTTTTCCAGTAGATTCCTTAAGACGATTCATCAAATCACCAATGACCCTGTATTCCAAAGGAAGTTTCAAATGTCGCTGCTCAAATTTGTCAATTTTGGTCATCCATTTGTGAGCTTCATCAAGAGTTTCTGTCAGAAATAAACAAAAAAATAAGCTATCATGAAGCAACCACCACACTGAAATATTAACTAACTCTGTGCGACAAAGAATTTTACATTGAAATTCACTAGAATTTATACATTTCGAAATATATGATAAAATGTATAAAACAGATGCATGATGTAATCAGCTAGATGGTTTAAATATGTATTACAGTTACCATAGACGTTAAATGAATTTAGACCACGATAGTATGTAATTCAGTGTTAATTGTGAACAGAAACTTTACTTAGCTATTAGATTAAGGACTCTCTTAAATCCATATCCTGTACACTCTCAAATCGGATGATTGCAGTTTAAGACTTTAAGTAATACATCAGATCCATATCATAACAGTACCAATAATCTGTACCAACTTTCTTGTAAATAATCATTTTTGCTCCTGATATTATTGAGTTGCTTGCTTCTCTCCTGGTTCTCCATCACTATCACAAAGTTGATTCACCTTTTTCATTCTCATTCTGTGCTGAAGACGTCCTGTAATTGTCTAGACCCTGCTCACAGTTCATTCTACTAATCGATCTTATATCAGATTTGGTTATTTTTCATTATCATCAGAATTACTTAATCTACTTCATGACAATCTAAAATTCCAAATGAACACCTTGCATTTACCAGATGCTTCCTAAAATTCCTTCTCCTATTGTTCGTAAAATAATACATTCAGCAGAATGAATATTTCACAATGATTTTTACCTGGCATCACTTCATACCCCCACAAATTCAAGAAACTGCTCTTGACTAGCATGATTTTAATAAGATCTGACAATTTGAAGGAAACATGAAAAAAATGAACCGCACCAAGTAAAAAATTATGAAACTTGCCATAATATTATCTCCAAGGATCCCTCTCCCCACAATTTATCATCACTAGAAAAAAAACTAAATTTCCACAGCCAAACAAAGGAAGTTTAATGACTTGTTCTCTCCCGACAATGATATGCAAACTTTGCACGGCATACAACTTCTGCTCAAACACAAGTTATCTCTTCACAAGATCAAATCTTTAACCTTGAGCAACACAGATTTAGCATGATCGAACGTCCATTCCAACAAATTTCTTAGCCGTAAGTAATATAGACGATTGTTAACAGGCATTGCAAATATCATTGAAGTAACCAGATTCAAGAAAGCCCGAGAAGTACCGGCCTCGGCGAAGTTCTTGAGCAGCTCTGCGTGCCGCTTGCACTTCTTCTCGAACTCATCCAGCCGCTTCTTCACCTCATCGGGCGAGAACCTCTCGTCGTCATCGCTCTCGGAGTCGGTGGGTACCCAGAACCGATCGGTGCCATCCAGGTCCTTCGCCTTCTTCTTCTCCAGTTTCTCGATGAGCGGGGTGACCCCCATGTAGTCCTCCTCGTCCTCGTCCTCGCCGTCTAGGGCGACCCCGGCCTTCCGCCTCTCCTCCCTAGCCATCTGCTTCTCCCGCTCCACCGCAGCCAAGAGCTCCTGCACCACGCGGTCCCCCATCACGGGGTTGGTGGAGAATGGGCGGACGGATGGGAAAGCGAAGGGCGTCGTGTGAATGGGGAAGGGCGGATGGGTCGAAAAGGGAGGGAGGAGGTGGATCCGGGGGATCCGATGGGACGGGCAGAAGGAGAGGAGTCGCGACCATGAAGTCTTGAGCTTCGTGGTGATTGCCGCCATGGATGGGGGACGAGAGCCAGAGCGAGAGAGAGAGAGAGAGAGAGGGAGAGAGAGGGTTTCGGGAAGACGCAGGGGTTTTGTGTTTTGTTAATTTTTTATGAGATATAAGCGAAAAAACTATGACCTTTGGATCTTTGATGGACGGTCAGGACATGATGCAATCGATTGTCATATTATCTTTCATGATCAACTTACGAATAAAGGAACGACTTCGATCGCCCATTTGGTGCCTGACACGCAGAGAGGGATGTTATTTGTGTCGTTACCTAAGTAGTAACATAAATCAGTATAAAACAGTTCATATGTGGCCCGTCATCTCACGACATATTCCTTTTTATTTTTTATTTTTTATTATAATTTTTTTTCTCGTCGCCAGCAGATTGATCGAGACGGATTGCGATACCATCATTAGCCCGACATAAGGATTAGGGTTAGGGTTACGGTTACGGTTCCGTTGCTTGTGGCGGCCAGCGGGAGGAGAAGGGCGGAGGAGGAGGGAGGGCGGGGGGAGCGACCGATCGACTGACCGACCATGACGGGGAAGGCGAAGCCGAAGAAACACACGGCGAAGGAGATCGCGGCGAAGATCGACGCGGCGACGACGAACCGAGGGGGCGGCAGGGCGGGGGTGGCGGACCGGTCGGGCCAGGAAAAGGGCGGCCACGCCAAGCTGGAGTGCCCCCACTGCAAGACCACCGTCCCCGACCTTAAGTCCATGCAGATACACCACGACGCCCGCCACCCCAAGATTCCCTTCGACGAGTCCAAGCTCGTCAACCTCCACACCAGCCACGCACCTGAGACCTCCAAGGCCCGCCCCGGCGTCCGCGGCAGCTTCAAGAAGTAGCGCCCTCTATCGCCTCCCCTCATTGGTAATCCTACTACTAGCATGTTCCTCAGTTCGCCCTTGCCTGCTGCTCCTACTTATATTAGTATCATCGTCATCGTTGTCGATGTGCTTCTTGTACCTCGACCTTTGTGCACGATCGATCGTCATGTCGTCCTATGTGTAGTATGGCAAGCAGGTATATGTTTGTGTGGTGGAGAGACGTGAATAAGTTATTATGATCAGACCCTGTTATATGGTATTCCTACTATTATCATCTTTCTTAACTCACGCGTCGCCTCTCTTTCTAATTTTTCTATAGCTTCTCCAGGATAATTGGGTTCTCGATTACTTGTTGGAGTTTTCTGTTTTTGCTCTGTTGTGTGGAAACTTTAGTTAATATTGGAAATAGATGTAGTCGGTGCCTTTTGAGGTGTTTAGATTGCATGATTGTGATTGATGCATGTCAAGATAGTTGTTTCCAGATCTAGCTAAACTGAATAGAAATTCCTGTTTGTTAGTTGAATTATGCTTGGAAGTATGAGGAAAATTACGTACCAATTTTTGCTATGAAGTATCTATAGAGATTTGAAGGATCTCTGATGACAGGCCCAGTTTTGTGGAAATGATTCTGTAAGTAGATTTAGCATAGAAAGAGGTAAATATTGTAGTAGTGGCTTAGTGAGGCCAAAATTGGTACTTGGAGTGCTGTCACAGTTCTGTAGGTCTAGTTGCTAATGTTCGTGGGTTAGCTCATAAGGCCATATTTTGAAAAAAGAAAAAAGAAGGCTTTTTTTTTATGAAGATATAGACTTTAGTATATAATTTCTGATTTTTGAAGTACTTAAGCATGGTCAAGGGTTTAGCTACTAATAAGTCCCATATCTTTGCCTGCTCATCGTGCATACTGTTTCTTTTCACAAACTAAAAGGGAGGAGGTAGCCAGTAGGATTTTTAGTGGAGATGGCTTGGGCACAACATGATATCACACTTGTCAAAGACATCAGGTTTTAAGAATATTTGATAGAGGATGTCCAAATACAGTGACAACGAGAGTGTAATTGGAAGGATGCACCATTTTTCAGTAAATTTAGTATACCATTAACTTAGAGCTGTTGTTATATATGTTGCTTCTGTGTGCTGAGGTGCCTTTGAGATTTTGGAATGAGTTGTGTTTTGCAATCATAACGTTCACAATCTTGCTGATATTACAAAAGTATTTTTGGTAGTAAGGAATTCAAGGTTATGCAAACGTAGGTACAAGATCTCTTTGTCTTAGTTATATAGCCCTTAGCAAGTGACACTTGTGATTCTAGTTGTTTGAATAGAACAGGGGAAATTGGGAAATATTTGAAGTAGTTACTTAAATGACAATAAAAGAAAAGGGACCAAAATAGAAAATCTTTGCACGTTATGGTTATGGTTTAGAACAAATCATAGCCCTGGTTCAGATGTCAAGACTATAGCTTGTTGGTTCTTGTATAAGTGCCGAACTGTGGTCGTTGACGGGACATGCAAAATGGTTATCTTGATATTGATAAACAAGGAAAACGTATATGTGCCAAAGTTCTTATGATGTCTCCCATCGATTGTTTTTCTTTACATCATAGTTATGGCAGCCCTCCGGAGTGCCTTTTGTTAGCTTGCATCTGCTTTTACTGCTTCACCACTGCATTATCCAATGTTTAGGCTTTGCAGTTGATCCCTAAGCTGCCTGGCTGCACTAACTTCTGTGGTTGAATATGTTGTTTTGGTGTTTCTTTCTTTTTCTTATTATTATTGGGTTATCATATGCTGTACATATGGGATATTTGTCATTTGTTTTTTATTCTTGATTTAATACTCCAGATGTGAACTTAATAAGAAGTTATTATTCGTTACATACGTTGAAAAGGATGAACTATAGCTATTAACACTAATTTCTCTTAATAATTTATAGGCTGAATCTAGATAAACCATGCGAAGTTGTGAGCTAAATATTAAGGATGTAGGTCTTTCATGCTAAGACATGTGCTGGCATGGTATGTGCTATGTTGTTTCCCGATGGTGACATGTGCCATTGATGGATTATATGAGTGCTGGTACATCTCATGCATCAGCATGCCATAACAATGGCCGGTGCAATAGCATGTTTGATGCATACACCTCATGCTCATAAGATTATTAAATTTGCATGTTGACAACCTTAGTACTATTCTTTGCTAGTAATTGAATGACATGATATTGGCTTTCAACTGGCACACTGATTCATTGCTTTTCTTATAAGTTCAAAGGGGAAAGAACCAAGAGATTGGTTATATTTTATTGTGCAAGATACTGATAAAACGTTTCTACTAGTTTGGCTTCATTTTGAAGGTTAATTGCATCTAAGTTTCAGACTATGAGATGGAATCTGCGGATTGCTACCTATTAGTGTATTTGAGAGTAGTGATCCTTATCACATGAACAGGTAAATAGAAGTTACAATCTTTTTGTTGTTCTTTTGCAAGCTTTACACTTGGAATCTTCTCTTGCTATGATGTCAAAAAGGTTAGAATTGTGCTGCCTTTTGGAAAAGGTCTTTAGAAATGAGTTATGGCACTAAATGCATGGAGTATCTGTGTTTCCCTTCAACAGGAACGGTTGGTCTGTGATTGAATCTTTTGTTAGATTAAGCATTCCTATATGTAAATTCTGTGTGATAATTCTGCTAAATATCCTTGAGTTGACTGGTCATTATGTCAAGACAAAACTTGATGAGCCCTAAGGAGATTCTGACATGCTCATAGGGTTACTCGAGGGATGGGAACAAAAAAATACCTTTTTGGGTTTTTATTAACGAGATGTTTGGAAGTTATTCTTATATGGATCTAACTACGCTTAAAAGCAAGTTGTTAAATATACTGGAGCTTCTCGGACATTTTGTCTTAGATTACAGTGCGCTTTTGGACAGTTCTCCTATTCATAGTATGATTTATATTTCAAAGTCTAGGCTAACAGGGAGCTTTGACTTGAGTTCTTGTTATGTGACTTAAACATAGTGATGATGGTTTACTTGTTCAATTA
Source organism: Musa acuminata AAA Group (assembly GCF_036884655.1). Lineage (NCBI taxonomy): Eukaryota > Viridiplantae > Streptophyta > Magnoliopsida > Zingiberales > Musaceae > Musa > Musa acuminata. The sequence goes on along the minus strand of NC_088329.1, from coordinate 43,396,290 downwards.
GGCATGTATTAATTTCTAACAATTTGCTTATAGAGTCCAGTCTACATATCATGTGCTGATGCATGAGTGCTAATGATACAATATAGGCTACATAAGCATGTAATGTTATGCAATCTAAATAGTTTCTTTCTATCTGAATGTAATTATGTGTCTGGAGCACATCTGACAAGCAAATGCTGATCATGTGGGAGAGAGAGAATTTTGGAGGAAGACAGCCATCACCAAATTGCAAAAATGGTAGTAGTAAATGAAACATTTTAAGACAGCAGCAGTAGGTGCTAGATAGCATTCCCAGTATAATCTTGAAGAGAAAATAAACCAGTTATTCCTCATCTTTGTTCTTCATTTGATGCAATCCCTAATTGGTCTTTTAGAACATGAAGCTGCTTCATCCAGGTTAATTTCATCTCTTCAAGAAGCCTGAAACCACAGTAGGCAATATATATCAAGCTGTTTTTGTTATTATCAAAATGTTTCTATATACATATCAAGTTTACCAACTTCCTAGAGTGGCACAGTGTCTATAACAAGATATGTTGAAGTGACTTTACCTTTGCCTTTGTTGTTGTCAGCACTTTGTGTTCCATTAAAAATGTCCTGTTGGTAATGTTTTCCTTTGCTTTGACAGGTAACACAGCATGTTAGACATTCATAAACCTCAACCAAAGAGAGTTCTCACAAAGTTACCTCGCAAAAAGGCAAACCGAAATAATCAGATCATCAACTAGATTCAAATAGCATGGACTAAAATTTAGGTAAGTGGGTGAAAGGGATGAACTAACACAATAAGTGATTCAAAGTTGCTGTCAAATGTGTTCACATGCAAGTCTTCTTCTTTGCAGATGATTTATCATAGGCATAAGTACAATTGTTTAGTTACATAACTGGAACATACCCTTCCTGACCATGCACTAAGCATGAAGCATGTAATACCTTTGCAATCAAGCACATTGCAATATCTAACCTGCATGCATGCCTTGCATATATCACCATGGTTGTCCTAAACATATGATAGTAAACTATAAACAGGTTAAATACAAAAAGAACATTGCGCTTGACTTTGATCAATTATTCCCCTTGAAGTGCTGATGGTTCATTAACATTCTCCAAGTTTATGTAGCACCAAATTCTCTTATTTCAAAAATTACTGCCCATTGTTTGATTTCCTTTCTGTGGCCAGCTCCAACACCACTGGTGCTTACTTCATGAGTTCATAGTTCTGACCCACAAGAAAGACAAACTGGACAGTAGGCAGAATAGATGGATCAGAGAAGACCATTTATCTGCATGAAATAAGAAGCTGATGCTTCATTGATGACCTACACTGTCTCCATAGGTCACTGTTAAGAATCCATCTGACATCTAATCGGAGGAGAACAATCAAACCCATAGTATCCAATGCCCTTACTGCATTTGTTGTTTATTATGTCTATTATATGATTTGTATCTGAACATGGTGGATGTTTGCAAGACAGCTTACTGTTTCTGCATGATATTGCGTGCATTGTTTGGATAAGCATTAGATGATTCAACCAAATGCATAATCATCAAGGGTATGTTCTAATTATTTGATTATTATTAATATTTATTTCATATTAAATAAAAAAATTAAAGTGAAAAACTATTGAAACTATATTTATCTTAAAGTTTAAATATTCCTTTTCAACAAGTGCTATATACTTTAGGTGAGTCCAAAAATTATAGCTAAAGAAAAGTACCAAAAAAATAAACAAGAAAACTCATATAGGTGATTTGTTTATTGAGAAAGACTCAACAGTATTTAGCTATTGTTTCGAAAGCATACCAGAGAGAGAGAGAGAGAGAGAGAGATAACAAACCATATTGTTACCCCTTGTTCTAAGGAGCTTAGCCTGCATGGAACGATAAACTTGGACGTGGCAGTGGCAGTGGCAGTGGCAGTGGCAGTGGCAGTATCTGTGAGAAAGAAAGAGAGAGACTAACGAGAGGTTGAAGATGGTGGCGGAGGCGAGACGGAGGCTGAATGATACAAAGACGAAGCCAATATATAGAATTAGACTGAGCACCACCACGTGCGAAGAAGCAAGAAGACAAAAGCAGCAGCAGCACGCTGCATGCGATCGCTAACACGTGTGGTGGTCGGTGCCCTCTTTTGCAGCGGACCTCTCTCTCTCTCTCTCTGCATTAGAAATGTTAGCACCGAGGCATATTTATACTCTCTCTCTCTCTCTCTCTCTCTCTCTCTCTCTCTCTCTCTCTCTCTGTGCATTAGACATGTTAGCATCGAGGCATATATATACTCTCCTAAATCTCCTCACGACACATTTATTTTCTACATAGATGACAGCAATTGCACCGCCCAAAGATGGCATCAACTCCTTGACAATATAAAAGGACTTGCTGCTGTCACGGAAACAATAATCTATGTTCTCCATCACATCATCCCAAACCTTTTGTTCCCCTTCTCTTGGTTGGGTCTCTATGCCACCTCAGCTTGTAGTAATCTTACAGTACGTGCTCTTGATAACATGTTTGTAGTTTCTTTCCCACACTAACATGAACACAAAGAAATGGTAACATGATGGATTGGTATGGTAGCCAAACAAGGACTAGCCACAATTTCTATTTCTACAAGCAATAAACTCTACAGAAAAAAAAAAAAAAGAAGACTCTTGCATTTGATGTTGTTCTCTATCAAAATCAATTTAGGAAGGAAGCTGCCACGAACAACTAATAATGATTCATGAGGCAATGAAGCCTCGGCCTAAGGAATCACCGAAAAGCTAGATGAAGTGTCGGCTTTCTTCATAAGGGAGACATTTTCGAGATGAGTTGCATGTTCATGGCATCCACATATGGCTGATTCAGTCTCCTTAAAGCGTGCCCAAGTTACCAAGTATAAGCCGATAACGATGAAAATCCCTCCTACAATGCTGAATCGAACAAAAAAACAGAGAAGTAGAATAATGTGTGAAGTTTTCCAATCAAGTAAAGTCCAAAATGTGTTTTAGCAGGGTATTTTCTCTGCACATAATAAATAAAAGAAAGTGAAAAAAGAAAATAAATACAAAAATGATTTATAAAGGCATTACTACATATGCTACATGTTGAGTGGCACAGTGACAGCATATTTCAGTATAAATGTGTCGGAAAGGCAATGATACAGCAGTAGATGAAGACATCTTCAGCAACCATTGTAAACAGCCACAAAATGAGATAATTTGTGAGAGGCATGTCGATAAATTGAAGAAGATAGGTAGCAAGCAAAATATGCAAGATGGACCGGAGCCATACCTTCCAAGATAAATGGAGCTTCCGAGGAAGATCATTGACAATACACTGGATGATGCGGGTTGAAGAGGATTGTACAGGGATACCATTGAAGGCCCTAGAATTTTGTTGGACCATGTCATTATCCCATAGTTCATCGCAGATGCAACAATTCCCTGAAAAAAGTGGGTCATTTGATCTCTTAACAAGTCATGTTGACAATGTAGTTTGAATGCGTTCAAGTATAACTGGTAGTAACACCATGAAAAGCTGACACAAATTGTGAAAATTATGATCCCATGTTCAGTGTGCCACATAAAGCGGAAAATGAAAAAAATCAACATATTCCCATGCAAAAACTGAGGCTTACTGCATATAAGACAGCAATTATCTCCGGTGGTGTCAACAGCCACTCTGTGTAACCATTGGTGGTAAATATTCCAGTCAATACCATCATCAGAGCCCCGAAAGAGTATGAATATGCCGTCAAAGATAAACTGGCAGGATACTTTGTCAGCACTGGAGCCTGTAACAGTCAACAGAAAGCAAGAAAACCCTCATATGTAATACAAAAACATACACGATCACAAACAAGAGTAGAAATCACTACATTGGCACTTTCAAATATCTTACATGTTCCAAGACTATACATTACTTGATAAAATTGTATTAGAGAAATTTTGCTAATTCTAAAGACGATAAGACAAGTAGTTAGAATCATTAATGAGTTATTCTGTTCGATAAAGCTACCACAAAACATAACCTTGCATCTTTCAAGATACCCTTATACAATAAAACTTGACACCTGTGTTGTGCTTCTTATAGTTCGTTTACCACCCATCTTCCATAAACAAGAAATGCTGAAACATATTGTCTGGATTCCCATAATGAGGATTGTTATGATGCAAATTAAAGTACCTGCATAACAAAATAGGCAGCCATGCAGAAGCAGTTCCCTATCAAGCACAAAACACCGATATGCCACTTCTCAAGTCCAAATCCAGTGAGAAAAGATGCTAACCATCCAGCCGATTCAGATTGAGGTTTCATAGTTCCCACACTATAATAAGATAGGTCAACGATATTGGATCCAACAACAGCTGGACCTCGATAAAGGACCATTAGTATTGCACCAGAAACACAAACAAGCGTCCCCACAACCTTCATACGACCTTCGTTTGCATCCAAGTTTATTGTCTCAACACTGTAATCACATGTAAATGAATATAAAAAAGTATGAACTCAAGTAGATGCCAGGGAAACTTAAAACATAATCAAAAGCAAATTACCCCAGTACTACAGCCAAGATGAATGTAAAGACTGGTATTGAAGGCTGAATAGCTGCTGCATATGTTGGGTTTGTGTAGCTTAGGCCAAGAAGAAATAGAAGCTGGTTTGCAAATATCCTGATAAAAAGATATCAAAGCATCTAGTTTTACTTCTAAAAACGTGTAAAGGAAGAAGAATCTGAAGTTATTTAGTGAATGATGGAACTTACCCAGTGAAACCAAGAAGAAAAAATGATGCTAAGAGGCGCTGAGTTAGTTGAAGTCGGACGCTTCTGCAAACAATGGTACCACATTTACTGACCAATCATTCTCATCACATTATCAAATAATAAAAGAACCCATAGGAAAAGAATTCAATCTAAGATGCGATAGATTTCAATAAGAGGAATTAATATGAACCGACGAGAAACAAGAAAAAGTCCAGATGTAGGCATATTACTTTGAAGTTTGAACTTAACATTTTACTAATGAATCTATGTTTATCAAATACAATCTGACCAAACAGAACAAAGTGGAACATTTCACATTGGCCTCCAATTGGTGGAGTAGAAATCAAGAACAAAATCAATTCACATCAGTGGCCAAAACGTATAAGGTTGAAACCAAGGTTTTAAATCCTGGTTAGATCAGTGTGGTACCAAGATACTGAACAATATCAACTTGTACTATCCGGCGTGTGCAAAATAATGAAAATTTAAATTTGAGCAATACACAGAGAGGTACAGAGTTGCATGATTTGTTGCAATGATTGTACATACTGGTCTGACAGATATTTCATATCATGATTGAAACAAAATGGAGATCTGATAGTGTTCAGTTTAGGTTACCAAATTGAGGATGTTGTATGGAAAAAGATAAACCCACTTGATTTCTTTCTTCCATTTTCTAAACTCAAACAAAATTCTCCCCCGAATCATTAAGCGCATCTTTGTTTTGACTCTTAACTTTCTGTTTCCTCACTTAACGAAAGCCTTTATCGATAGAACCATTGATCCCTCATGTATCTTCTCAAGTAGAAGGTGCCAAAGAAGCGGGCATCCATGAGGAGTTGGAGAATTTTTGTAGCTGACAGTTGTTGGAATTTCTTTTTTCTTTCTTTCCTCAGACTTACTGTCTGCCAATCTTCTTCAGGATTTTGCTCAGCAGACAATTACTTCGTGAAGCAAGACAAACAACTTAATTCCTATTTCCTTGAATAACATCTTAGTAAGATGTAACACTCCAAAAAATGAGGAAGAATAATCAACGAGTTCACCTTCAATTCTCTTCCAACTATGACAAATGTGAGTTCATCCCTATGTCTAGACCAGAGTTCTGGTTTAGTCATCAGATTGCAACTCAGTTGTTCCAAGTCTTCAAGTAACGATTTGAGGATCTAATATATAATCCTAATCGCTTACTACGGAATCATAACCTCTTCTTTTTCCCTCCTCACTCCATAATGAAACCCTTGACTCCAACATCTTCTTATTACTCTGGCTTTTTCCATCTCTCTGTCTTGCATCCTAAGGTTGGTCGGTCAATGTCTTGCATCAATATTTTGCTGGTTTACTCAATCTTTAAGCAACAGAGATCTGTTAGAAAATGATTGCTTTCTTCAAAGAGTTGCTCTCCAAACAAAGAAAGAAATATTTCCCGACCTCCTCATCATGACTCAAATTTCACACTCGTTGCCGCTTTTACTCGATCAACTAATACTCAATTTACCGAACCAGTAAAGTAAAGAAATTAACCACCAAAACAAAACAAAGAGATTTTTTCCCTCAAGAAAAGAGAGACGAGATCAGAAACCTGCGGCACTGGAGGAGGTGAAAGGGTAAAAAAGGGATCTTCTTGCCTCAAAAGAAGAGGGGAAAGATGAGAAACCTGCGGTGTTGGAGGAGGGCGCAGGGGCCGAGGATGGAGATGGCGAGGAGGTCGCGGTAGACGCAGAAGACCACCTCGTTCATGCCGACGTTGAGCACGGACTTGGTCAGGACGTGGTAGCCGCCGTTCGCCATCTGCACCAGCGCCATCCCCAGGTGCGCCCGCAACACCTCGTTCCCCCTCACCACCATCCTCTCTCTCTTTCTCTCTCTCAATCAATCAATCACAAGGTGAAGAGGCGTTGGGGACAAGAAATTGGCCGACAAGGGGTTTATGGATCTTCATAGATCGCTACGACATTTGCAGCGGGTGTGGTTGTTGGATTGGGACGGAGACACTTCAGGCGTTGTCGTGAAAGCAAAGCCACGGAGGAGCCAACCGCAGGCGTGTCAGATTTATATGACTAGGAAAAGATTTACCGTTAGATTTGGGTGGAAAAAGGAGAAACAATAAGAAAAAGAAAAAAATTCATGAATTTTTTTCTTATTTGGGTGATTTTTTAGAAAATATTTATAAAAGATATCTTTTTATTTTTCCTCAAAGATAGATAAATCCTTTTCTTTATCATTTTTAACTATTAAATATTTTCATTTGATGTATTTATAATATTTTTAAATTATATTTACAGTGTTTTTATTAATATATTGAAAACACTAAATATTATTTAAAATATATTATAAATGAAATCATATTATATGATTATCATTGCTCATTAAATTATTATACTATTATATTTTTAGATCTATACTTAGTTTGATTGAGATTGAGAGTTCATTTAGATTATTTATGATATTTTCAAATAGATCTTATAGTATTTTTATTCTGGTAGTATAATAGACGAAAATTTTTTTGAAGGATGATTTAGATTTTTTAAATTAAAGATATTGTTTGAAAAAAATAAAATATGGATACAAATTAAGAAAAACCTAAAATGCAATTTTTTGAGAAATTATCTTAGTTATTTATAAATAATTTATATGATTAAGATGGTATAAATAATTTTTCGCATACCCGATTTAATATCATAGTAAAATTGAGAGAATACTTGAATAAATCTAAAAGGACTTAATGAGACTCGATAAGTTGATGCATTAGTTTCTCATTCGAATTAGATTGTTAAATAGTATTAGAATCAATATAATATTAAATTAAATATTAGATATGAGGACGAGAAACTTGAGAAGGAAAGAACGGTGGTGGTAAAAAAAAGTTAATATTATGTTTGCATAATAATACCTCAATAAAAAAAGATATGAGCATGGTTAATTATAGATTACCATGTACTCATATCTCCTTAGTAATTTGGTCTATTAATTTAAATTTTTTAATATTAATTTTTTATAATTATAAAAATATATAGGTTCATTTATTTAAGCATCGTCGGTATTATTGATGAAAATATGAAAATAATAGATAAAAAATAATTTTAATATTCTGATTGATGGTAGTGGACGATGTTGGAGATAGCTGACAATGACACTATTGGGAACTGCAAGTGGTTGTTGTAGATAAGGAGAGCAACGAAGAGATAAGAGTTATTTCTGCATTTGCATCGATGTTGACACGAGTGATCAATTTCATTACTTTACATTTGTGTTAACGTTGATGTAGTTGTCGAGTAAAAGAGAATTGCTCAACATTTACATTAACACTAATGCAGCTATTGAGTGACTTTTATCTCTCATGATCACATTTCTTATCTACAATGATCACCCGCGATTCATAACAATGTCATCGTCCATCATCATTGATGTATGTCTTACATCAACAATTAAAACGATTAAATTATTATTTTACTTATTATTTTTATATTTTTATCAATAAAACTAATAATATGATGATAAATAAATTTAGATGTTTACTATAAATATTTTAATATAAATTTTTTTAAATGAAAACATCATAATATTAAAAAGGGAATAGCAAGTAGTTAGCCGGAATATATAATGGATTTATGATGATTTACACTTGCATTCCAATCTTAACTATAAGATACCGAATTGGATCCCGTATCGACACGTGTCACAGCCTTGTTCATCCATCTTTTGCATCAAATACCATCGCCCATTGGATGCCGGATCTCTCCACAGCCACCGACATTCGTCGTGTCCTCGAGGCTTCATCTCGCGGCCGCCGCCGCTGATGAACGCTACGATTTGGTACTCGCCGCCGCCTCCGGTTCGCTTGGTGCAGGTCGGGAACGCCGAGATCAGCCAGCGGACGAGCCAGCCGCTTCCCGCCTTGCACCAACTGAATCGGAGCCGGAAAGCGGCGATCTCCGTGTCCCGCTGGCCCTCGATTGCCGGATCGAGGTTGCCATGGTTTTCTGCGCTCCATCCGAGCATTTCTTCTCCTCGGACCGCGGAAAGTTGAAATCTTTCGAATTGATTGACCTGCGTTGCACTTAGGGTTTGCTCTTTCGACTGATTCTTGTTTCCTATCATCCCCATCCGGTGAAGGCTACTTGATGTTATTCTGGATCTCGGCATTGCACTTTTCTGCGATTGATTCATTCATTTCTACCACTGGAATAACTATTTCGGCGATAACTTCGAACTTTGATAATATTTGCATCTCCATTTTTTTCTCAAAGGATGAATCTGATTAACGATTACCTATATCTGAGCGTCAAATTGTTAATCCCAATTTGGTGTGTCTGTTAACTCTGGATATGATAAAAATTGCAATTTTTCTTTGATTACTTTCCTGGCTTGAATGTTTGAGTTGTGTTTAGATGAACATACAGATGAGCTGTTTGAGGCAAGGGAAAGTTTTATCTTTGTTTATCTCTTGCAGATTTGCTTCTTATGGTCTTGGAAATTTCATGATACTACTTAAAAATGATGAATTTCCCATATTTCCGAAAAGCATCTTATTCATGTTTAGTGGTTCACTACATCATGATTCATGCTACCTAATATGATGAATACAGTCAAATTAGTTTCTGTTTATGGAGTGGAGATGCTGTGGGTTGACATGCATTGAGGTTGAGACAAAGGATGTGAAAATGCCTGTACCAAGTTGGCACATAACAGGAATGTAAGATAGATGAGGGTTTGTGAACCTTTCCCCAAGTAACCAAGTAGTCAATGAAATATTGTTTATATCCTTGTATATGATGGAGCTAATGTCTGAGACCATTGCTAGTTGCAGTCTCTTTTCTTCTTTTGCTCAATTGTCTTGTTCTATATGTCAAGAAGACCTCTGATAATTCTGTCTCACCTTTCATAAGTGATGATGCTTTTGTTCTTTGCTGACATTTCTGTTATACCTTATCCAAGATTGTAGCTCTTTCTTCTTTTTTTCTCTTTGCTTGTGTACCTAAACACTAAAGTTCAATTAGCAACATCTCGGCACCTGCTAACAACTTAACATTATGCATGAAGAAGGTAGGCACATTTATACAATGCATGCAAATCATTCATGTATGGTTTTGGAACAAATGTTAAGATTCACTTTTAAGTGGTTGATTGTTTTAGCTTTGCAATGTCTTGCTAACTCACACTACAGATCTCTCCTTCAAGACCCAAAGATTTTCTGCATTCATCATCAACTCAGGCATACCTCCTCATGCTGTTGGACCATTCAGGAGTCTGCATACATTGCATCTTTGTCAAAGTGATTCAGATCAGACTCTACTTGTCACAGATTAATCCTTAATATGTCAGTGTTTCAGATCCAGTGATAAATGTTTTCCCCAAATCATCTGATTTATCTTCATGTTTCAGTCTTCTACTGCTAATGCCATGCAGGATTCAGAGAGCAGAATATGAGGCTTTATTTTACGGCTGCATTTATCTGATTAGCTCATAGTCAACTTCTCCCTTTTCTTCAAATACTATTTACAATTTGCTGGTAAAATGGCATGCAATTTTAGGAACATATACTATTTTTTTAATGAGAAGCTAAACTTGAAAATAGGCTGAGTACAGTTTTTTTAGGCCCCTTTTCTTCAATTACCAAGATGTAATATTTAGATTTGCTGCTAACCAACAAAATAGAACAGGTTTAGTTTTGATGGTCATTAAAACCCTAAAATGTGGTCCTCATGGAAAGGAAGGAGTCATGGTAAGTATGATTGACCATTTTAATGCATAATGCCTATGTGACTAAATGAAAGATAGCTATAAGCATAGACAAGACTAGGCATTCCTTGAATTGTGACCCAAATCCCTTATTATCATCAATGATGGATGATTTTGAATGCATTAGGCAGACACAATTACATTTTTTTTTCTTTTGACATGGACATGTTTATCCACGGGAGGTTTTTTATATTGACCCCCATATCATATTTATACTAGGTTGATTCTAATATCAAATTCGATCAAAAAATGATCCATCAACTTATCGTATTTAAACCAAGTTAATATTTGTATTCTTGTTCTTTCTGGCCAATTTTTATACATTGTTCAATTGGTGGAAAACATTGTATGACATGTATAAAGAGCATTGCAGAACCTTCTACTCTGTAGAGATATACATGAAATATTGAAACTTCTATTATGTAGAGATGAACATATCAAATTAGATATTTAAAGTTGCTGCAATAGCCTTTTTTTTTCTTTTCTTTGAAATAGTGGGATAATACAAGTCACTTCCAATCTAGAAACAGAAATTCAATCTTCAATTGTGCTAGAACATCTGATGAACTCAGCATAGCCCTAACAATGGGGAAGGCCAAGATAAATGGTGATGCATGTTGTGGTTATTCTCAAGAAATGCTAATCCAATGTGCTGCTACTAACAAACAGATAGTATACAGAAAAACCAAAGAGATGTCATACACTACTTGAAGAACAGCAAATTTTACACACAAAAAAGCAGGAAAAATTTTCAACAGTGTAGATGTAGATAAATTAGGAATCTATCTTCACTGCTCAAACCAAAAGAGTATATAACAATATGCCAATGTACTAACCATATGTTTTCCATATCTTCATGACATGTTTTCACTAATCAATCATGTGCTGAAGATCCTAAAATCATCAGAACATTGATCTGATTTCATAGCAAAAACATACAAGCAAAAAAAGGAGAATTTGGTATAGCATGACTCTTCTAAAACAAAACGAATGTACTATTTGGAATTAACACTGCTACATGCATCTTTATTTGCAGGAAAAGAAAGGAGTACTGATCTGTCTCTCGTATGGACTTCATACATCACTTGAGCTTTTCGTCGGTCGTCTTATCCGTGCCTCCTTCACCGTCTCCTCGGTTTCCCGCGTCGCCTTCCCTGCTTCTTCTGCTCCTCCTTCAGCGACGGCACGCCCAGCTCCGGAGGAAGCATCGTCGCCCTTTCCCTTCCTCCTCTGCGCCTTCTTCCGCCAGCAGAAACAAAAGCAGCACCTTTTCCGCTGCGGCGAAGGTGACCTTCGTTCCGACGAATCGACCGGGACCGGGGGCGGCGCTTCGTTCTCCAAGGTAAAGGTCTCTGCTTCGCGCCCTTCTGAGGCCGGGATCAGCCCATGGGGCTCCTTGGGGTCGAGCGGAGGTTTGGGCAAGGTCCGGGAGCGGTTCATTTGGAGGGCATCAGGGGTGGCGGTTTTGGGAAGGCAACCCGGGAAGGTTTTGAGTCTGTGTAAGCGGGATTCGGGATCGTCGGAGAGCTGGCAGGAATCAGAGAGGTGGGCGGCGGTCTGCTCGACTGCGCATAGGTCGGGGACCTCCCCGATGACGGCTTTGCCAGAGGCATTGGCGGCAGAGTCGCCGTCGATGTCGGAGAGGTGGGGTGGGGAGGAACCCATCGGATGAGCGAGCAAAGGCAGGAGAGAGGCGACAGTGAAGGGAGTATTTTAAGCTGGTTTTGTTGTGCGAGGGAGAGTGAATGCAGAAGTGGCTTAAATAATAATAATAATAATAATAATAATAATAATAATAATAATAATAATAATAATAATAATAATAATAATAATTCAATAGCAAAATTTATTGTCAATGTTATTATAGGTTTCTATATTTTATTAAATGATTTATTTAAGGTCTTAGTTATTTTGATTGAAAACTAGAAAAAAAAAAAAACTTGGTATAATTTAAAATAAATGATGACAAATCCTTATTTTTTTTTATCTCACTTAGGCATAAATTTTGATTTTTATATTTTAAAAATATATTGTAGCATTTATATTCATTTATTATGATAGAATGATAATCGAAAGGGGTGATGCATCACTAAGTTACAATGTTTCTGAATGAATCACTGAGATTTACAATGTTTTGATTCAGTGAGTCAACATTTTGTCACTTAGTGTCAACTAGTTCCAATTAGTTTAGATCCTCCCTATCTATTTTTAGGTATTACAAAATAATTTATATGAGAATTTGAATGGTTTTAGATAAAAATTTTAATATTTCTCACTTAGCATTAAATTTTTTTATTTTATGTATATGATCATTAATTTTTTATTTTAATTTGTATCATATCTCTAAATAAATTGTTAGATGGAATCCTAATTTACATTATTATTCTTTAAAAACTTATAATGATGCTTAAATTATAGAAGTTTAGGGTAATTTCAGTCTCTATACACCCTAATTTCGTCAAAATCCAACATGAAAATGGAATTAATAAGATCAAATCAAGATTTATTGATCTGATCAACTATCAACACTGAAACATATAGTTTGATATCGCTACAATATTATTTATTTTTATTTTTAGTTATTTTATTTAAATATTCTGATATCATATTTTCTAAATCTTCTAATTTTTTATATTTTTAGAATAAATATGTAATTATTACGGGCGACAAAGAATCAATCGCAGGCCCAATCAACGGCCCATATTAAAGCAGCTGCTTCAACTATTGACGTCATCCCTAGTCCATACGCAGCGTGCTTTCACGCGACATATAAAAGCCACCCAGTACTGCGCTCTCTTCCTCGTCGACGGGAAGGGAGAGCGAGATCGAATTAGGGTTCGAACAAGACTCGCAACTTCTACATGATTCCTCCCCTTCAATCCTCACCCCGATTTCCTTCGGGCGTTGTCTCTTCGTTTAATCCGTTTCGTTCTACGGTTTCCTCCTATTTGATCGGAGCAATCAAGAGGCGTCTTCAATTATGATTGTTTCCTCTCCTTTTGCGCTCGCGTCCATCGTTGCGCCTATCTCCGCTCCTTCGGCCCCGGGTTGAATCCATTCGCGCCCTTTGGGTGCTTTTCTCATCGTCGTGGCGACTATCTGAAGCCTTTTATCTTGTTTTCGGGTTGGGTTCTTTGTTGCGTGCTCTCCCGGGACACTTGTGCTGGAAAAAGAAGTGTGATTTGGTCGAGAAGTTGCGGGGTATAGAACTTTGATTTCTTCTTTGTCATCGTGGTCGAATCTTGGGCTGGGTGGAATATGTATCCTGAGAAGCAGTTTAAGGCTCGGAGCTACCTGTCCAGCAGGCGATTTTTCAAGCAGAGGCTTAGGGAGAGGAATGACAGAGGTTGGACCCTGCTTCACATTGGTTCCAGAAAGGGTGACTCGAAAGAGGTTGGTGTTCTTGAATCTTGACTCACCTATCGGACTAATTATAATTGCATTTATAGTTCAAGTTGTCTACAAGATTCTTATTTGTCTAACGCTTCTAGAGGTATTGAGATATCAGGTTGGTATTGTCAGATTTTCTAAATATTTTAATTCAGTTATTTGGAGAGTTAAAAAGATGGCACGCCCTGGATTATGTTAGGGAAAGTTGATGTAAGCGGAAAATTGGGGTTGGATGGATAAAGTAGATGATGGAATTATAAGAGTCAATATATTTAATATTCTGTATATCCTTTCACATAGAGATAAGCAGTCAAGATTCTTTGTTGCATGCTTTCCGGAACAAGCTAGTCTCAAGTTCTAAGTTAAGCTGTACAATTGTTCAAGTAGATTAAGCTTGACTTTGGCACGATCTTAACACTGAAGAGCTGAAGTAGAAAGGAAAAAGTGTTGTTATTTTTTAATCTTTGCATGTGGTTCATGCTATTACTGATGGTCTGCTCAAGTTCTTGTGTAGGTGCTTCCTTCTGATTGAAGAATCCAGAAGTCATATGCAGCATAGCAGATACATAAGCCCCATTTTATAACATCAAAGTTCATAATTAAGACATGAGTCAGAAACTTCTTGGAAATTGCTTAAAGTTTCAAAATGTTTTGCTTTAACCAAGGTCTGTCATACCGAAGCGTACCGCCCATACCGGGCGATACGTACCGGTCCGACAGGTTACCGGTACGCGGACCGTCCTGGATCGCTATAGTGCTACAGTATTATACTGTAGCACTGCTACAATATGAAAAAGTATAAAATTATTCGGTACACCAGGGTGTACCGCTCGGTACGCCCTGATGTACTACCCGGTACACCGGTACCGTACCGTATCGAGTCCGGGTTGAAACGTCGGTACGGTACAGTACGACGAACCTTCGTAACAGCAAACCTTGGCTTTGACAAACCCAAAAGTGAGACCATAACTTCGCCCTATCAACTATGTATATTCTTATTGCCTCTCATATACATATCAATAGGGTTCGTTTTATCGGTCCATATCAATGTATCGACTAGTCGTTGGTATGATACATACCAATTTGTACCGACATACCTTATGTCGGTATGGTGGAGCATACTGACAGTATGGAAAAATATCCAAAAATAGCTCCAAAAGTTTTTAAAAATAAACAAGTTAGGTTAAGATTTTTAAGTTAGAAATAAATATAAATTTAGTATGATTTTAGCAAAAAATAATCTAAATTAGGAAAGAATAGTAGCACATCTTTTTGGACTTTGAGGAGTAGCTTTGTTGTACGTTCCATACTGTCCTTCTGTTGATATTGAATTATCTATAAAGAAATTATTTGACTTGTTAGATTATTTTTTAAACAATTTAAACTTTAAAATTCAAATGAATTAAGTAATTAATCAATGAATATACTTGTTCTACCACCAAAAAGAACGATGAGACTCCACGGGCAGTGGGAGGGCCCTTGATCTTATGCATTTGTATATTAATTTGATATGCTTGTTGGACATAATCTTGAAATTGATCCCATGACATGGTATATTAATAGATCGTCTGTCATTGGTACATCAATGTGGTGATGGTCGTAGTTTGATCGTTGTGAACCACATGTGTCCGAGGTGGCTCCTAAGGCAAGGATGATTATGGTATGCATTAGTGCGGAGCATAGAGAATGTCAAAATTTCTATTTTCGTCAATAATATGTTGCTTCATATCATAACATTGATCATCGTACTATTACTCTGTGTTACCGAATGATAACAATGAATACGATGAGTTTTGCTCAGTGTCTATGTCATGTAGGCTATGTCGCTTTTGCTCAAAATCATCAACTCCCTTCCCTTTTCTCTTATGTGTATAAACTTGACTAGTATCTTGTCGAGCTCCATGATCTGAATCTTGGGTGACGTGTAAAATACTGCTTTGCGGTCCATGCGCTATCTATAAATTATGTAGATCGAACTATTGACTTCTCGGTGTCATCGCCATCATTGGCCGCTATCATGTCTCTAGACCGAGTTGGTTGTTGAATGTAATTAAAAAAGTGTCTCGTCGACCGATTCGATTCTTTTCAACGGTGCAACTGATGTTATTGTCATCCCCTTTGCCTTTGCCATTGCACGCTACAGATGACTGTGATGATTTGGTATCTCTAGCTCCTTGAGCAGTTTGACTTGATATTGTTCGGCTCCTTCTACCACATTCTAATCGAGGGGGATCTTCCTCCTGCTAGGGATGTACTTCCTGTTCTTATATTGCCTCGGTGATAAAACGCGAAGGACGTGAAGGGGGCATATGGCTGTAAGTTTTACTTGTTTAAGCTAATTGTTTGATGAGAAAAACTTTTGGAACTATATAATGTTAACCAACAACAGGATTTGCTTTTGAGAATCATTAGTCGTGTTTTCTTTGTTGTGCAACTTTTCTTCTGTCTAAAAGAGTGTCTAGAGCTCCATCAATGCTAATTCTTGCTTTACTGGGAAAATCTACTCGTGAACATGGTTAATTGTTTTTCTCGATAGGCGCTTAAACCATTTTTTTTCTTTGACAACACCCTTTTTTTTTCCCTATCACGCCTCAATCACATAAGATATGTGGTACGTCTTCATATAGTTAGGTCTATATTTTCCTCTTGTTTCAGTTATGGTTGTCCGTGCCTGATGATTTTCTCCCTGACTGTACAAGAGAAACATGTTGCATATTAGTCCAATGCAAAGTCTTTTACTTCATTCTACTGCTACCTTTTTTCAATCTTTTGAATTTTCAGCTGCAATGTTTATGGTGTAAATTATTAATGAAGTGTAGCTTATTTCTTTGCACAACAGGCCTGTATCTGGTGTATATATGTTTCTAGTTACCACAGTGATGTCATAATCAACACACTGTTTAAGATTTAGGAACAATATTTTGTGGCATTTTCTACTGATTGTATCAACTGGCATAACCCTTTGTGTTTGTAGGATCAATCCTTTGTTTAGGGCCTTTAGGCCCACTTGGTATTGGGACCAAGTTGCTTCATATCAAACAAACTACCTTCAATATCAACTTCTGCATTTTAAGAATATGCTTAATATCTTAATCTGATGCCAATCATCTGCCATCTTATTTTATCACGGAGAACATAAAATGCAGGTAAAAATTAGTGTGATGGCAGCACCCAACTGTGAACTGATTCATATATCTCCACTATCTTCAACTTTTTTTTATCATCAAAAGCAGTAGATGCAGTGGCAAGGAAACTTGAAGCTGTATAATAACTTAGCATCTTATTGACTAAATGTCAACCTCCTCAATTCCATTATTTCTTGGAGATAAATACAACATCCTATATGTTTGGATGCATCAACAAGGAAACCCACTCATCATCACACATGAAAGGATGTAACTCCTCACTTTTTTCTAAAACAGTACTACAGATTTTGGTATAATTGAAGTAGCTTGAGGAGGCAGTAGCACTAAAGCTATCATGGAAGCTACCGCTACTTCTATAAAAACCATCAGCTGCCTGAGGGAAAACTGAATTTTGCATGTTCTCCTCAGAACAAACACTTTTTGCAGCCTGAGGTGCTGGGTCATTTCCACTGAAATCTGAGGTGTCATAATCAAACATAGCACTTGGTAGGACAGAATATGCAGAATTATTCATTCCACTAGCAGGAACTTCATCAGCAAAAAGAGATCTGGTGCATCGTATGGCCTTGGTCCTTATTACATTAACTTCCACACCTTTTTGTTTATCTGCAACTGCTTTAACTGTTTGTACTTCTCTATTCTTTGATGCAGGACTTGGGCTGCTGTGCAAGCCCTTTTTTCTGAGGTAGGTATTCCAGTAGTTCTTTATTTCATTGTCTGTTCGCCCTGGTAATCTTCCTGCTATCAAGGACCATCTGCTTGAAGGAAAAATATAATGCATTTGTTGACTTATAAAACTGAATAAATTATTGATTTCAGTGGAAATTCTTTTCACAAAATTCCTTTCAATGTTGCTGCTTGAGGATCACTATCATTTGGCATGTATTCTCTGGCCTAGGAGCTTACGTTGTTTATGATTACATTATGAATTAATATATAGTGACCTTATTTTAAACCTCAAGTTGTGCTTCTCACTGTGTCACTATATTCAATGGATTCTGGACTTTATAAGAGAATACAATAATATGCATATGAATTGTGTGCTGTGCCATACTATACTTCTGGTTTTGTATGGCTGATATAGAAATGATAAATTGGGATTTTGGCTTTTTTGATGTTTATTGCTTTACATCGATAACACTCATCTCCTTGTCATTATATTTGACCATTTTGCTACTTCACTAAATTTGTTCATATATTCTCCAAAATTTTCCTTTGCACTCAAGTGTCAACATTTTCTGTCCTGCTAAATATATGCTAAGCAGTGTGATAACATTATGTGCAACCCAAATTATGTGCTTGTGATTTGTATTCTTTCTACCCTTGTAAGAAGAAGAAAGCATTGAGACCTTAATTTTACCTATTTCCAAGTAGATTATGAAGCCTGATGATAAGGTCCTCCTCTTCCTGGGTGATATTCCCCTTCTTGATATCAGGTCTAAGATAATTCAGCCACCTCAACCTGCAACTCTTACCACATCTATTCAATCCTGCAATATCAAACCAGTGTTGTCACTGGCATTATCTTTTAACACCAATACGGTTGTCCTTGATTGAGTCAAATAATTTTTGAAATTTGCTCTTAGATTTACTATGTGTCTTGGCAAATGTGAGGTTGCCTTCTCAATTCCAGCAACTTAGGGAAAATTGGAGATGGTCAGAAATTATTCCATATGTACTAGCATGTCATTAAACACATTTCTCAATTTTGGAAACTTTAACATGAATATTAAACAATGCTTCAGGTTGATCCAGACTAGTCTCTGTTAATTGATTGTGGCATACAAAAAATTTCCAGCAAATATGTGAAAGAAAAGAAATTACAGTTTTTAGCATTGACTGCTTTAGGTTGCTGGATTGGGAAGACTGATAGTTTGCATGAGGTTTCCAAGAGATTGGATGAGTGTAAAAGGGACACAAGACATAATCTGAAGCTTCAAAGATCTGCTTCAGTATCTGTTACTCTTATTTTTCTCTGTAATCTGAAACTAAGATTTGTCATCCAAATCCTACATGTAACATGCATGGACATGCTTCATGGAAATAGTATCTCCATTTTGTGCTTCTCACTCACAGCTGTTATTAAATTGTTGGGCTTAGAATTGCAGAATCAAATACTCTTACCGGCATTGGCAGGCAGGCTTCTCCATCTCCCAAGGCCATGGGCCAAGATGTAGTCTGAGAGAAGCTTGTCTTCTTCGCTTGTCCAAGCTCCCCTGTTCAGACCTTCCTTAGGACAACAGGAAGCCTTTCTCATTCTTCTCTTTCTTCCAGTGTAACTCCTGTGGGTGAACTGAGCCAAAACAATGAAGTTTAAATACTTTGAGCTTTCAGGACAATATTCTTGCAGCATTAAATGCAGACTGCAAGACAGCTTTAATGGCCCCGCATTGTCTTAAGGTGAATAAACCGTGTCATATCACTTTATAAATTTTCTTGTCAACTCTTTCTACACAATAGCAAAAGAATCTAAACGTTCCTACTCTGATACAGGTCAAGAAGAAAAATCTTTCTGCAAGCAGTTGAAGCTGGTCTTCCAAAAGAACAGGTCTCTCCATCAGCTTCATCTATGTCCAGTACCTACCTATTTAACTTCCTTGGATGGCAACTCAACAACCTTGGGAGAGTCCCTGAAAAGTAGAAGATTTAAGATGGGAGTTGGTTGCCTTCTTTTTTGCATGCTCTTTAGGGTATGTAGTTTGCAAAGTTGATACCAGGGATGATACTAATCTGGGAGTGTCCTTTCACAAGCCACCAACTTGCACATTCTTATTGTCAGAAGACCTTCTCACTTAGAAAAGAAAAAAGGGAACCAAAATTTTGTTAGTCATTCAATTAGGTGGCTTGTGATGGTCATAATGGCAATGACACTCAAAGTTCTGGCCTGTTTCTTTTGCCTTGTTTCCATAAGAACTCTCTTACTAACCAGTTCTGAAAATGAAAATATTGTGCCAGGAAGATTGTTGCATCTTTGTCAAGAGTGGTTCAATTCATTCTTATCCTTGCAACTGGAGATGTTACTATTCTCACTCTTGTCAAGAAGTTGATGACAATTTGCTTGTATCCTGGAATGAAAGTATATTTGGATCATGAAGGCCAATTTATATAGACCTTTCAACTGCTTTGGACGTATAAACAATCAAACTAGTTTCCATTAGTTCTCAATAAAACAGGTAATGAGCTTTCTAAGTGCTTGCACATTTTTGGGATTAGAATTGATGTGTTCTAATGCTCAGCTGTGGATTTCATTCATAATCTTTGACTTCAATACACCATGAAGGTTATGCTTCTGAGAACATCTTAACTATTTCCATATACATCGATCAAACTTATGTGATTAATATCTGAGTCACAGGTAAAATTTCAAGGATAAAATTATTAGCCAAAACCTTGTTGCACTGAATTATCTTTTTACGATAATACAATACTGGCAATAGAGTTGATGCGAATGTGATAGCCAATAGAACAAACACTACTTCAGCTTGCAGTTGATGTTGTTGATGGAATTCACATACAATAATAACATATCAAATCAGTAATACATAATGCTTTTGTTTTTAAAAATATATGTCAAATTAAAATGGTATAATATCATAATATCGATCGTTGTGTCGATTTAAATGATATCCTTAAGAGATAAGATAACTAATATATTAAATAGTACAAAACTATATATTTATGTACTTACTAGTATGAAACTATGTATATTAAGTAGTATATTGCGTATGTAGCGAGAGATAAATTTCTCTTAAAAAAATTATAACATTGAATGACGTGCATAGCGCTTATATTTGGATTCAAAAATGAAAATATATCATTGATAAAACAATGCACTAACTAAACAAAATGTTATATATATATATATATATATATATATATATATATATATATATATATATATATATATATATATATATATATATATATATATATATTAGTACATAAAAAAAGATCAAATAAACATAAACCATAGATCCATTGATCGGACGGTTGAGAGGACTCCAAGCCAGTGTCTTATCCTCTCACGTGCACGACTTTTGACGACACCGTTTCCGCAGTGTTCCTATCACCCATCAAGTGATCTGGACCGTTCAATTCAGGGTTTTCGTCCGACTGCTCTGGCTCTTCCCCACCAGCTTATAGTAGAGCGCGAAACCCTTCGCGAGCCCGTCTACGGCGGGGCGGAAGGCCAAAGCGTGTCGGATCCCGGTGAGATCTGTCGACGCCTCTCCGTCTTTGCTTGTATTATTTATGCATCTTTGATCCCGTTCGGGTTAGAGATCATGTTTTCTACGATTAGCACCTTACCTTTGCGGATGTTGGGATTCCATTATGTAATTCTGGTTCATGATCTCGTTTGGTGTAACGTTGGATGATTTGGTCGTGTGTGTGGGTAACAGTTCAGCAATTGGGGTATGTTATCATGGTTATCGGGATTCTTCTCAGTTTTCCGATGGATTTGATGTCATTCTTCGAGACCTTTGTCTGAGAGGAATAGCTCCGAAGTTGTTTTTCCGATTCCGATGGTGTTTCAAGGATAAGAGAGAGATAGGATGGTTAGGAAGATAGTAAGACACCAAAAAGGTTGTGTTGGAATAGTGTGTTGAAAGGATGGTGTTTCAAGGATAAGAGAGAGATAGGATGGTTAGGACGATAGTAAGACACCAAAAAGTTTGTGTCGGGATACCATGCGGATTATGACTTGGGAATATGTTGGATCTGTCATTCTTTATGTTTTATTCTGGTTCAAGTATTCAGGATTATGGTGTCACTATCCGTAAGTTGTGATCTTTGGAACTCGTATGAAAGTGAACGTTTATCTGGCAAGACTGATTTCCTACTCGCAACTCGAAAATTGAACCAAAGATTTTATTCTTCTGATGGCTGATCATCAGAGGCACATTTGAGTCCTTGTTGCATAACTTTTCTACCTTAATCTTACTCATTATTCATCTGCTTCTTTTCTTGAATGACAATTTGGTGTAAGGATGCTAGGCTTGAAATAATGCATATTGTCTTTGCCTCTAGTCCACAAATTAAGAATTTACTTTTTTGTTGTGTGATTCTTGTTCTCTTTAGAATCATGAATTATGTGAGTTGCCTGTACATATATTTTGTCCCTTAGTGCTTTAAAATATATAGTTTTTTGTTATATTCGTACAAGCTTGTCATGCGGTTCAGTGACCTTTTACAATATTTATATAATTTTTGCCTGAACTATTTTGGTTTTCAGGTGATAAACCATGGTTAAGCATAACAATGTCGTGCCAAATGGGCACTTCAAGAAGCACTGGCAGAATTATGTTAAGACATGGTTCAACCAACCAGCTCGCAAAACTAGAAGACGCATCGGTAAATATCTTCTCTTCAGTCCACTGGTCTTTAGATACTTGTTATTTGCTGATAGTTCCCCATTGATGTAGATCAATGTAATATCAATATGAGCCTTAGATGCCTTTCTTTTTAGTAACTTTATTCTTGATTCTGCTTCTTTTCCATGGGAGTAGAAAGCTTTTTCATGTATTACAACTTGTTTTTTCTCTTGCTGATGATATATGCTATCGTTTGGATGTAACAGCAAGACAGAAGAAAGCCGTGAAGATATTCCCCCGTCCAACTGCTGGACCCCTGCGTCCTATTGTTCAATGCCAAACACTCAAGTATAACATGAAATCAAGATCTGGGAGGGGTTTTACTCTTGAGGAGCTCAAGGTGAAAATCTGCCATTCTTAATAAATGTCTTAAATGTATGTCTTATGGTCTTGTATGCTAATGTGTACTTGGTAATTGAGATTTGTTATTTTTCTTGCCAATTCATTCATCTAACTCCATCAAAGTGCCATTATAGGTTGCACATATTTGAGAAAGTGTTATATTTTGAATGAGAAAAGATGCAAAGAGGATAATCTTTGCATGGTTGAAAAAATGATCTACCTTTCCTTGTTTAGTTTTAAAATATCTCATGGTGCTTTACTACTCAAGTTGTTTTGAGTGTTGTCATCGACTTTGATATTTCAATGCCAATAGCTAATCACATATAAAAGCATTGGAGAAGAATTTTGCTCATATGAGCAAAATCAACTATTCCTTCTTGACAAAATTGGTTTAGGGGTCATTTGATTGAGAAATAAAGTGTGGAATAAGGACTTCACCTGTAATAGATTACTAAATAACCTCATTTGGTAGGACCATATCTTCCAAAGATAAGAAATACCAAACAACCATTAGAGCTGCCTAATTGAATTGGCACCATTGACAAATGCAAACATTTATTTTTTTATTTTTAATATATTCTCAACTCAAACAATAATGATATTAGTAATTACATTAAGTAGAATGATCTACTTATTCTCTTGATATGTATTGTTAAATCAAACAAGATATTTTTTTAGGGTTAATTCTTCTAGCCTTGAGTTATTTAAGTGAGGTACTCTAGGTTGACTCAGAGGGCTATATTGTCACTTGTGGACCTTTCAGTTTTAAATTAATATCCAATGGCTGGTCCCTTCTTTTGTTCTGGATGCCAACATGGATATAAATTATATTTTATGAATCCTTATCCAACCTGAAAAATCATACTTGTCTTGCTTGCTTTAAGTACATATTATAGTGTTATATTATAACATGTTAAAAGAATTTTTTCTTTTGAAAAATGATAATTGAGTATTAAGACATTTTTATGATTATGTTTTTTGGTGAAAACTTTACATCCTTCAAGATCACTCAATCAATGCAATTGGATGAATATATTTGATTGCAATTGTAATTTAGAGTTAATATCAATGATGAGGTTTCTCATGTATAAGTATGAGTTTTTATCTTTTATCCAATGATTTAAAAAGGATTAGGTGTCAAAAGATGCCAATGTCCCAAAATGCCTGAGGCGCTAGGTGCTCGCTCGAGCGAAGTGAGACGTTCTAAAATATTAAAATATAAAAAATATATAATGCAATTGATAAATATGATTATATTAATAAAAATATAATATTAAATTAAAAAGATCTAAAGTACCAAGTCACATTATCTATCTTCTAATAACAAAGATGTCAAGACTTAAAACAATGGTTTATTATCAAATTCAATCATCATCATATTGAACATCGTCATTTTCAAACATATCATTATCTTTCTCTTCCTCTTGTCCATCTTCATCAAAATAGGTTTTTTCCTCTTCGACAATAGTAAGAGATAAACTTGACGCTTTTGCAGACATTTTTGCTTTCGTCATCTGTCTTGTATATGTCTGAGATTTTCCGACACCTAAGGCTCTTATCACATCTTCCCATGTCAAGTAGTCATCTTCAAACGTAAGCTCATATTCGACATCTTACAAGTTCATACCCATTTCTCTCACCAACCACTCATTTGAATTATCAATATCTTGTAATAAGATTGGATCAATGTTATTTCATAAATTATAATGAGCCTTCAATGCGTGATTATACTTTATATAAATCAGATCATATAATCATTTATGCTCTAATCGTTTTCTTCTCTTTGTGTGAATTTTTCATGCAATATAATTTAAAAATATATTAATACATCTATCTTAAAAAAGAAGATTAATTGAATCTAACTACTGTTGGTTCAATCTAATAATGAATAGATTAATAGATTAAAAGAATATATCTATCTAAGAATAGATTAATAGTATGTAGCTTAGTTGGTTCAATCGAACCAACTAGCTAGTGTTCAATCGAACCGGACTTAAAAGTCCGGTTGACTAAAGCACATCACTTGGTCAAGGCCTGAGGCACTTGGGCCTCGCCTCGCCTCACCCGGAGGGCTTAGGTGAGAGCTTGAACGCCTATTTAAACCCCTGCTTTTATCTTGTTGGTTCTTGTGCAAATCCTCAAATTGAGAATTGTTAAGGATCATTGATGCTCTGTCATGTGATTTTGATTCTTGAAAAATTGTTTCCATATTCAACATAGTATTACTTTCTTATACGTGTCAGTCTTGCCAATTAGTGTATGTGTCAGCACACCAAAAGATCCATCTCCATGTGATAAGATATAGGCTTCTGTTCCAGATTATAATAGATTCTAAAGTAATCCATTTAAACAAATTTTGCACCTTATATCTTATGGATCAATGTCTACTCAAGCGTGGCCGATGTATAGTTAGTATCAGCTTTTGTACTGAATAATGATGGTTCCTGGTACAATTACAGGCAGCTGGTATTCCAAAGAAACTTGCTCCGACAATTGGCATTGCAGTGGACCATAGACGAAAGAATCGTTCTCTTGAGGGTCTCCAAGCTAACGTGCAGAGGCTGAAGACATACAAAGCTAAGCTGGTCATCTTCCCAAGGCGGGCTCGGAAATTAAAGGCAAGCTAATTAAGATTATATCTTAAGAGCTATTAATAGTTGTTCGTCGATCGTATATTTAATTTCTCATTCTTTGGCATATCTTGCTCTCTCAGGCTGGAGATTCTGCTCCGGAAGAACTTGCAACGGCTACCCAGGTCCAAGGCCAATACATGCCCATTGTCCGTGAGAAGCCCTCGATTGAGCTTGTGAAGGTGACAGACGAGATGAGATCATTCAAGGCCTACGCGAAGCTTCGTGTTGAGCGGATGAACCGGTGCCAGGTTGGTGCGAGGATGAAGAAGGCTGCAGAGGCTGAGAAGGAAGAGAAGAAGTAACCCATTGTTGTGATGGTCATTGTTCTGTCCTCTTCTGTTTTAGGCACTTCCATGAGATGCTAATAGTTTGGCCACTTTCATTTGAGTTTTCAAGTGATTTGTCTCTTGTTTTTTGTTCTGTGACAATGCAATCTTAGGTATTACCCTATTGGTTATTAATGTTATATCGAGTCACAATATTATTATCTTTTGTAGAAGATGCTGATTTAGCCAAAGAACTTTTGCTTGACTACCACGACAAGTGTAGGTGATCAGCGTTGGGGAACGTTCAAATCTATTTGAGATATCATATGTTGTGGCTGAGTCAGGAAACCTTTGAATTTTTTTGTCAGGTTACCTGCAATAATAACTTGCATGCTTGGTGGAACAGTTCTGCTGTATCTGGAAGTAGCATAGAGTCATTTACCTCTTAGAGCAAGATGGATAAAGTTATTTTCGTGTATGTTCGTTTTTTTTGTTTTATTTATATTTTATATAATATGTAGAGGGTTTGCTTTTGATTGTTGTTTTATATAAGTTGTGTGTAATCGTCAAAATGGTATAAAGTTAAGTGGCATATGATTGGATGAGCCTTCAGAGTAGTGTCTAGGGTTTTCTACCTTGTTCTTATGGGGATTTTTTTGTCACAGCGGATCATTTATTAAGTGTTTATTGAAATGATTGCTCGTGAATCTTGAGTTACATATTTTCTCTAGTCTGTTTTCTCTTTTATAGGTTCTTAAGAAATCATAAGAGGTTTCGGGGAGGTTAACTTTTTGCGGACGGATATATAAAAGATAAAGTTGGGATCAAAAGGCCTTGACACAAGGTAAGAGGACGTGAAGACAAGTATTCATGAAGAATATGTCATCATGTTATTATTCGAGTTGTCGCGAAGGAAGCGGTGCACAGTGAATATTGTGATGAGGGCAAAGGAAAAGGATCCAAATAATGACTCACCAATTTTAACAAAGTCAGTGGACTTCGAAAGTTGATATGTAACAGATTGTCCTAGAGTTGTGCTTTGTTCGGGTATGACCTAAGAGTGGATGGACGAATGTCAATTGCAAAAAAAGTGAACAAAATTGGATATGACCGAGGCCCTACGATGTGCTAATAAAGGCCATATATAGAGAGATCGTAGCCCAAGTTCATTCCACAAATATCAAAATGGTATGAAGATGTCACTAGGAGGCACCATGGTGCAACGGATCATGATGGAATAGTTCGAGACAATAAGACACATGAGATAATTCCCGCAAGGGACTAGATCATACAAAGGTATGATCCAAAGCTACTGAGAGCTCTACTTTGGTAAACGAAATGACGATAAGAATGATTATGGATTCAAGGAGTGAATGTCATAATATCGTAGAGACGAGTTTATCATACGCCCATCGAATTTTTCATTGGATGTAAGCTTTAGTCATCAACATATAGGGGCTATGTATAAACCATCGAGGAAGAATTCAAGTGCAAGTACCAGTGAGTCCCATGAAGGGGGCTTAATCATACATAGGTATGATTAGAGCATTTGGAGAGCTAGATTACTCTAGAGCTCATATTTACTTAAGGGAGCCCGATAAGTCAAAGGATATGGCCGAGTAAGTGATCGTTGCAACCAAAGAAGTAAAAGAGAAAAGAATCAACACAAGCCCTACAACATGATGACAAAGAACATGTATGAGAGTTATAGTCTGTCTTTCCATCGACCAAAGGGAACTATTCGGAGAGTACAGATGTGTTGAAGCAGGTGGTCGAAAGGGACAAGAAAGCTGATAAGTCCAAAGGGACTTAGCTACCCAATATTAAATTGCGATTAGAATGGAGGTAGACTCGGAGAAGTGTCGTAGAGACAGACCTACCAATAGCGAAGAAAGGGACATAGATGTGAGGCGACAGATAGTAGGGCCATAGGCATAGCAATGTCATAATACCATAGAGGTGAGACTTCCGTGGAGTCCTCGATCCCTTGCTCTCATGGAGGGAGAGCATTTAGTCATGAAAGGGGTCGAGGAGGTGGAGAATGTAGATGCAAATTCTAAATACGAAACTAAGGCCGAGGGGTAGAGACTAGGAAACTTCATCAGATAGGTGTCAACGGGGTTCTCATTAAGATAGTCGAAAGTGGGCAACTTTGGGTTGATGTAGGAGTGCTCGACTAAGGAATGAAGTAAGCAATACGTGGTGTTATACTTTTTCTACTCAAAGAAGTAGGTAATAGAAATAATGGAGAATATAGTGTAATCCCATAGGTGAACAAAATTATTGGAGACTTGCTCCACATCAGAGCAAAACGTTGTTCTCTTTGGGCAGAACTTCTTGTATTCCAGAAGTTTAATAGTAATGAGAAGGCAAATCGCAGTAGCTAACTCAACGCAAGGAGTGCAAACACTTTGAGTATTTCAGAAGTGTGAGCAAAGAATAAGCGAAGACTAGCAACCGGCTCGATGTATAGAGTATAACCCTTTAGGAGGTGGGCAAAGTCAATTAACCTTTGCCTTCTCAACCATTAAGAGAATGGGTGAAACTAAGTACTTCAGTTCTCTTATTTATCCAGCAGAAGAGTTATACACATGTTCAAATACCATTCAAAAAAAGTGGAAGACAACAATTGTCAAATCCTCACCAATAGTGATTGGTGCTACCAAGAGTAGACTACTCATTTCTTAACAGAATATCAAACAAAACCGAAAGTGATGTGTAAATTTTACGGAGAAAAGACCTCAAAAACTTTAAAATTTATAAGACGATATTCATTAAAACTCCAATAAACATCCACCTAGCTCAAGTGGTGTGAGACATTTGAGAGATTAACACATAATAAGGAAGGTCTTTTCCTAAAAGATCCATAGGAACCAACAAGGATCAGTACAACTCGATCGATCCCACCTTAGAGTTAGAGTCATTAGCGAGTTAAAGTAGTATGACGAATCAAAGTTCGACTACTCAACAACAACAACATAGAGCAGTTAGGAGCCTAGTGGTGCATTGTAACTAAAGCAGAAGATTGAAGACTCAGCAAAGACGAGGAGATGTTGCATCCGCAAAGGCTTCGACGAGGACGTTGAAGGAATAAGTAGAGGAGAATGTCACAGACAAAACTGTAAATAGGGTATTCGATATAATGCTCATGTATGTCTTTATCTTTCAGTTTTGTTCATGCTTTGCACAAAATGTAAAGGACTTACAGTAGGCTTGGTAGTCCCATTTTGATTAGCTTTTATCGTCGTTTCAAGCTTGTAATCATAGGTTATGTGTAGTCATTGCGTAGAGACAAAACTGCCTAAAAACAAATAATCTAAGCAGCCATTTTAGGGGTTTTTTAGCTCCATAGAGTGGTGCGGAGTGTCAATTAGCATATCACCTAAGAACTACCTGGGTGACACATGATTAGATGAGCCTTCGCTATCTTGTTCCGTAATAGTGTCATATGAGCACTTGTGAAAACTTTTGATCATGGCGGACCATCTTGGATCCTTTGTCACACAATCATTCAAAGCTTGCAAAGTCTATATTTGTAATTTGCATTATCTATCAAGTGTTTACTGAAATGACTTTTTATAGATCTCGAATTAAATATTTTCTCTAACCCGTCTTCTCTTTTGTTGGTCGTTAAAGGACCATAAGAGATTTCAAATATCCTAACCCTTTACGGACAAACATGTAGTAGTGTCACCAGCAAAACCAACTAAGTCTATAATAGATCAATATTAGCAATATGTACCAATCTAATGAAGGACTAATATAGATAATACATTGATATGTTTTCATATATCATGTGTTAATACACTCGATATAACGTATTGTACCGACCACTTATCAATACACCAATAGACTTATAAAAATTAATCACGTCTAAAACTCCAAAGTGGTTGATGCTACGAATTCCATGGGCACATACCTGACCAACTCAAGACGATTGATTCCTTGTCGACAATAAGAGAACTTTGGATTGCAGTAATGTGCAAAACGTAAAAATGAAATACCATCAAAATACTTGATGCACTAATAAGTGCACACTAATTCATCCCTGAAGCACACAACCGATGAGAACATGATTTCGTATCACTAAACCTACTATCATAAAACTTGACGCACTAATTAGCGCACACCGATTCATCCCTGAAGCACAACACCAGTGACAAAATGACTTCATATCACCAAACCATCATCAAGTATGCTATTACAAAACAAATGCAGCTCACAGGACCTTGATTCATTCCATTGAATCCAACACCCAATATATCCACATCTTGGTTCATGCCACTAAGGTACCAGTTCCTACAAACTTCATATGTGCCACCGGCATCATCCATATTCCCCGAGAGATTTGGAGTTGGTCCACACACACCTTGCTGTGTGCACTTCATCTTCTCCATAGTTGCATTTGCCACAAGATGCAGGCGATGTTACATGGTTACCTTCCACCAATGTGCAGAAGAAAGACACCATGGAGCTGAGTTATTCAAAGACAACCAACCAGATCAAACCAACATCTAGAATCAACCACAATCATATAGCACTGATGGAACCACAGCCGACCCCCAGCTCCCAACAATCACTAGAAATGAAAACCCAAACATATCTAGACACAAGCCTCTATAGCATAAACAAACTGGGAATTTGAAGTCATAGAAC
This sequence comes from Musa acuminata AAA Group, assembly GCF_036884655.1. Classification (NCBI taxonomy): domain Eukaryota; kingdom Viridiplantae; phylum Streptophyta; class Magnoliopsida; order Zingiberales; family Musaceae; genus Musa; species Musa acuminata. Next base: position 43,365,996 of record NC_088329.1, on the reverse strand, counting down.
GCAAGTAAAACAACAATCATGGGTTGGCCATTGGCTGACTTCCTTATCCATCAGTCTGCAGTTTGTGGTTACGACACACTAAGACGACGTTACACTAGATCAAAAGCAAGGATAGTGTCCTTGGCTAAGACAAAAAGTAGCAGCTTAAAATATATCAAGACCCATTTCCTCGTCACTTCATGGTGAACATAGTCCAGAAAGATCTCTTTAAAAAACCCAGGCTATCCAGTATATGCACAGAACAAGCGCTGGAGTAGTCAACTTTGATTTTGATATGAGTAGCAAAGCTGGTATCAGAGCATATGTAGTCTTTATAAAAAGCTCCATAGTCTTTACCTTCAAGCTTTCATTCACCAACCCGCTTTTTCGTGACTTAGTATGGGTTACCTCCAGTGGACTGAAAGCAATTACCTTTGAACACTCATTCTCCTTTCCCTTCAAACAACTAGGTGCTTCAACTCCAATCACATCAGATACGTTCTGCAATAACATTTCAATAGTCTAATATATTATAGAGAGGAGACATCACAGAACAGCAAAATATAGAAGAAACAACCTTGGCACATATGAAAATAACAGCCAAGGAGAGGAGTAACATACATTATGCTGCAAATGTGTGTTGTCTGCTTGAATATTTGTTTCTCCACCTTGTGCTTTCACATGAAATGAGCGAGCTAAGAACTGTGCACTTCCATGTAATGGACTAAAAGTGCCATTTTGCAAAATTCTTTCGGAACTAATCTGCATAAAAATCAGTAACAGAAAACATTCAAATTAGTATTACCAAAAAATTATTGGTGTCTCAAAATACAGTCCAGAATGAAACAATACGACAAGGCATTAGGGAAGTTAGAAGAAAGATGTATTATAGATCAAATCATCAAAATAAAAAACAGGAAATAAAGAGAAAGGGCGAAAAGATATCATGATGTATCAAATATTTAAATTTTATATTACATTATGAATTCCTGTGAAAGCAGGACTTGGTACAATGATAAAGTTGCTCCCTTGCGACCTGGGAGACCAAAGTTTGAGTTACGGAAATAACCACTTTTAATATTTAAAGATAAGACTACATATATTGACCCTCACCAAACCTTGTATTGGTGAGAGTCTCATACACTGATATGGCCTTTTCAATTATAAGTTCCTCCATCACAGTAACAATTTAATGTTCCTCGGGTAATCACCCAGCTGTCGCTTCTTCATTTGTCTATTTCTGAGTTCCCTTTTAGCCCTCTCACATCATTTGTCATTCTCCATCACTATCTTCATCAGAGTTTGCAACAAACTATTTCATCCACAATCCTTTGCAGCTGCTGATTTTTGGACTTCCATCGCATAATTTTGTTTGTGGGCTCAATTGTCCAAATTATCTGTGATAATGACATTGGTCCCTGTAGCAAAGCTGTCACATCTACCTGACAATCCTTGAGACCATGAAAATATTCTATAATAACTCCTAGATTGAATGGAACTATAATATAAATAAAAAATATGTGTGGCTTTATGCTGTTCAACAAATGAATAATATGATGTTTTTTAGGTTTCTTGTGGAAGCACATAATTTGCCAATCTTAACTTGGCTGGGCATTTGGGGCCAACTTTCTTAGATCATAGACATCAGGTTGGCAGTTGATCATAGTTTTCTTTGTCAAAAGATCCAACTAAATCTGGCATTGCTCTATTTCAAGGCAAACAGAGGTTTGTAGCCACTTACAACCTTGATATACAACTTGATGTTTCTTTCAACCATCTCCAAATCAGTTCATATAACCTTCTTATACTACTTGATAATTTTGCAAGTATGCAAAGTTAAGAGCAGTGTGTACAAGAACCGTAAACTACAAATCTCCTACTATATGGGTTCAGCTATATGGAATTTATCCTATCAATAAGTTCTGTTTAGGGAAATATAACTTCAAATAAAGATAAAGAAATCTCTCTGACTGTTTCTCATAAAGCTTTCTTAGGTCGCTCAATGCCTCTCCTGAAACCAATAACTCTAATAAGCTCACCCCATCAACTAGCAAAATTACAGACTTCCTCTTTATATGCTGATATCATCTTAAATTCATTTTCCTCGACTTATCTTCTAACAAAGCTACATAAATATAGACATTTCTTGCATTACCTTTTCTAATAATCCCACACATCCATCTTAAACATTTTTATCTAAGCAGCACTAACATTAGCTACGTATGGCTTCCTGGTTGCCAGATACTTTGATCCAGACCTTTCTACTGATGCATTTACCATTATTCTTTGAGTGAGCTACCCATATTAAAAGTGAACAAAAGTTGAGATCCTTAGTGCTTTTTCGGCAATTTTGGATGTTCAATCGCTTATTAGTGGGACAAACTTGGGCCATCAGATCGTTTATATCTACAGAATACACCTATTTCAAACATTAATGAAAACTTAAAGCACCATGATTTTTGTATAGTCTCTCAGCACAAAATTTATAAGAGTTTGTAGCTGCTCTGCAAACTGGAGTCCAGGAGGTCATCCTGAGCCCCCATTTACTCCCACGTCTCATGGCCATCCATGGCCTTCACGCAAGAAACAAACAAATCCCTCCACTTCAAGCTACGATGACTACATATATGCACCAAAAAAGACAATCTTTCTAGCACTGAGAGGCAAATCGAGAAGATGCTTCAAAAGACCAATTAAAATTTCAGCCTACTAATAGATTGAAAATCTCTCCGTCTTTTATCCTCCTTTTACTTCTACAAGACTCACACTACTGGAAGAAAAAGACCTATGGCAGGTTTTCCACATGAATCAGACTTCGTACACCAAAAACCAACGCCGAGAAACCAACATCCATAACTCAAAACTTAAGATCACTTAGACGAAAGAATCCAGACACGAGATCGACAAGACAAAGGACACAATAAGGAGGCCAAGAAGAAGGGTTAACCTTTCCAGAAACAAGGTGGCCGAAAACTGGGGCACGGGCGAGACAGGAAGCAACGGGGGACGAGCGATTGGCAGTGGGGGCCGAGGCGGATCTGGGATCAGGGAGCGGATGGGAGGAGACGAGCGAGCCGACTGCTCGGAGGCAGTGAGCCAAGGCCACGGGATCGCTCGGGGCATAAGGATGGTGGAGTAGGCGGCAAGAGAGGGTTAGGTTCTTTGCTCGGCTCAGAAGGTGGGACGCCATCGCCACCGTCGCCAGTCGCCGCTCTCAGCGACGATCACCAGAGAGAGAGAGAGAGAGAAGAGGGGGTAACTTTTGGGCACTGTTACGATGTTGTGGAAGCTAGAATGGGTATGAACCGTATAACGGTTTTCAGTTAGGGTAAATAACTACATCACGATTTTTAATATTCTGGTTTAAAAAAATTTATATTAAAATATCTATAGTTATAAAAGTTAAATATCTAATTCTATTTATCTTAACATAATTAATTTTATCGATAAAAGTATAAAAACAATGAAATAATAATAATTTCAATGTTTTAGTTTATAGTGACAAACGACATTAGTGATAGCAGACGACAACGTCATTGAGACAATGGGTGATTATTATGGACGAAGTGAGCTCCAACGTGAGGTGAGTATCGCTTTGCATCTATATTAACATTGATGTAGATGTCGAGTGATCCTTTTACCGCTCAATAATTACATCAATATTGATATAGTTGCTAAGCAACCTTTTTGTTGCCCTACATCTGAGTCGACGCCAATGTAGTTGCTATACGACATTTTCGTTGTTCTACATTTGAGTCAACATCAACATAATTATCGAGTGACAAAAGTGCCACTTTGTATTTGTATCTATGTTGATGTCAATTCAATTATCAAGCGAGGTTGTTCGACAACTGTGTCAACATTGTCGTAGATGTAAAACGACCATCATCTGTTACTGTCGTACTCCTCATCCACAACAACCATCTATGACCCCCAATGGTATCGTCATCCAACACCACCAACATCATTTACCACCACCAATTGAAACATTAAAATTACTTTTTCTATTCATTATTTTCGTACTTCTATTAGTAAAATAAATGACGTTATGATAAATAAAACTAAATATCTCACTTTCATGAATATAAATATTTTAATATAATTTAAATCTAAAAACTAAAATACTAAGAAAAACCTAACTACATAAGATAATCTATAATTAACCCTTATATATATATATATATATATATATATATATATATATATATATATATATATATATATATATATATATATATATATATATATATATATATATATATATATATATATATATGCAATTATATCAAGTAAAAACCACAATAGGGAGCAGTGCAGAGATGGAATGCGCAGTGAATGGTGCGGAGTGTCAATTAGCATATCACCTAAGAACTACCTGGGTGACACATGATTAGATGAGCCTTCGCTATCTTGTTCCGTAATAGTGTCATATGAGCACTTGTGAAAACTTTTGATCATGGCGGACAATCTTGGATCCTTTGTCACACAATCATTCAAAGTTTGCAAAGTCTATATTTGTAATTTGCATTATCTATCAAGTGTTTACTGAAATGACTTTTTATAGATCTCAAATTAAATATTTTCTCTAACCCGTCTTCTCTTTTGTTGGTCGTTAAAGGTCCATAAGAGATTTCAAATATCCTAACCCTTTACGGACAAACATGTAGTAGTGTCACCAGCAAAACCACCTAAGTCTATAATAGATCAATATTAGCAATATGTACCAATCTAATGGAGGACTAATATAGATAATACATTGATATGTTTTCATATATCATGTGTTAATACACTCGATATAATTCGATACGTATTGTACCGACCATTTATCAATACACCAATATGAACTTATAAAAATGAATCATGTCTAAAACTCCAAAGTGGTTGATGCTACAAATTCCATGGGCACATACCTGACCAACTCAAGACGATTGATTCCTTGTCGACAATAAGAGAACTTTGGATTGCAGTAATGTGCAAGACGTAAAAATGAAATACCATCAAAATACTTGATGCACTAATAAGTGCACACTAATTCATCCCTGAAGCACACAACCGATGAGAACATGATTTCGTATCACTAAACCTACTATCATAAAACTTGACGCACTAATTAGCGCACACCGATTCATCCCTGAAGCACAACACCAGTGACAAAATGACTTCATATCACCAAACCATCATCAAGTATGCTATTACAAAACAAATGCAGCTCACAGGACCTTGATTCATTCCATTGAATCCAACACCCAATATATCCACATCTTGGTTCATGCCACTAAGGTACCAGTTCCTACAAACTTCATATGTGCCACCGGCATCATCCATATTCCCCGAGAGATTTGGAGTTGGTCCACACACACCTTGCTGTGTGCACTTCATCTTCTCCATAGTTGCATTTGCCACAAGATGCAGGCGATGTTACATGGTTACCTTCCACCAATGTGCAGAAGAAAGACACCATGGAGCTGAGTTATTCAAAGACAACCAACCAGATCAAACCAACATCTAGAATCAACCACAATCATATAGCACTGATGGAACCACAGCCGACCCCCAGCTCCCAACAATCACTAGAAATGAAAACCCAAACATATCTAGACACAAGCCTCTATAGCATAAACAAACTGGGAATTTGAAGTCATAGAACGCAAGTAAAACAACAATCATGGGTTGGCCATTGGCTGACTTCCTTATCCATCAGTCTGCAGTTTGTGGTTACGACACACTAAGACGACGTTACACTAGATCAAAAGCAAGGATAGTGTCCTTGGCTAAGACAAAAAGTAGCAGCTTAAAATATATCAAGACCCATTTCCTCGTCACTTCATGGTGAACATAGTCCAGAAAGATCTCTTTAAAAAACCCAGGCTATCCAGTATATGCACAGAACAAGCGCTGGAGTAGTCAACTTTGATTTTGATATGAGTAGCAAAGCTGGTATCAGAGCATATGTAGTCTTTATAGAAAGCTCCATAGTCTTTACCTTCAAGCTTTCATTCACCAACCCGCTTTTTCGTGACTTAGTATGGGTTACCTCCAGTGGACTGAAAGCAATTACCTTTGAACACTCATTCTCCTTTCCCTTCAAACAACTAGGTGCTTCAACTCCAATCACATCAGATACGTTCTGCAATAACATTTCAATAGTCTAATATATTATAGAGAGGAGACATCACAGAACAGCAAAATATAGAAGAAACAACCTTGGCACATATGAAAATAACAGCCAAGGAGAGGAGTAACATACATTATGCTGCAAATGTGTGTTGTCTGCTTGAATATTTGTTTCTCCACCTTGTGCTTTCACATGAAATGAGCGAGCTAAGAACTGTGCACTTCCATGTAATGGACTAAAAGTGCCATTTTGCAAAATTCTTTCGGAACTAATCTGCATAAAAATCAGTAACAGAAAACATTCAAATTAGTATTACCAAAAAATTATTGGTGTCTCAAAATACAGTCCAGAATGAAACAATACGACAAGGCATTAGGGAAGTTAGAAGAAAGATGTATTATAGATCAAATCATCAAAATAAAAAACAGGAAATAAAGAGAAAGGGCGAAAAGATATCATGATGTATCAAATATTTAAATTTTATATTACATTATGAATTCCTGTGAAAGCAGGACTTGGTACAATGATAAAGTTGCTCCCTTGCGACCTGGGAGACCAAAGTTTGAGTTACGGAAATAACCACTTTTAATATTTAAAGATAAGACTACATATATTGACCCTCACCAAACCTTGTATTGGTGAGAGTCTCATACACTGATATGGCCTTTTCAATTATAAGTTCCTCCATCACAGTAACAATTTAATGTTCCTCGGGTAATCACCCAGCTGTCGCTTCTTCATTTGTCTATTTCTGAGTTCCCTTTTAGCCCTCTCACATCATTTGTCATTCTCCATCACTATCTTCATCAGAGTTTGCAACAAACTATTTCATCCACAATCCTTTGCAGCTGCTGATTTTTGGACTTCCATCGCATAATTTTGTTTGTGGGCTCAATTGTCCAAATTATCTGTGATAATGACATTGGTCCCTGTAGCAAAGCTGTCACATCTACCTGACAATCCTTGAGACCATGAAAATATTCTATAATAACTCCTAGATTGAATGGAACTATAATATAAATAAAAAATATGTGTGGCTTTATGCTGTTCAACAAATGAATAATATGATGTTTTTTAGGTTTCTTGTGGAAGCACATAATTTGCCAATCTTAACTTGGCTGGGCATTTGGGGCCAACTTTCTTAGATCATAGACATCAGGTTGGCAGTTGATCATAGTTTTCTTTGTCAAAAGATCCAACTAAATCTGGCATTGCTCTATTTCAAGGCAAACAGAGGTTTGTAGCCACTTACAACCTTGATATACAACTTGATGTTTCTTTCAACCATCTCCAAATCAGTTCATATAACCTTCTTATACTACTTGATAATTTTGCAAGTATGCAAAGTTAAGAGCAGTGTGTACAAGAACCGTAAACTACAAATCTCCTACTATATGGGTTCAGCTATATGGAATTTATCCTATCAATAAGTTCTGTTTAGGGAAATATAACTTCAAATAAAGATAAAGAAATCTCTCTGACTGTTTCTCATAAAGCTTTCTTAGGTCGCTCAATGCCTCTCCTGAAACCAATAACTCTAATAAGCTCACCCCATCAACTAGCAAAATTACAGACTTCCTCTTTATATGCTGATATCATCTTAAATTCATTTTCCTCGACTTATCTTCTAACAAAGCTACATAAATATAGACATTTCTTGCATTACCTTTTCTAATAATCCCACACATCCATCTTAAACATTTTTATCTAAGCAGCACTAACATTAGCTACGTATGGCTTCCTGGTTGCCAGATACTTTGATCCAGACCTTTCTACTGATGCATTTACCATTATTCTTTGAGTGAGCTACCCATATTAAAAGTGAACAAAAGTTGAGATCCTTAGTGCTTTTTCGGCAATTTTGGATGTTCAATCGCTTATTAGTGGGACAAACTTGGGCCATCAGATCGTTTATATCTACAGAATACACCTATTTCAAACATTAATGAAAACTTAAAGCACCATGATTTTTGTATAGTCTCTCAGCACAAAATTTATAAGAGTTTGTAGCTGCTCTGCAAACTGGAGTCCAGGAGGTCATCCTGAGCCCCCATTTACTCCCACGTCTCATGGCCATCCATGGCCTTCACGCAAGAAACAAACAAATCCCTCCACTTCAAGCTACGATGACTACATATATGCACCAAAAAAGACAATCTTTCTAGCACTGAGAGGCAAATCGAGAAGATGCTTCAAAAGACCAATTAAAATTTCAGCCTACTAATAGATTGAAAATCTCTCCGTCTTTTATCCTCCTTTTACTTCTACAAGACTCACACTACTGGAAGAAAAAGACCTATGGCAGGTTTTCCACATGAATCAGACTTCGTACACCAAAAACCAACGCCGAGAAACCAACATCCATAACTCAAAACTTAAGATCACTTAGACGAAAGAATCCAGACACGAGATCGACAAGACAAAGGACACAATAAGGAGGCCAAGAAGAAGGGTTAACCTTTCCAGAAACAAGGTGGCCGAAAACTGGGGCACGGGCGAGACAGGAAGCAACGGGGGACGAGCGATTGGCAGTGGGGGCCGAGGCGGATCTGGGATCAGGGAGCGGATGGGAGGAGACGAGCGAGCCGACTGCTCGGAGGCAGTGAGCGAAGGCCACGGGATCACTCGGGGCATAAGGATGGTGGAGTAGGCGGCAGGAGAGGGTTAGGTTCTTTGCTCGGCTCAGAAGGTGGGACGCCATCGCCACCGTCGCCAGTCGCCGCTCTCAGCGACGATCACCAGAGAGAGAGAGAGAGAGAGAGAAGAGGGGGTAACTTTTGGGCACTGTTACGATGTTGTGGAAGCTAGAATGGGTATGAACCGTATAACGGTTTTCAGTTAGGGTAAATAACTACATCACGATTTTTAATATTCTGGTTTAAAAAAAATTATATTAAAATATCTATAGTTATAAAAGTTAAATATCTAATTCTATTTATCTTAACATAATTAATTTTATCGATAAAAGTATAAAAATAATGAAATAATAATAATTTCAATGTTTTCGTTTATAGTGACAAACGACATTAGTGATAGCAGACGACAACGTCATTGAAACAATGGGTGATTATTATGGACGAAGTGAGCTCCAACGTGAGGTGAGTAACGACTTTGCATCTATATTAACGTTGATGTAGATGTCGAGTGATCCTTTTACCGCTCAATAATTACATCAATATTGATATAGTTGCTAAGCAACCTCTTTGTTGCCCTACATCTGAGTCGACGCCAATGTAGTTGCTATACGACATTTTCGTTGTTCTACATTTGAGTCAACATCAACATAATTATCGAGTAACAAAAGTGCCACTTTGTATTTGTATCTATGTTGATGTCAATGCAATTATCAAGCGAGGTTGTTCGACAACTGTGTCAACATTATCGTAGATGTAAAACGACCATCATCTGTTACTGTCGTACTCCTCATCCACAACAACCATCTATGACCCCCAATGGTATCGTCATCCAACACCACCAACATCATTTACCACCACCAATTGAAACATTAAAATTAATTTTTCTATTCATTATTTTCGTACTTCTATTAGTAAAATAAATGACATTATGATAAATAAAACTAAATATCTCACTTTCATGAATATAAATATTTTAACATAATTTAAATCTAAAAACTAAAATACTAAGAAAAACCTAACTACATAAGATAATCTATAATTAACCCTTATATATATATATATATATATATATATGCAATTATATCAAGTAAAAACCACAATAGGCAGCAGTGCAGAGATGTATGCGCAGTGAGAATGTAATGAAATGAAGCCATAGTCAGTGACTAAGGTGCTCGATCAATTGCCAGGATCGAATCAGCTGCTGCCCATGCACCTGTCGTCAAAAAGGAAATGCCGGTGAAGTGCCTCGATCCAAGTCCGGTGAAATGCCGGTGAACTGGATACAACATAAGCAACCAGATGAAATCAATTCATTTGTAACACATCCGTTTTCCGTTCTAAGAAAAATGGCAGCACAAGCAACAAGTTTCTTCCATCTATCCGTGTTCTTATTCTTGGAAGATTGGAGAACCCAAATAAGATTAATACAACAGGGAATTGTCACTATATTACACTGCCAAAGACAAGTCTTTGTCAGTCACTACTGTAAGCAATACAAATGCCCTAACTCAGACAGATGATTTTACTATAATTCTTCTTCAGATCAGATAGAGCTCCCAATAGAAAGTTACACAATCAGCAACAACAACAGCCTCTCGGACAACTTGCATCAAATGCCAAATGTAATCAACCAGTAGACCACCAACGATGGAGACGCATGGAAAGTCACCCTCCCCAGTAGAGGAACAATGGATTGAGGAAAGCTAATGAACAACAAGTCAATGGGCAAAGATCTAATTTACAGGATGATTTCTAAATGCAGACACGAATTTTCTTTAAGGAATGGGAGAAAGAAATTCATCTATGTTCAGTTGAATCTTAATAGCATTAGTCAGATTGGTTACAGGTTCAAAGGATTAAATGAGCAGAGGGTCAAATTATCAATAGTAAGGAGAATTTTTCCCTCTCAATCAAGGTAGGCCTTGAGTAAAAATCTTGAGCTCAATGGAGTTGACAAAGAGAGGATTATGTTCACAAGATAAATTCCTAAGAAGACGTAGGGAGTTTGCATAAGAATGAGAAGTTAGATGGGAGTGTCATCAAAGGCTCATCTCCACTTTTTCTTAGCCATGACATAGCCAAAGCATAACCCAGAGCGCGGCCGACTGGAACAGCTACAGCATTGCCGATCTGGCGATATCTGCACGGAGACATTCCCAATCACTCAAACAGGCAGAACAACAAATCCACTAGTCGTGATAAGCCCTATCATGCATTAAGGAACATTCTCAATTTGATCAATTCATAAGGAGAAAGCAATACCAGCAGTAATCAACAAAACATATCAACAAGATGCCCCAGTCAACACCACAAATGAACAATTTTAGTACAAACCTGAGACGGGAATCAGGAATCCATCATCAGATGTCAATGCTTCAAGTGTTGTCATGGACTTGGACAGAGAAAGTTCTCGAGGACAAGTTTGCATACTAAAAGCAAATTGATAAAGGAAGAGTTCATTGTGGTTTAGGTCTTGGGCCATTACAATCGAGTGAATTGCAACTGAATTGCATTTTGGGTTTGTTTTAACCAATTAAATTGAGTAACAATTTTCTTGAAATATTCAGACGAATACTGCCATTAGTTTTGATTAATTGTTTTGAAGTCCTAAATGGAATCAGTGATACTATTTTAACACTGATCAGTGTGGCGAATAAAATCTTAATTTATTTATAATGGTTAGCTGAAGAATTGTTTTTATTTTACAAGTCTATAGTGTCCAGAAGGTAAATTACCTATATGATCCTTCCTATTAGTTTTTGTTATTGATAGTTGACTGTGAACTCATGTGCATTCTGTTAAAGTCTCTTGATAGTAGCTAACTTGATTGCAACAATTTAGATCAATTGAGGATGACAACAACACAAGTTTAGAGACCAAAGTGAGTTGACCTGTAGGATATTGATCTTGGACCCAGTATACGACAAACCTTAGCAACTTTGTTGTGATGAATGTGATTAAAAGAAAAAGCTTCACTGGGCCTTGATGTCTCATCCCTAATTTATCTACTTCTATTTTCTAGGTTATTTCAATTTGTATAGATGACTGCTATCACCATCCAACAAAAATTTACAACTGATTAAAAGTTTCACTCAGACTCCCAGAGTAATGCTATTTTTTAAAAAATAACTTAATTGTGTCCAAACAATACTAATGGTACCTTTCTTCCACTGTCCCATAGAATCTGTAGAAATCAGGGAAGCCTTGCAACCTTGCACATTCACGGATACTAAGGGTCCGATCCTGCTCAGGATGTATCATAGCCTGAAAGTTTATAAATGCCACAATCAGTTGGATGGATGGTAACATCGGACGAGCATTACAAATCCAGACAAGGAATTATAATAACCTGGCAGCGAAAATTAGGTATGGTGATTACAGTTGGCACTATTTCATCCCACCATAGACGAGAAAAAGGTCTACAGGGTCATGAACAACAAATTAATAATAATGTTACAGAAAAACAACAACAATGCTAACATTCTATGAACGATAAATCCAGAAACTCATGTTGTCAATGAAAATTAAAAAAAAATACCTTAATGACTTTCCATGTCCAAAGTTCATGGCATAATCTGGGACCTGAATGAAAAAGAAAAAAGATTCAGTATATGCAACCATATATATCCTTCAGCAATAACATGCACATCAACATGCCTTTTCATGCTTTCATTTTTTGAAAAAGAATAATCAATGGAAACTGGATAGAAGCTATGGAAACCCATGGTAGAAAATAACTATTAAAAGAAAATGAAACAATAACCTGTGTATTCATCCTTGTTACTCAAAGCATAGCCATGTACTGGATTGATCTAGTACATTCATAAAATTCTTTTTTTTTGGAAAAAATTAAATGCTTATTATTAATATTGACTTACCAGTGGTCTTCCAGATGGTAGCAGTACTCTCTCTCTTGTGGGGTCAAATTGCACAGAATTATCAGAACCAACAATGACACCAGGGAGGTCTCTAAAATTTGCTCCCTGTAAAATTCAGCAAACAATGTAGATCAGATCTTATAAATTTCTGGTGTAATTGGATTTCGAACAAAATCAGTACAGAGCACGAACCTTTTTTCGTGGAATTTGTGAAATTCTTAAATAATCATCCTCCCCTAGTGGTAAAGTGCAATGATCATACAACATAGATTTAGATATTTTTGCACCATTTTCTTTGAGTCCCAACATTTCTATTTTGTCAAAAAAAAAAAGAAAATTGAAATTAGTATAGAAAAAATTAGTTAACAAATTAAAAATAACTTTTTGAAAAATTTTCTTCATATTTATTTTAATCTAATATGCCACAATGCCTAAAATTGCAATTCATCAACTTGCATGCTTCTCCAATTTGGTCTTTGCCAAGTTATGGCATATCACCCTAATTAAGCTTGTGAGCACACAAACACACTACACAAAAGAGTTCAAGATTGTACTGCTATTTAAGGTCTTTGCCAAGTTATGGCATATCTCCACTCCAGTTTGATGGAATCATGTGACCAAAGATGTACTGCTATTTAAGGTCTGGTTTCTTCAAATTGGACCTATCTGTCTCAAACAAGTGCAAAAATTAGTCATCCTTAATTATCAAAGACTTCTTCTGATGTTGGATCAGACACAAAGCAGATTTCTAACTCCAGGAATCATAATGGAAGATTTGAGAAGATTTCTACACCCAACAACTATTTGGTGTTTCTCAGAAAAGATGCCACTAGTCAGGACATTTTAGGCACCTGAGTTGCTTAGTGTAGAAACTGATAGATGTTTAGTCTTTAGACTACTTGGATCACATACTGAGCATAGTCAACAAGAAGATCCTCCGGTACACAGAAAGAATCCGGATGAATGGGCACAGTTTGTTCATTGGTCTTAGATATACATGAAATACAACATAATATCCTAAAAGGATAATTTGGGATCCAATTTTATGTACCGGGTCTATGCTGGTCTAGGCATGGACTGAGTTGATTTGGTACATGCCAGCATACCAACAGACAACATGGTACGCCGATACATACCTTGGTACAAAAAAGCTCAAAGAATCAATCAAAAAATTTAAAAACTTATTTTAGGGTTACATCTCACCTTTTATTCACAAATTAAATCTGATAAAAATAAAGTGGTTTAGATTTTGAAATTAATAAATGCTAAATTGAAATCTATATGCAATAAGGATCACAAACAATACTTCAAGAATACATGTACATAGAAAGGAGTTCTAATATATAAGCGTACAAGATTAGATATAAAATTAAAATAAATAGCTACTCTTATCACCAAAATGATCAACATGAATACACAACAACCGAATTGGGATCCATAATATGCTGAAATTAAAGAACCCATGCCTGAAACTGCTCTCACAATATCTAATACCAATATAAACAGGGTGCAATTGATGCAATAATGTGGTAGCCCTCCTCATCATGAACCACTCATGATAAGAGACGCCTGAGGCGGGTAGGACCATAACAAGTATGACTATGTAGGATGGAGTGGATCAGAGCAACAACTCTCGTCATTGTCCTAATATTGCATGCCATAAGATGTATCTGACTAGAAAAGAAAAAAAAAACACAATCAACTTTCAACATGCATATGTTGGCCATGAGATCAGTAAGAAGGTTTTGAATAAGATGAACTCCTAACGATCTTTGTATCGTATAGGCTCTACCACATATGCGAGTAGATAACTATATATCAATCCTCTTCCTCTTTCCTTGTATCTTTTCGTTCATAAACGAGCTTCATGGGTCCTTGTGCTCTATGATCCATGTCCAAAATGGTATGAGTGAAATCCTGCTCATCGCTCCATGCCTCACTCATCAACTCTGAGAAGCCAAAACAAGAAGATTGAGTTACCCAAACCATCATCATCTGTGGATGCACTACTATTCATGTCACTAGTATCTCCATGGACCACATGAAGCACAAATGTTTCTTGTCACCCAACTGAATCTGTTGCTCATCAATTGCATCCAACGAATCAATTGACTATGAAACCTAACCTTTTCTATGCACAATAGCCACATGTCTCTCTCGATTGTATCTTGGCACAACCCCTAATAGATTGGTTGCTCGAAGTCCAACCATATTCTGATATTGGGCGATACTCTTCCTCATATCAATTGATATCCTGGACCCCAGTTGTTCCTCTTCTTCTCGAATTACCTCAGGAATGAAACACAATGGACATGGGTCTCTTATCAAATCAAATAGAGGGTTGCCTTAGTTGTTTGGAACATGAACCCAATCAAGCATCGGATTCAAATCAAGCCTATTCCAATGGATCTAGTCTAGATCATCAAGGATCAAGCATTGATTCTCAGAAATCTAGCGTAGATCTAAAAGAATCTAGGCCTAATCTTAATAGATCAAGCAAGACCTAATGTGGTATATATGGAAGAGATCAAAGCTAAGGTTAGAAGAGAAAGCATAAACACTAACCTAATCACAGAAATAGCTTGAAGATTGGGTTCAACTTTACCTTTGATTGAGAAACAAATTAAACTGGATCTAGGACTTCAACCTTCTTCTAGAGCAAATAGGCCCTTGATGTCTTGATCAAGTTTGGAAGAGATTTGAGAAAGACTTTTTGAGAGATTTGAACAGATCCTGGGGGAAACTAGCATGAGATAGGGGTGTGTAAGAGGAAGAGTAGAAGAGAAAAAAAGGGTTCAAGTGACTGGTTTAAGGCATCCAAAGAGAACCCATGGATCTCTTGGGACAATTAACCACTCAATGGGCTTACCATCCGGTAGAGGAGCAGTCAAAGACGGGCTCAAGTGGCTAGTTTAAGGCATCCATAGAGACCCCAGGGGGTCTCTTGGGTAAATGGACCATCCTATGGACTTACTGCACCAATTACAAGGCCTATACCAGATGGTAAGGCAATTTGCAAGGGTTACTGCATGATAACCCCTATTTTGGTTTGGACAGACTGGTTTATATTGGTCTGTGTCTCAGTGGTTGCCCAAACCAGCATAAACTACCTGTCATGTACAGTTCAAGCAATTTTGTATTCCATGGTATTATCTCTTCACCTATAGTTCACCAAATAATCAACAGTTATGAATATTTACCTATCAACTAGCAATGATCCAATCCTTACAATAATAAGGAGCATATTGATAAGAACCTAAATAGGACAACTATTTCATAGTTAAGAACGGTAGCGTGTAATACGGATTTTGTCTTTAGTTGGTGGGTCATAACTAGAAACAACAATTACAGTTCCAATGATTCAAATTCCATATCAATATGATTCTTGGAAGCCACATGGTTCAAAAGGGCATAGAGACTATGAGTAGGGGTTAGCATTTCTCCAAGAGACTATGAGTGTAGATATTTCAATCAGAAAAATGAAGAAATTTTCGTTAATTTATGGTTTGCAATTTAAAATTGATGCAGCCTCAACAAGCAGAAAAACTCATGTGGAGAAAAGAACAAATAAGTAAATCATATTGTATAAGATGCAGTAGAGGGACAAGGGAGGAGGAATGATTGGACCACGGTAGTATGCAGGAGAAGATCCCTGCAAGATAGATACTCATTAAGGGCTGAAAGTAGCAAAGATCCAAGGTAAAGGTCATGGTCCTATGGATATGGAGGAGCTTCTACAATTGGTGTATGACAGGCACAAGCAGCTTGGCATAAATAACAAAGAGACCAAAAAGAAAAGGCAGGAGAAGAAAGGAGAAATAGATAAGAGAATAAGAGAAGAGTTGACAACAATAAAAGAGAATAGATACATAATATATTTAACAGACTTAGATACTTCACAAGAATATGATTACGTTATCTATTTAACATCTTGATGTGGATATCTATTCTCACACTTATATTATATATTTTTAAAGTCTCTCAAACCATATCCATATATCATTTATTAGTGGAACAGTATATTAAATGCTAAGATCTATACTGAACCTTGCTTTAAGAAAGGATCCTTATCCTCATCTGACACTCTAACAATCACTGACCAACATGTACAGAAAAAAATTGTAGAGATAGGCAAAGTTTTGACAAATCGACTTTGCTAAAGTGACAACAATAACATACCTAATTCTAAAATTTTTAGGTACAAGGCAAGTGCTCAAAGTTCATGCTTAGTCATATATACAAGATCTTATGGATCTACAAACCAAGCTCAGGCAAGTAGTCAACAGTAAAAGTTGAAAATTCCTGTCATTTATGAGTATAACTGAAGACAGGACCAGCTAGACCAAGAAAAGATACTATTCTAGATTTCAAGAGGACAGATCAGTTCAAGCTTTATAGGGAAAACATAGAATGAACTGTTGCAAGAACAATGAAATGATGTTTGGCTAAAGGTTAATCTACAATTGACTCCAATACACCACTTAATTTTACTTCTAATGAGATAATGACGCACCATCTTTTGGCATCCGAATGTATCGCTGGAATTCGGTTTGAGGGCTTTTTCCATATGGCATCTGATCCATGTCTTCTGAATGTTTGACCTGTGTAGAAGAACTACAGTTTGCACCATGGTTTACAGATTATGAACATCTAGAAACACTATCAAGCCTTACTAATGGAAGATCAGCAATGGCATCCTCAAGGATGACTTCTTTCTCAAGCACCCGTGGTTGGTCTTCATCATACCCAACAAGATTACGCTGTTATCACAGTTAACTAAGAATTAGAGCATGTAAATTAACACTATATCAAGCTTAGAGTTAAAACCTAGTGGTGTCCTAAGAAACAAACAAGCAAAATAAATTACAATTGCAGTACAACTCAACCATGCCTTAGGAACCAAGCAAACAATCAACAAAGACAGTCATACAGAACATAACCTGAAGTAAGAAGAAACTGAATGCAACAGTTGGCAACTAAAATGAACGTGAATGCAACCTTAAAAATAATGGTGAACAGCTTAAATAGAAAGAAAGAACTGAGATTTAGTATGTAAGTATCATTACTGATAACAATATGAACAATTCCACATGTTGAGGATCTGAAACATATATTTTAGGCTCTCGTTAAGGTACTTATTTTTCTACTAGTTTGGTAAAGCTTCTAAAATCTTCAAAAGCTTCAAAACTTGGTTTTTTCCCTTATGCTAAAATTTGAACTCTCTTCTGTGGGAATATATTATTCTAACTTCTTGTATTCCACTAGGTTGATATTGTTCTTTTTAACCAAACAGTTAGCAAACGAAGTGCCAGAAGGCCGAGCTGATCACAGCCAGGGTGCATGGAATTGAAGTATATTGAGTAAAATCAATAAACATAACATTTCTATTTCAAATACAAATACAAAATTCTTGTTTTATCTCAATCTTCTGAGGAATATTACTACAGTATTAGATTAGAGAATTCGATCCAATCTTTTTTTATCTTAATGAATCTTTCTTAACAATTATATAAGAATTCCAGAGAAAAAGCCAAAAAAGAAACATAAAAGTCAATTTCAAATCAAAGGACATTATTACTAAATACAAACAACAAGACACTGTTACAGAAGCAAATCAGAAATTGTGGCATGCGATGCTAGACAAAAGCCTCACTGATTTACCATCATGCTGCTATGGAGCAAGTAGATGCATCAAATGAACAACATGGTATAATAATCTCAGATATATTATGGACAATTGTAACCCAGATTTAAAAAAAAAACAAAACAAAATTTCCTGCCTTCAATGCAAATAACTTTTATTTGATTGTCACTGCAAACTATGAAAATGATATCCCAACATAATAAAAGTCTGCTACTTTGGAAGATAGTCTATTTGACCGCACTGACATTCCTGGGATGCAATTGAAATATCACATGCTTTGTCAGATAGCAGAGGAAGGTCCAACAAATATGATGCTAAATGTAGAGCAAAAATTGTTCAATAAAATGAGTACTAAACAAATTGCCTCATACTTTAGCAATGTAACATGATTTTAGTTTCCAAATTAATCCACACGCTGAAAGATGTTCCACCAGCAAATTAAGAATTTTCTTTTAAATCATCTTTCAATATAAGGTCACCCCTTGCATTGTTTTGTCAACTTTCCTTCTAATCAATTAGCTAGTTAATCAGATGAGTAATGGAAATAATGGCCCTCGGAAAAAGGAAGTTAAACTATTGTTTAATGTGGCTTTTTTCATCTATTTCAGATAAACCATTTCTTTTGATATACATTAAGATTGCACTTTACATGTGTGACATAACTTTAGTAGTCCTAGGAATAGACCTAAGAATATAGTTAAGTTGGATAGACGAGAAATTTCATTTAGTAAAAGTTTTTGATATCTTAACCAATTATTCGAGATAGATAACAAACATTTGCAAATATTCCTATATTCCAAATTAGATATCACAACAATCTATCAACAAACATCTCAACTCCTCTTCTCTTGTATTCCTTTTATTCCCCGCACCTCCAATTGTTGCATGTGCATTCTTTCTTAGGAGATCAACTGAAGTATTATCTGAAGACATTTATTTTAAGAATGAAACTGGGTCATACAACCCATTGGTT
Organism: Musa acuminata AAA Group; assembly: GCF_036884655.1. NCBI lineage: Eukaryota > Viridiplantae > Streptophyta > Magnoliopsida > Zingiberales > Musaceae > Musa > Musa acuminata. Next base: position 43,346,771 of record NC_088329.1, on the reverse strand, counting down.
TAGCACAAGGGTAGTGCAGAATTTGGTTAAATCAGATCATCACAGATCCTGCCCATCGATGGATGTTTAATGTCCTTTATGAACAAAATAAGCCTAAAATGAAATATTAGATTAATGTCACTAATGACACTAATTATAGGTTAAAGAAGTGAGAAAGTTTATTTGATCAAATGCAGGCATTGTAGATGATTAGGAGCTTAAATGTTTCCATTAGAATAATAGTGAAGAAGAAAAAGAAGGCCCATGACATTCCATCAAGCTGCTAAGTTGTTGTAGTTAATTACTTGGACTCTTCCCAGATTCAGAAATTGTAAGACATAGGCAAAGGTGAAACATATACGAGAGCTGGAAAATACAGGATCATTTCATTGCATAGCTGGCTTACCAGAAATACAGATTAAGTCATCTAAATGCTCAGTGACCAATAGATCCCATTAGGATAAGTGGATAAATATCCACAAGGATTTATATATACACAAAATGATGCAACAACAGTACAAACAAAAAAATAGAGTGCAGCAATATTCAATAAGCAACAGTAATACACATACACAGAAAAACCATGAATGTTATTTACAATTTTACCTCAAATTCCACTGGGGAACCTCTCTTCAGAATCACCTCATGAGTTGGTAACGGAAATGGAGGCAGTTTCTGCAGTCGAGAAAGAAAAACTTATCGAAAGAAGCAGCTTAGATTACTTAAGAATTAGCAACATTAACAACTTGCCTCATTAGGGTGACACCCCCATAGAAAGGCACGCAAACGAAATTGTGGAACACCATAACAACCAGCAGCCATGATCCCAAGTCTAGCTTGGTAGTTGATAGAAACTAAACGACTTAGAGCATATCGTCCAAGTGTAGCATTAGCAAAGCTCAAGATATCCACCACATTTTCCATTAAAACATATTTAGGCTTCAAATATTGTACAATGTCCATGAAAACTACTATTTGTCGATTTTTTTCATCGTCTAAAGGTGCACTAAAATTCCTATACCTATTATAGCCACTAATACCTTGACATGGAGGGCCTCCACACACCACATCTACATCCCCCTGAAAGATGCGATTGAAATATCAGCTTGCACAACTAACAAATTTTGTCATAAACTACGTTTTAGATAACTCCAAATTCAGAAGAGTACTAAAGCATTATACCATCACTTACAGGAAGTGGTAATAATTTTGACTTGAACCCTTCTGTCACAAATTCTCTTAGTCGTCCTTCACAATTGCTGACAAGATTCCGACAAGAGTCATTGAGGAAACTGGTAAACAGTATCATGTCTTAACACCAATTTGCCTACCTTAAACTTTCCATTGGTTCCCAGGTATCCTCACCAGGACCATAGCCCTTCCATCGTACCTGGAAATTTCAGGGTACAACAGAAATTATCCATATTCATCAGAAGGTCCCCTAAAACTATAGAAAAAAAAAGAGATACTGGAAAATATACACTGCATTACAAGCATATGCCAGTTCTAAAGTTGTCCAACAGTGGTAAGTTTGACGAACACACATGAATGATGAACGTTCATTCAAAAGGACCTCAGTTGAACTTCTAAGTAATTCAGTAAATAAAAAGTAAGAAAATGCAAGGTCAACAGATTTTCATAAAGATAGACATAAAAAATTCTGGAAAATCATCCAGATTTGTTAAGACAGGTGGTGCATAATGAAAACATAAATTCATCTCTAACATGGGAGATAAGGAGTGGAATGAAAAACAAATCCTGTAGCAAATCAGCAAAAGCATCACAAGTATGACAAACTGTAGTGAATATTTAGATATTACTGCAATTCAGATTGTATAACCCTTGCATATGATTGTCACTAACTTGCTACGTTTGCATTATATGAGGTCTGGGGAGGATTAATGTACATTGCCTTATCTTTAAATATTTAAAGAGACTCTTTACATGAATCGAACCCTAGTCACCCAAATCACAATAAAGAAACCTTACCATTGTACCAAAACCTACCCTCTTGTTATATTTTCCAATGCAAAGTGAAAATTATTTTTATTTTGAGTGTGGTTTAACTTATGCTTAAGGCAGAATAAAAATTCTCACATGCTCCATTATGATCAGTATAGCATGACAAATCACATTAAACAGAGCTACTCCCCAGTAATATAGGTGCAAATGCACGAGTTTGCCAAATATCTCATGCCAACCAATTTACTTAATGTGTAAACAAGAAAGTCAAATTTATCTACAACCAAAATTTTCATCATCAGACACACCATTTCTCACCAAATGAAATATCAACCATCACAACACAGAATTGTAGCAACCCATGGCAAACAACAGTGTAATATTTGCAAAAGATAAACAGCAGCATACTGCCGCTTTATTCATGGCAAAATAATAAGGGAAATCTTTTTCTTAGTTCTCTTTGCTTTCATAAAGCACTCTTCCTCAATGCTTTATAATTGACATGATTAACAAACTAAATTGAATGAGAAGAAAAGAGAACTGTCTAGGGTCGAAACTCGAAAGTATGGTCTCTTTCAAAAAGGAAAGCAGTTCTTTCATGTAGGATAAAATTATATTTACAAATTTGAATTCAGTAATATCATCAATCTCTACACTTGATATCAATTTCTAAAATAAAGATCAGTCTGGTGCTATTATTCTGTCTTTTATTCCAAGATTTAAAATACCTGATTGGATAGGTGCAATATGAACAGTATTTACTTTCCCCAGTCTAGTCAAGTACGCAGGCCATATCAAGTGAAACTCTCTGGTCTGACAGAGCATACAACCTGTGTTTTTATAATTACTCCACATAGTAAAACCACCAGGTGCAAAACCCTTCATTCAAATAAAGACCATTGAGCAAGACACTTGCCAACATTTTCAACCAACACAAACCTGTAACTGCTAGTCCAGGACTGGTCTGAAAAGTAGACCAGATCTCACCAGGAGTTAACCTCCCAGTGTCTATCAAATACATGGCTTTGCCCATTATTTGATGCATACTGGTCTTGCATGGGTGATAAGCCTACACACTGGTACAAGGCCCATCCAGTCAAATAAAAGGCTACTGTGGAAAAACCTTGGCAAAAAATTTCAACAAGGCTTTTCCTCCGTGATATCTTCCTCTTTCTTTCTTTCACTCTGATTTGAAGATCTAGCAATGTGACAAGGAGACTTCATGATAACCTCTCACCGGTTCGACTTCTACTCCTCTTTCACTCTGGTCCATCCACATATGAGGTATGATTTTCATTAAAAAATTTACTTAGCATCACCTTCAATCAATAAACTAATCCTACTTCTAGGGCAGATAAAGCATAGATTTTCATGGATCTACTCCAGATTTTGGTGTACCTAGGCCAGATCAGTTGATCAAGCCTAGGTTTATGTGAACAGAACATAGATTACAGAGGACTGAGACATGGATTCTTGTGCCACTGAAATCAAATCATACGAGCCTACCAGAGAGTATCCAGATAAGTACACTAATTCCAGGCTCAAATATCTTTTGTTAGAAACATGGGGTGTGCCATAAGAGATCGGTTGTCGATGGGGCATAATGTAGGAACTAGGAAGTCAGTTTTCATACAGACATTATAAGGTCAAAGGTAGCACATCATAAGCACTTGATCCACTAGATGCAATTGATGAGCAACCATTCCAGGAGGGTGACAAGACTTCTCCCTTTAGTCCAGTCTCCATGTTATTTCTAAAACAATAACATTAATGTTATGTTCATTACATCAATGACAAACTTCTTATTTTAACAAACAAGCCTTCTCCATTCATGTAATGAACATGACAGAAAAGGAGTTGGAACAAGATTCATCAACCAAAATAAAGAGTCCAGAAATTAATAAATTAAAAAAATCAAATACAATGATAATAAAATCTAAAGCAGATATTACACACTAAGGCCATAAAATCTATAGGACAAATAAGATCATCTACCTTGAATTTTAAACCAGATTTTCCTGTACTAGTGGGATCTCCATAACATATATCAACTATCTTCAGTACTTCGTATTCTCCATCTGAGATCTTGAAGTTTGAGTCAGTAATCCTCTTAGAGTATTTCACTATAAAGTTCTTTGAACAAGAATCTCCTAGTTTACCAACATTTACACAATATTTTTTGCAGAGTTTTCTCCATTCTTTCAATAAGCTAAAGAAATCATCGGCAGACTCATTTCTAACCTGTCAGAGTGAGCATATCAACATTGAAGTATTAAAACGCTTATGAACAATGACAAAAAAATTAATGAAATGATCAAATAGCATACTTGAGTTTCTTTATGATTAAGTTTAAAACTTTCGCAAGCAGCCTCATCGGAGTCAACTGCCCATCTCTATGAAGGAAAAGAAAAGTATATCAGCAAGAATGACTGTGAGTTGCATCCAAAAAGTAAATATTAACACATCTGCAAATAGTTGGTTATTATGAGATAACTTGCCGACACAAGTTTTACACCAGCGAAATGAGCTCCAAAGCAAAGCCCAGTTGACATCCCACCACAGCCAGAATATAGATCTAATAAACCTAGCTCTGTCTTTTCCAATGCAATGTCAACATTGCCTTTTCCTGCAAGGTCACATAAATCATATAACATAAAAACATCATAATATTAGTCAATGAACTTAAAAAGTGAAACAACAATGGAGGAAGAAATAGATCTGAAGGAAAAAGTGTGTGCCAAGGAATAAATGAGAAACTAACAGGCACAAGAAGCTCATTAGGCTTATCAATGTCAATCAAACATTTGAAGAACAAGAAAGAATTTCCTTAACAGATGCAGAAATTCAACCATCTCAAACTACAGATGATAACACCCAATGACTGACCTAGATTCTGCGACATCAGTAAATTGAGGACTAAGATTGAATTGGTTAGAACAGTAGTTGGACTCTAGGAAGTTCAAAGGGCATGATTGCAGATGTCGCTAAGCATACCCTCTTATTCCATCTGAAACCTGTGGCATTGCCAGAAAAGGTCTAGGGCAACCAGACAGGTACATGACTAGTATTTACTGGTTTGGCCAAGCACATTCATTTAATTTTATTTAGTGATATCGAGAAATATAGGTCAGTATACTGCACAGTAGACAAATACCTCGTTTGTCTAATTACTTACCAAAACCAATATTGAACCAGTAGTTAAATCCTTAATCTGAAGTCCAGTTTACTAAATTGGCTAACAAAAATTGATCAGAATCTTGAGACTGACCAACTGTTTCTCGTATTTTCCAACTTTAATAGCATTCCAGTAATTCTTCATGGGATCATTAATTCAGCCCCATCCTACATCTAACCATGGTTTTCAATTTTCTCAAATATTGGTTTTGACAAATTGTTAAATTGGTGCAGTACCAATACATAGCGCAATATACCGACTTGTACCAACTGAGATCACAAAAATGATAGCATGTTGTAATTAGCCCTAAATTATCACGTTACAATAGTATTAAATTGTTTAGGATTTCTTAAACCTATGCTTTCAATGAAGTTATTATATCATCCAAATAGACCAGGATGAGAAGAGCCTGGAAAATCTTGTTTTTAAGTCCAGTAACAAATCATATTTCAACTGTTCTGGAAATGCTCATACATATATACTAGAAAATATACTTTCTTGTTTAGTTTTACAATTACATATATATCTTTACATGATACTAAATTTAATGTTTCCCATAACAAGCATATGTACATAGATAATGACAAAAAAAGAGCTGTGGTAAGTGGGTCAGTGGCTTTTTAGCAAAAAGAACCACATCAAAATCACTTAAAAGTCATATGATTTGGAATTTATCTGTATCTATAACTTAAATAGCTTATAATTTAACATGTCATGCCTTCTTAATTACTAAATAGCTAGAAAAGCATGTACACAATCTCAAGAAACTAGAAAGTGCAGAACAAGATCAATAGTTGCATAGTTGATTTCTACTCTTTTTCATGAACTACATTATCTCTAGCATCTACAAAATATACACATGTTATGTGCACATAAATGACAAGTGAAAATATGGAAGCAAGAGTATCGGAAGCAAGAAATCTGAATTCACTATAATATAAGAATCAATTTAGACAAGCAATACAACTTACTGCTCTGCATATTATAGAATGAAGAATATTCCACGGAGTATTTCATGTCACAATAAAAATAACATGAAGGAATAGATTTAGACTCCAAGCAATCCTGCAAAGAAACAAGTTTTTGGTCTAAAGCAAATAAATCAAACAGTAAAGAAACAGGAGAAGAAGGGCAAGTCAGATTGAATAGTAGAAAGCGTAACGCTTAATAGGATAAAAATACTTCAATTCAAATAAAAGACGAAAAGCACAATTGTCACGTACACTGGCAGGAACTTCTGCAATCCGAACTTTTGAAACAATGCAATCTAATAAGTTGTCATTCTTTAGGTCAGAGTAGAAAAGTCGCTTTCGATCATGGAGTGCTGCTTGCTCTTTCAAAACCTATAATGAATGGTAGGAGACATTAAGAAATGATTATGCAACATTAATCCGTCTGTTTTAGTTCTATAATTTTTATATTTGTATGGGAAATAAAAGGAAAAGGATCAGGATGAAGGAAATAGGATTCCAAACAGAAATTAAAAAGTAAAAACATCTTACAGTATCTTCAGCTCGAAAGAACCATTGCACTCTACAGTAGTAGTCCCCTTTTTTTGTTTCAAAAAATTCCAAGATCCTGCCAATATAATTGGGCTTGTGTTTTGGACCCTATAAGACAGTAGAAACTCATTAGATAGTTTAATTGTAGCTAAATTTAGTAAGAATTGGTTCTGAAGGCGAAAGCCTCTCTACTCTCTATATCTCTTCTATAGATAGGACAATAGTTTTTCTACTTGTTGATAAGTTCCCCGCCTAACATGCAGGATACTGGGAACTTGTTGCATCTCAAGGTAGTTAGGCAGGTAAGGAGGTAGGCAGCTGGAAAAAGTATTTTATTGATGTATATATATGTACAGATATACATGAATTATCTGGAAGATAACGTAACAAATTTTACATGCATGTTTTTTGCACAAGAAAGGAGTACAGCTCCAAAGAATTTGAGTAGCTAATTCTTGATATAGACCAAATTGAAATAAGAAATTGGGATGCAAGAGCTGTTCATCTTGGAGAAAACTTTGACAGAAAGCTCATCTATATATTTTATTTTTCACTTCAGAAGCAGATAGTCATGAATGTACATGAAGTCAAGTGATGCTCGGTCATTTATAAATTCTATGCATCCTGGAATGCAATTTCAATGGAAATCTATGTGATGGTAGTGACAAGGTCAAAGAACAGCAAAAAAATTGAGATTACAAAGAGAATGATAGCATATAAAATAGTTTTCTTAAGAGTGAAGGATCAAGTGCATATGGAAGGCTTTAAGTTCTTTGATGGCTGAACATGCATATCATTGGTGCTTTTAAACTTGAACCAACTTGTGATAATCCATAGTTCTCTGCTATGATATTACTTGATGTAACCTGAAGGCCTTATTCTTATGTGAGAATAGAGATTGCAATGAAGGTCCATTATCATAATAACGAACTCCAATAATTGTAATGTTAAATTAATAATGTCCATTTAATTTTAGGCTGTTCAAAATGGAAGCAAGATAGCATGAAAGAAGCGAAACAATAGGAATACTACAGAAAATCCTTAGATGAATAGTCTCATCTATGATTTTGAGGCATGATGAAAATCCTTTTCCCAAAACTTGTTCGTCCTTGTTATTGGAAACTTAAGTAGAAAAACAAGGAATACTACAGAAAGAAAAGATTATTCATGCATAATTATCAAAGGCTCAATTAAAGGCACATCAAGGTGCTAAGGCTTTTTGGAGCTTAACATGTCCATCTTAGATAGGGGAGACCCAAAAAAATGAATAAACCAAAACAAGAATCAAATTTTATTTGTAACCTTCATTTTTGGAGACGGCTCGCTACTACAATTTTGAAAGAACAATTAGAAGAAAGAAATCTTTAAACTTTTATGATTACTTTCAATGACTTCTCAGCAAGGTGGGTTAATAGCTTCAGTACCAAGATTAATTCGTAGTAGCTGATTCAATTGACGAACTTTATGAATTTAGAGAGGCAGGTTATATGCACAAAATTCAAGTCCTGTTACAACCAGTGGAAATATCAAACTTGATCACCTGAGATGGACCGAAAAATAATAAAATCACTTTATGATCTTTTATGACAATTTGAACAAGGAGTTAGACAGAGATTGACTTCATTAACTTTCAAAGTGCAACACTAGGTTTTAAGGGAAGGACACTCCATAATCTAAAAAAATCAGTTTCTCCTTGGCTCTTAGGCACAAACACTTTCACTATAATGAAAATTTATGAATTCTTGCTTAAGAATGGCAAGAATGATAGAAATCTAGATTTGCATTGAGGACTTAGTTAGTGTTTATGTTACTGTGTGCGTGCTGGCATGTTTTGAAGCAAGGAATCAAAGATTATTCAGAAATGCAGTAAAGGGATGCAACTATGGGGCAATTTTGTTATAAAGAAGACTGACTGAAGATTTTTGTTGTCTATCTTATCCTCTATTCTTCTGTTTCCTATCTTGTTTGTTTTTTATTCTTCATCCTTTTCTTGTTTTTATCTCTGCATCTAATTACCTTTTCTTATTTTCATCTGTTCAGTTCAAACTTTTGAAACAATACTGGTGGGAATTCCTTTCAGCTTTTCCTTTAAAAGGGATAAAACACACACGTGTGTGTATGCGCTACCCATTTAAAACCCTATGTATAGATTAAGATTTGCTAACAATACCAATAAAAACTAACTATTCACCTTTTCTGATCATGGTTTACTTACTCTTGTAAAAATTGACAAGAAAAAATGAAAAGCATGACCAAACTATTCAGTGGCAAAACCAGAAATCAAAGTTTTACTTCTCCGTCTGGCTTCTGGCATGCACTTATGAAGCAAAATATGCAATCATTAAAGATAATAAGGAGGGTCAACCAGAGTTATAGTTTCTTTTTTTTATAGAATTAGAAATTAGAAACTGATTAAAGAGGAATTTTCATAATTTCATTCTATTTTTTTGTTTTTCAGAATCATTTTTACTATCTCTAAATTTTTTGGAAGTAGAAAATTCTTACTTCATTTAGTTTAAAACAAACAGCTTTCAATTCTGTTTAGCCACATGACCATCCTTTGTTCCCATACACGAGCCATCGCTATTCAAAAGTATGGTGATCTTCATAGTGCCCATAATTAATGAAATTATCAATCATCCAACAAGTCGAGCAATAGACACAACATCAAGGTCACAAATACCAGTCAGTACAATGCATACTGACCTATATTTACAAGTTCAACAAAGGACATATATCAGGCTATATGATCTGATACTGGCCAGTATTACTCATTCTTTTTTTGGTTGGTATAGAGTTATATGAGTCCATATACTGCCCGATGCATGAAAGATTAACAAAAGCAGCACCGGACCAAGATTTGAGGCCCAGAATGCAAAATGTTTTTTTCTCATAACAAAAACTAAAAATGAAATTTTTCTATCTTTAATTCTTAAGAACAAAACAATGTAGAAACAATGGAAAACAGGTCCAGCTAAATGACAGGTCTTGACAATCACACAAGGATAGCTCACCTTTACATATGCACAATCTCCAATGTCGAATAGGCATCCGCATATGCTAGCTTTTTGGTAGTGGCATTTAACATCTAGGATGATTTCATCTTCATCATCAATGCTATATCACAAAATATAACATCAACACGTCAGAAATGTTGAAGAAAATAAAGGTTAAATAGTCATTCCACATAAGTATCTGTAGTATGTTTAGAAGCTGTAGCTTACTTGGAGGTACTGCTCTTTCTATTTCCCCCTTTATCCTACAAAATAAAGACATCAAAAGATAAATTAGCAGTCCATAAATTAGAGAAACCAATATAGATCATTTTAGGGACAATAGATTGTAATGCCAAAAACATATAGATTTTAAAAAATATTTGAAATATGAAACATTAAAAGTAGAAATTATTTAGCCTATAAAGCAAGTACATTTAGAGGTCATGGCTTAGCAACAAGTCCATAAGGTGCAGATACAGATGAGCAAAGATGCGGGAAACAATTTCCACAGACAAATGTTCCATCCAAGCAATGAAAGTGCCTTGACCACCAAAGATGGAGAGTCTAACAGCATAGGCAAAGTGGCTGAAGATGGAGCACCAGATCATCACTCCAAATCTGATACAAACCAGACGAAAGCGAACCCTTCAATCCCCAAAATTTCCAACGGATTACCAGCATCCTGAAGCACGGGCCTGAACGATGGTAAAAAAAAAGTAAACCAACAGAACTCTTTCTTTTTTAAAACGTATCATTCTGTCCAGGTCAGCAGCTTGACACTTTCCGCCATATTTCCTTTATCAGTCTTTGATTTTCATTCTGCTGCATAATCATAAATTAGGTGCTACTTACTATTCCATTAAGGTTCTACAACTGAACTTGAAGGCTGAGATACTTGGAATAAACTAGGTACACCTGAATCAAAAGCAAGTATACATAAGTAACCTTCTTTTTAAGTTTGACACTCCTTGCCTAGTGAACAGGCATAAAGACACTGGGTACAAGAGAACACAGTCACATATTATACACCCTGAAAAGGTAGGAAAAGTTAAGGATGATAAAACTTAGTCGGAAAGCCCCAAAAACTGAGAGTTTTACCCCAGGCAGCTAGGCAGAGTGACACCTTTCTTATCTTTGCTGTAAAGGATTAGAATTTTCCACAAACGCATGACAACAAAGTTTTGCCAAGATAAACTGCCTGGAAAGTCTTTAAATGAAGCATTTGGAAACACCATCATGCCCTGGACAATATAAGACGCATCTCTAGAGCAGACAAATGTGCCATAATAAGAAATAATAGAGAGAGGTTACACTAGTTGTCTCATAATTTCCAATTTAAAAAATCTACTTTACAGTTTCCACTCACTTTAAATAAGTCATCTTTAAAACATCAAATGTGACCAACACATTAATATTAACATCAGCATCCTTTAAGGTACTCTAAAAGGCTGCATTTAGTCACAAAATTGCAAAATCTAGCATGAGATCCTATTTGGAAAAATACCACTACATAGTATGATTACCTTCCAACCAAAGCGGTGGGGCCACCTCTGCCTTGCCACCTCCTCCGGCACAGTCTCGCCAACAAAGAAGCATGCATTATTATTGTTGCACAGCTTACTTGATTCAGAAGTGACATTCAGGTTAATAGGATGTACTAAGACTTCATTTGAAGAGAGCTTCAGCTTCTTAGGAGGCCGTGAATCTTTCATCCCGGGTGATTTCCTGCTCTCAAGCTTCTTTGGATGTGTATCACCATTCAAATCATTGGATTTCCCACTCTCACTGAAGGATCCCATATTGATTCTTGGTGAGCACCTTGAATTTCCTTTCTCCAACAACTTGACATGAGAAGCGGTCATGCAATCACCGTCACTCACTATAACGTTTGAGCTAGAATTCTCAGCTCTGGATATTCTCGCCGAGCGGCGCAAGCCACCATTTTTAGCAACAATCTTGGAACCATCATTACTAACCAGAGTGGAAACATCATTACTAACCATATTGATTCTTGGCGAGCGCCTTAAATTGCCTTTCTCCAACAACTTTTCATGAGTGGTCATGCAGTCGTCGTTATTCGCTGTAAAGTTTGAGCTAGAATTTTCAGCTCTGGATATCCTTGCGGAGCGGCGCAAGCCGCCATTTTTAGCCACAATATTGGAACCATCATTACTAACCAGAGTGGAACCCGATAGGGTCCTGGTTGATATCAAGGCCCTCAGTAACCGCCACAGGTCATTCTTCTTGGCCTTTTGTCCAAACGAACAAGAATTGCGCTTCAAAGAATATACCGATGACTTTGGCGATCCAAGCTTCATTGGTGATGAACCAATGCAGCCATTTTTGGCGGCATCTTGATTAGCAGATGAAGCCTCAAAAATGGGGTAGTCCGAGCCAGGGCCGGGGAATCTCATCATCCTCGGTGACTGCCGCACGCTATTCGCCTCAACGTTCTGGGAAGAAAAACAACCTTCGCCCATCAAAGAGTCCAACGGCGGCGGCGGCTCCGACGGTCTGGGCGACTTTGGCGACGAGTAAGCGAGTCCGTTCTCGACGGCATCCTGATCGGGCTGTGGAGGCGCCAGCATTCCTGGAGACCTGCGTGGGGAGCCATCGCCCTCCATGGGCGATTGATCCCCAAAGCCCTGGGAATCGGAGACAGCGGCGGATAAAATGTGGAATTAGGGTTTCTCGAGGGATAAAGTGACGAAGAGGAGAACCGGGGCCCCGGCCAGTGAGTCGGCTCTCGTGTCTTACACCAGGCACCCACCAAAACAAATCGTATTATTATTGGTCGATAGATGGGTCCCGTGTAACGTTATCGTCTCCGAACCAATGAGAAAAATGATAATTTGCGTAAGCCGGTCGGCCAAGACAGGCATGGCAGAGGCCAAGGCGGGAGTTCAATTTTATGGCGATCGGGCGCGGGGACAGGAGGGAACGTGCCATCGCCGTACGATCACCGACCACTCGATCGAACGGCAGGGAGTTGATCGGGTGGATAAGGGACGGAGACGGCCGAATCTAAGAGATGGGGGCCTGGATTCGTGGGCCGACATCGTAGTTGATCGAACGGACTTGACCTTTGTCTTAATTCATCCCTTATTTTGAGGTGTCCTTTTTATCCTTTCTTTTAATGGGAAACGACTGCAACTTACAACTGTGATCTTTTTCCGGTTTGACTTGGGTTTAGATATCCTCTGATGGAATAAAAATTAAAATTAGATTTTAAAAAAAGGTATTTGAGTCAGAATCAATTTTGAATAAAATAATATTGATGAGGGTAATAATTACGATAAGACTTGCATGACACCCGCTGACGTCCCGCTCCCCTGTTAGTCCGACACCGCGTGACTGACACAGGTCAAAGCGCCAACCGAGGCCCATTAACGATCGCTCGGGTTCGGTTCCACACGCTACACCGATTGCAATGTCAGACGTCATCAGAAGGTACGATCTTACCCCTTACGGGCAAACGCATCAGGTAACACCGAACCCCCTTTATAAATACCTTTACATTCTGAACGAAGAGGGAAATGAGGGAGAAAACAACCCCACTACGATTGCTGACTGACTCGATCGTCGGAGGGGTCGAGTCGAGTTCTCTCATCCCGACCTGTGTGCAGGAACGAAGGCGATGCGCTTCTCTCCGGGCACGTAGGCAAGGAACCCCCTCGCGAAGGAACCGGCGACCCGTCATCCGGACCCGAACCAAGCCGCATCAGCCCCGAGGTCACGGCTAAAAAGTTATTTACACTAACAAATATCATAGTTGATATTGTCGGATATTATGTTTATCTAATTTGTCTGAATCAGATTTATGTCCTTTGATCGAATCCGAGCCATGTTCGTATAAATAAATAAGGGAACAACTAGTTAACTTGAATATAAATTGAGCGATGTGAAATTAATAGATATCGTATCTGATATCATTCATAATAAGGGATGTGACATATTAACAACAAGGGCCGATACATATTACCCCGTTAGATCTTCTTAGCATCATAATCTTTAGGTTCAGAAAAATTATATTAGAATTTCTATAAAAAACAAAATATCTATATTCATTTGTTATGGTACTATCAATTTTATCAGTAAAAAATAGTTAAAATAATAATTTCAATGTTCTATTTGATGGTAACGAAGAACGTTAATAGTGGCAAACGATGACGTTGCTGGGAGCCACGAGTAGTTATGTGGATGAGGAGAGCAACAATGAAAGATGAGAATCGCTCTCCATATGCATTAATATTAATACAATTGTCTAACGGTGAAAGAGTTATTTAGTATTTACATCGATTACCCTTTCGTCCCTAAGAAATTGAGTTGATGTCGATGCAAATGCAGAATAGTGAAAATATCACTTGGTAACTGTGACGATTCCAATGTAGATGCAAAGTAATGAAAGGGCCACTTGATAATTATATCGATGTCAATGCAGATGTAAAATGACCCCTTATCATTCATTATCATTTTCTTCATTCATAACAACTACCCACGTCCCCAACAGCATCGTCATTTACCACCATCGACGTGGTCCATCATCACTAACTAGAATACTGAAATTATTTTTTATCTATTATTTTCATGTTTCCATCGGTAAAACCAATGAGATAAATAAACTTATATATTTTATTTTTATAAATATGAAGATTCCAATATAAATTTTTTAAATCCAATGATTATAATACTAAGGAGATCTAAGTAATTTATAATTATCCCTTGATCCTCATTGAAAGTATGAAATCCATAGATTCTCAATATTCTCTTAATTTAATTTTTTTTATTAAAAATTAATATAAAAATTAATCAAATAATATCAAAAATCATAATAATAATAATAATTTTTGAATAATTTGCTTCATATATCATGGTAGGATACAATATTTATTATATTTAAAATTAAACTAAAAAAATAAGGTGTGTCACTTTTTTATTTTTAATTTGGTGAGACAAATTAACACACTATTTTCTTCACAAAGTCACACCAGTTTGGAATTGCATGTACTGAACATGTGGATGTGAAAATTGCATGAATGTTACATGCTAACACAAGTCAAACCAGATAATGACTTCTCTAGGATAGGAAACAACTGAAAGCAAAGATCATAAAGAATAATAAGAAAAATTAATGCATTCAGGTAATTTGGATCAGTTGTGCCTGATCCATCATTATAATACACCAAGAAGGTATTCAGATATCTGGATCTACAATAAACTGAATCAGTGTACTTGTATTAACTGCAGAAAATCCTAGGAAGAAAAATTTGCCAAAGAACATGAATGTGCAAAGAATGAACAATTGTAATAAACATTTCCTGAATCAACCAGATATGGATTTATGTCACACCTCCTTCCCTTGTTCATGTCTTGGATTTCAAGCTTAAAGGAAAAGTTTAAACCCCCTACACAGTTATGCATGACAGATCTTTGTTCAAGTTCCACTTATCTGAAATACACTTACAATACAACTGTTGATCGAGGAAAACATCTTGGTTGATTTAAGCAAACACCTATTCATCAAATGTACAGTAGTTGATTGAGCAAACAAGTAGAAGCAAATATCTGTCAAGGCAGCAGTCCAATGTAGCATCATAATCATTCATGAAAAAGATGCAACTGCAAACTGTAAGGATGATGCCCTTATCTATAATTGCAATAGAAAATGTAGTTAAAGATTCCGTAGAGGTTAGTTAAATCTTGTTTCTTGATCAGTGACAGTGAAACAAAGGAGCAAATCTTAAGCTCAATCTTCCTTCACTGGAACTGAGACGAACAATTGGAAAGATTCTCTCATAGCTTAAGCTTTGACATGTGGGATTTTTCACCAAACACTGGCTTCACCCGTTCAAGCTGCCATGGTACTTTTCAAAGTTGCCATTCCAGCTTCTCAACTGCAAATTGAAAACCAAAATAGCAACAAGATGCTGAGAAGCACAACACAAGTTATTACAAGAAGGCATTCAACTTGCTGCCATCCATACCTGCTCCACAATGTCTGCAGTGGAGAGATCCTGACTGGTCTTAAGCGACTCAATGCGAGCTTTCATAACATTGTTGTAATCATCAACCTGAATGAAAAACAGCAAGTAGTAAGAAAGACTCATCATCATCACCCCTGCCCTTTCACGTCAACACTGGTCAGCTATAAAGCACAGCTCAAGAAAACCAGAGATTTCAAGAACCTAACAAACATCAGCCAAACTAAAGTCATTTCCCAAAATCTATGTTGAGCACTTGACCAAAAACTAAAAACAGCATATGGCAGTGAAGAGACCTACCTAATGGGTGCAATTTAAGCAAAGAATGATTCTTGAGAAACCTCAATATAAATTTAGAAAAAGGGAATTAGCATGATCTGCTAAAAGGAAGCAGTATTCGCTTTAAGGCAAAAAAGAAATTGCTAACAGAACACAACTGCCAATAGGTTTAAGCTGTAAGAGCAAGCATAGTGTATGAACCTACTTCCATTGCAGAATCTGAAAGGATCAGAAGCATGCAGCCTTCCTTGCATGCAGAGACACTACCACACACAGGATAAGGTTGTCCACTTCAGTATCAGAATCAGCTATGTCACGTACGGCTTGCTACAGCTCCAATCAAGCTCAAGTAAGAACCTTAGCAAATTACAGCCTAGACCATTTTACAGCTCAGGATCCCAAGCCATAGTTTCCCCATGGTAGGTTTCAAAGTATAACATACAGCAGAATTTGTAGTTATAAAAGCAGCATTCTTCTAAAATTGTCCACACAGATGCATTACAATATGGTGGACACATGCTTAAGTATTTTATTCAATAATCAATGATTCAAAAACAATCCATAATGTTGTTGCTTTATTGGCTTCCACAACCAGCTTTACTAACTGATGTATTTCACCTGATCAAACATCTATGGAATAGGCAAAACTAGAAGCAATACATGTGACGGTGACAGTAAATGCCTGGTTTTTCCCTCTGCAATCCTCTACTTTCCTGCCCTCAACCTCTGGTTGCCACCTGTGGCAGCCATTGGCCTCCTTCCATTCCTCATCTTCTTTTATTTATTTTATGGTTGACAATCCACTAGAATTGTACCAGTATACAACAGTCATGATTAATCAACTATGACTAATTTCAACCGATTTCTAGTAATGAGGTTGCGAAATAGGCTGGAGACCGAGTGACGTCGGTTGACAGTAATGAGAATTGAGTGGATACATGCTGAAGTCAATTGACACAGCGAACTATGGCATAAACAATGATAAATTCACTAACATGATCTTGGGAAGAATCCATGTAGCTTCTTTTCGAGGTTCTCTCTCAAAATCTGTTTGTCACTAGACAAAAACATCATGTGTCCAAGTAATGTTCAATCAAGCAAACCTATATGAGTATGCCTGATTATTCTTTTGTTTTTGAAGATAAAAAAGAGCTAATACTTGGCCATTCTTGAACCAGCTACTTCCACTACCACTGGCTATCTACATAACATCAACAAATACTAGCATATCTCTCCTATTTTTGATGTTTCTTCAATTTGTATTTCTGTGCAAATGTCAGGCATGGTGTAATTCAAATTCTTAAGATAGTGCGCTCATTCCTAAATGTCTATTTGTTCACTATGAAAAAATATCAGAGAGTCAATACTTATTTTAGTCATATGTAATATATATATATACTGATTCAATTGTATACCATCAAACATATCAACTTCATCAAATGTATTAGAAATAATCCCGAAGGAAGATCAAGTTTTTTAATTTAATCTACCTTCTGCAACAGACTCGTCAAGTCTTGGATTTCATCCTTCTTTGCTTTTAATATCTTCTCTGTGATGCCTCCTATGTCTGTCCTGATTCAGAGACATTCATTATCAACAAAACTAGCAAAGCAGAAAAGATAGCAATATATGTGAATTTGCATCTTTATCATATATTTGAATGTTCTAGATATGCAAAAATTTCAAGATATAGACATGGCAAGCATAAAGTCATCTAAAAATAGGGACTCTAGAACAGACCAATCAAGTATAAACAAAATTTTTCATAAACAACAACACAGTCTATAAACCTATAATGAGTTCAGAACATCAAAAAATCGTGGAAGCTCCTTGTAGCAGATGAAGTCCATTCTCTCCAATCGTTTAACTTGATGCAGTATGCAGATTGTTCATTCATTAGGAAAATCATGAAATCTTCTGACCTTGTTACTTACTTATCTGCAGCAAGGACATCAAGGTTATGCTCTTCCACAAGTTGCTCTATTATATCAAGAGTCTTACCTACCTGTTATGAGTAATTTAACTTCTGTAAGTTTTCATATTAAATCAAAAGTAACAAGATAAACTTCATCATTGACTTAAAATCGCACTTACCAGATCAATTCATAATTGTAAGAAAATATGGAATTAGGAGAATAAATTAGTGACATTTAGATGCATCAAGGTCTCTTCAAGCTCGTTGCAAAGGCAAATGCTATTAAGATGATATTTCAAAGGTGAAGGACAAAAGTTAATAGAGTTGTATCTTTCCCCTTAAGGGAAAGGTTGGGCAGAAGCCTATCCAACTCATTTCTAAAGAAAATGAAAGAGAAAAAAAGAACAAGAAGATCCTATAGGAGAAAAAGAAGTATAAATAATGTACAAACAACATGGCAACCCAGTGGAAGTGACATCAATCCACCACACATTGTGACCAAACTCATTTCATCTAGAAAATGTAAGAGCTAGAGAAGTACAAAAGGATACCACACGAGCAAAGAAGTACACAACATAGTAACAAACAATGTTGCGACACAAAGCAAGTGATATTAACAAAGAAATCAGATTTATTGAATACTGGATCTATCAAATGGGCTTAAACACTTGCAAATGTAGGAGGTCATAAAATTGTTGGACGGTCTATCAGCTACTTAAGGCTATCCAATGGCCCTTTGCAAGATAAAACAACTTGTTATGATGCTTCATTGAGCCTTTTTCTGCTCGATGAGATCACTTTTGGCACGTAGATCGACTTAATATATGCCAACAGGTCTTCATGTAGGAGCTTAGGGCTTACCATTGTAACTTCTTTATTGTTCATCCCTTTTCCCTTAGTTTACCTCATTTCTCTACATTGACAAGATTGACATGGCATCACTCACATGCTTCATTAAAATTTACAGGCAAATTACCACAAGTGTGGCAACTACAAATATGGATTCTAGGAGCAAACTCGTTGGCCATATCTTGGAAACAAACTCTCTGCCTTTATCAGAAAATTTGTATGTTATATGCATACCTCTGTCTCTTGACATATAGATTCGAACTCCTCCTGCACAAGTGAAAAAAAAAGAAGAAGAAAAAAGGAGCTTTGTTGGTATGTTTACAACATTAATAAACGTATCTATTAGTTAAATAAAAAAAATTAAAATTTCTAAATTACAAACCTTTATATAATTATATGAAATCACAGAGCTCAATGGTGAAAAATGATCCATGATAGTTGGTACTTTTTGATTTTGTTATTATTGTTATATACAATTAGGTGAAATAAATTCATCTCATTCTAGAAGAGTTTGTGATAACAAAGGTAACTTATCCATATTCAAGTTGTCGAACTAGATATATGGCTAGATATCATCATACAAAATGACACTGGATATTTTCATCCTACCATTAATGGAAAGGGCATCAGAAAATTGCAATGTTGATGAGCATGAGACATAAGTTGCAGGAACCAAATCTACAACATACTCATGATCAATAAAAAATAACAGGTTAAAAATAGATCTCAAATGTACAGTGAACTCTATACCTAACTTAACAATGTGCCAATCAACTAGTTAGACAAAGAAGATTGTCCATTGGATGTCAATTCCTCATGAGGATACAAAGCCAAGAACATCATATTTTCATAATCCAATCCTATATACACTGTCATTGGATAGCTTAGTATGAACTATGGACCACGTGTTGCCATCAAATTAAACAAGTAACTAATATATGTCCAGAATAAAATTTTCATACCTCTATATTCTCATGTAATGACTTAAGCACCTGGAAAAGCAAAGAGAAAAAGCGTAAATATTATCTTCACAGCAGTCAAGTAAAAAAGTACAGATACACTGAAAAAAATGCAAATCCTTCTCTGAATACATACAAGATATACTATCAAGATCTCAGCCTCTACTAATCAAACATGTAAAGTACGTCGGCATTCAACAGCCAAACATCCAACAAGTGTTACTCTGTCATATCAACTTTATACCTAAAATATTATTTTAAAGTAACCACAATTTACAGCATCTTGCTGTTATCTCTAGCAAAAGATCAGATATGACATATGGCATCACTTAGATGCAAAGACTCACCAATCATTAAGCAATTTATAAAACACATTTTAAAAAATTTACCTGTACAAACATGAGATAAAGGCTTTCTCTCTCAGAATTGGTAATTGTTGGAAATGCTTTCTCCACATCCTAAAGACACATGTTAAACAAATAATAATTTCCATAGTTACCAAAGTCTTAATACATGATTAGAACCGCTCAGAACTAAAACTACAAAAGAGGAGTATATGCCAAAAGATCATAAATGCAAACAAATAACCAGAGACCGTTAGTAGATAGATTCATTTACAACTAAATAACCCTCTTATTTCTTCTTACAGTGATTCATATAAAGTTAGATCAACTATAAAAGGAACAAAATGTAAGAACATATAATTCAGTAGGTCATGATATCATGTAATAACAACCTATCAAGTCATTCTAGGGATTTAAATACATGACAAAGATAACAGGTTCATCAATGTGTTCCAATTTGAGCAAGAAGTGACTGAAATTTCAACATCTTCTAAGGTGCCTGAATAACAGCAGGTTATATGTGCTATATGGTTGGTACATCCGTTTAATCACGATGTTACACCTACCCAATTCATTCCTTTAAAGGCTGCATATTGCCACTAATTTCATCTAGATATCGCCAGCCATTTCTATCAAGCCACTCGAAGATCTGGGCTATTCATGAAGGATTATTCAGTCAACTTCTAAAGAACAACAACTTCTAGTTGTATACATACCAAGGCTCTCTTTGCATTAAATAAACTTTGGGTCGGTTCTTCTACAAACGTCAACTATTTTCTACAGCGGATAATTAAAAAAAATGCAGGTATTGAATAGTTTATTAGCAGAGGCAATACAAAATTACATCTAGAAGCCAAACTCTAGCTAGCAAACTCAAAATTTCATCTTCTATATTTCACAAAGCTGATATTTTGAACACACGTCTTTTGCGAAGAAGCATATACCGAAGCTTCACGAATAATCAGAGAGAAATTAGAGAAGAACACATCAAAGATCACCTCTTTGGAGAAGGCCGTGAGAAGAGAACGAATGCCGAGCTTAAAGGACTTCTTAAGATTTGAATGCCGAGAACTCATCGGCGGATCGCCACGACCGTCCATTGGCGCAAGAAACAAAGGCCCCTTTCGAGATTATCACTAGCAGAAACGGGCGCGGAAACGAAGAGTTGAATCACTTCACACGAGAAATGGAGGATTTCGAATTCTAGGGTTGATGGGGATGTGGCAACGGAAGAGGCTTCATTCGATCTGTTCGTGCGAGAAGGCAAGATAAGATCTTTGAACAAAATTACATATATATCCCTCGGACCAATTTAATCCCTCTCACCCTCTCTAACGACATCAATCAAAGCGAGCGGCGGCGTCGAAGGACCGAGCGTCGGCTCCGCGGATGGAACGGATTTGGAGAGGCGACCGTCGTCGTCGGAGATGGTGAGATCGAATCGCACGCGCCGAGGAAGAAGACCCGAAGCAGGGGCGGTGTCTGGATCCGAACCGGGCCGAATTAAATCGGATTCGGGTTACCTGGCACTGAATGGATCGGGTTCGGGTTGACTCCATTACCCGTCAAGGTTAGAGTGAATGTTGGATTAGGAAGACTAACAATAGAATAAGGAGGTATTAGTCATTACGGTAAAGACTTTGGACTGTTATGTAAATAGCCCCATAAAACATCACAGGTTCCATCGACTTCCAGATAGTTCGGCGTCATTGAATCCAACGGCCGAGATCGTTCCGGACCTCCACAAGCGAAAGCCTCCCATAAAACCTCATCAGCCGCCATTTCGACGGCTCGCTGGCAGCCTCTCCACAACAGTCGATCCTGCACGAGCGAGCCCTATCCGCTCAAATCCCGAGACCCTACCCTTCTTCAAGGTGGTATTTTTATCTCGATCTTGTTTCTTGTCTTCGATCTGGTGGTCGCAGTGATCCTCCTTATATTGCCTTTGTTTCTTTCACGAATGGATTGGTTAGAGTTCGGATGGTGTAAGTCTGAGTACCAAGATTTGAGATTTGGTGTCTGATCGGATGATTCCTACTCTAATCCTCCAGAAAGCTTGCGCCTTTTGTGTACCGTCCCAGACTTCTGAGTTGCAGCAAGATAGGTGAAAACTGGGAGGAAGTGTATTGGAGCATGCTAATATTAAAGTTTATCCCATTTGTGTTACTCGGGAGAGTGAGAGATGACGGGGAGGTGGTAGTCAATCGAACTTTCTCGCCGAAGAAGTAGATAAACTGAAGCTGCTTCCTTCTTTTAGGCAAAAAGGGGAAAAGGATAAAACAGATTGAAGCTGAAACTATCATTGTCTGAGGAGATAGTGAACTGTCGAATAATAATTTTCTGGAAATTCATGGAGTAATTGCAATGTCTATGTGTTTTCTTATCATTTTTTTAAAGATCCTATAGGAATAAATATATAAATTGTCACCATAAATCATAAAAGATAGAAAACTGATATGTGTTTTTTCTTTCTAAGTTTTCACATGTTATTGGTTCTCATCTCACTTTTCATGTGTCTGAGAATTGGACAATAACATATCATACTGAGAGCTCGGTTGTGCAGAATAGAAAGTGCCGTGCATCTCCAGTAGTGCCTTTGGAAACTCAGCTTTCTCTTTGTCATTTTAACTACTTAAGACCATGATTTTTACAGCTTCTTTGCTCCTCAAGGTTGTTGGCTGTTGATGTTGAATGTATTGACTTGATTTTTAATAAAGGAAATCAGTGTCATGTTATCAACTAACTTCAAGGATCATTTTGCATTCTGGTACAGTATTGCATTTATATCTCTGCTAAAGGAAGTTAATATCTTCCCATTTTTGCTTATGACCTTGATGATTAACTTGTGAGGATCAAGATTTCAGTTGCTACATCTTGGAACGAGATCGATATTGAATGTATCATTGCAAAAAATTTCTCTGCCCAAACAAAAGATCCATTTATTGCCAGTTAACTACATTCGAGGAATCTGACCAATACATGTTTTATGCTTTCTATATGATTTGTTCTGTCAGGTTGATGGTGGGCAAAGTAAAGACTCACTAGATGTGATTGATTGTGTGACTGTGGGAAGGGGATGGGCATGTTAGGTTCTAAAAGGTGATACATGCACATGCACTGTGTTGACATCCCATAATAGGAAGCATATGAGAGATAAGAAACTAGAATATACAATTTTGCTAGACTAATCAACCTACAAAATGTGACCTGTGGACTGTGTTATCTGATGTTTCTGACAGTTGAAAATTTTGGTTCTTGAGATTGGTTTCTTGAGAAGTTTCATAACAAAATCTAACCTAACTGAATAATTGTCTCCATAACAGGTTCAAAGGACGTAGTCTACCTAATTTACCCAGTTTGCTAAAGATCACATGATTTATCCTAGAACAGTGTACTTTAGGATGGCATCCCCCATATTTAAGTAACGCCTTTTAGTTGGAAACTTATGTTCATTTTGTGTGATAATGCAAATAAATTTTTGCCTGAGTAATGTGGGATTTAATTTTTGAATCTTTTTAATGCCACACCATGATTAGTTTCATTTATCAATTGAATATTTTGTATGGTGATAACTGATAACTGAACATATCCAACCATTACTTTTCAGCAAGACTAGGTAGCATGATGCATCATTTATGAACTTGAATATAATTACAGTATCTTCTACTAGACTTTGTTTCGACTATATTGAGTCGTTATGCTCCTTTGTCAAAGTTGTACTCCATGTTCACTTGTTTTATGCTTTCACTACAATATCATTTGTGACCTACAAATTATTATGTTTATCTTGCTTTGTTGGACACATTATTGTGTATGTTTCTATAAAATTTGTAGATGAGAATCTTCGTTGTACACCATTGTGAGCTATAAAGCTGTGTTGTTTTTCATCGACAGGCAATGGCTGCTACTTTCTATGCAATGTCTACTGTTGGTGCTATTGCTTCTCCTAGCAATGTCAGACCAAATAAGAAGCTCTTGGCTTCTAAACAAAAGTTCTCCCAGTTTTCTTCTTTTTCTTCTATATCACCTATTGCAATCAGCGGCAGGGGACAGAGCTTGTGTTATCTGAGAAGAGGCAACTCTAAGATTAATGCAATGGCTAAGGAATTATACTTCAACAAGGATGGATCAGCTATTAAAAAGCTACAAGTGAGTTTTGTAGAGATATAATTCTTCAAAGCATGCCTTTTTCTTATATAAATTAAGTGTCATTTATAGTTTCTTATGTGTACAACTGGTCATATCAGACTGGTGTCAACAAGCTTGCAGACCTTGTTGGGGTTACCCTTGGTCCGAAGGGCAGGAATGTTGTCTTGGAAAGCAAGTATGGATCACCTAAGATTGTAAATGATGGGGTGACAGTAGCAAAAGAGGTGTGTTTTCCCTGCATCTCATGTCCAAGCTTTTATGATATGCTTCGTCTTTTGATTGTGATGTGCATGCAAATATTTGATGGCTGGTTGTGAGGTTTTAGTTCTGTATATACTTCTTAGTAAATGTATGATTCCATTGTCATTTCTATGGAAATTGTAGATATAATGCTAAATTCAGGATATAAAATTTTCTTCATGTCAAAATGGTTGGAGAATTAATCTTGTAGCTTATAGGAAAAATATAAGAATGTTGTCTTCCAAATTTTGCATCCTCAGCTGCTTTTTCTTTGTTGCTTTTGTTACTGATAATCTCTATTGCTTTACTGTATGATATTTGTCATCGATATTCCTCAATCTGTGCACTGTAAATTGAAAGGCAAAGTATGCATTCTCCCTCTCTTTTCTTAAATTGTGTAACAAATTGATGTTTGGTGATTTAAGACTTGAAGTCATGGAAGTCTTTGAATTAGTCATGTGAACTATAAATGAATCCTTATCAAACTTTAATTGCCTTATAGGTTGAGCTAGAAGATCCTGTTGAGAACATTGGTGCCAAGCTAGTAAGACAAGCGGCTGCTAAGACCAATGATTTGGCTGGCGATGGGACAACTACGTCAGTTGTTCTTGCTCAAGGGCTGATTGCGGAAGGTGTTAAGGTACATCTTCCCTGCATATATTTTCTTTTGTAGGGATAGATTTCTCTTTCCTTGTTATTATACTTGTAAATCATGCAGGTGGTTGCAGCCGGTGCTAACCCTGTTCAGATTACTCGTGGCATTGAAAAAACTGCCAAAGCACTAGTTACCGAACTTGAGAAGATGTCTAAGGAGGTAAACTGTATTCCTAACCAATGGTAAAGTCAGGCTAGGAAAAAAAGTTAGGGAACTGATCATGAAATCCTGTCATATGCTCATGCATTCTTATGTTGCAGGTAGAAGACAGTGAACTTGCGGATGTTGCAGCTGTTAGTGCTGGTAACAACTATGAGATAGGGAACATGATTGCTGAAGCAATGAGCAAGGTTGGGAGGAAGGGGGTGGTTACCCTCGAAGAAGGGAAAAGTGCTGAGAACAACCTATATGTTGTTGAGGGGATGCAGTTTGATCGTGGTTATATTTCCCCTTACTTTGTGACAGACAGTGAAAAAA
The DNA here is from genome assembly GCF_036884655.1 of Musa acuminata AAA Group. Classification (NCBI taxonomy): domain Eukaryota; kingdom Viridiplantae; phylum Streptophyta; class Magnoliopsida; order Zingiberales; family Musaceae; genus Musa; species Musa acuminata. The sequence continues at coordinate 43,321,309 of NC_088329.1, read as the reverse complement.
TGACTGTTGAATATGAGAATTGCAAGGTTTGGTCTCAAACACGAAGTACTTCTATATATGTCATCAGGAGTCGTATTGCCGTGTTATCTGTATGCATGTTAAGCTTGTATTTTGACAATCATGTCTATTTGTATTCAGTTGCTTCTAGTTGACAAGAAAATCACCAACGCTAGAGATCTTATCAATGTTTTGGAAGATGCCATAAGAGGGGGATACCCAGTAGTCATAATTGCAGAAGATATTGAACAGGAAGCCCTTGCAACTCTTGTTGTGAATAAATTAAGAGGGTCACTGAAGATTGCTGCACTAAAAGCCCCTGGATTTGGGGACCGCAAAAGTCAGTACCTTGACGATATTGCGATATTGACTGGAGGTTGATCCATTTCCTTTTTCATAAGTATCTCATTGACAGCTGTTCTTTCTGTAACATGAGTTCATTAGTCATCCTAAGATTCTGACTATTTGTTGGTTTTATGTAGCTACTGTAATTAGAGATGAAGTTGGCCTTTCACTGGATAAAGCTGGCAAAGAGGTCTTGGGTACTGCTGCCAAGGTTGTACTCACCAAAGATTCAGCCACAATAGTTGGAGATGGGAGTACGCAGGAGGAAGTAACTAAAAGAGTTGCACAGATAAAGAATCTGATTGAGGTTGTATTATATAGAAAAAAATATATATATTTTTACATTTTTTGGCTTATAAAAGCTTAAATTCCTAAACCATCTAAGCTCTATCAATCTCTATTTCTAGGTTGCGGAGCAAGAATATGAGAAGGAAAAGCTTAATGAGCGAATAGCAAAGCTGTCTGGTGGTGTTGCCGTCATTCAGGTAGGGTGAAGCATTTACATAGAGGTTACTCCATCTCCTTTGTTTCTTTTTTGCACACTAGGCTCCATGGTTACATGCAAAATGGCACATTGTGCCTTTCGTTTTTCTCAAATTTGTGTAGGTTGGAGCACAAACAGAAACAGAACTAAAAGAGAAGAAGTTGAGAGTTGAAGATGCTCTGAATGCTACCAAGGTTTGACTGTTGATCTGCCATTAGTTTCATAGTTGGCTATCTCTTTTTATGATTTATGTTTTCATCAACTGTTTTTTTGTAATTCTTTTATGTTTAGGCTGCTGTTGAGGAAGGTATTGTTGTTGGTGGTGGCTGTACTCTTCTGAGGCTTGCATCAAAAGTCGATGCCATCAAGGAAACACTTGACAATGACGAGCAAAAGGTTAGCATATATATGATAATATATATTTTTCCCTGAAGAAGAAAACAATGGCGCAACAATACTATGTTGAATATTGACATCTCTGAGATATACAATATCAATGCCTTTCTTTCTTATTTTACTTTCACAGGTTGGTGCGGACATAGTCAAGAGGGCCTTGAGCTACCCACTGAAGCTGATTGCTAAAAATGCTGGCGTTAATGGAAGTGTGGTCACGGAGAAGGTCTTTGATGCCTTGTGATTTTTTGCTTGAGTGATTTGTTTAACAGATTTGCATTTTATTTAAGCTAATTGTTTGATAATTGCATTAGGTGCTGGCCAATGATAGCTTCAAGTATGGTTATAATGCTGCTACCGGGAAATACGAGGATTTGATGGCTGCTGGTATAATCGACCCTACTAAGGTTTGTATATCTCTTTTCTATGAACTTAGTGTTTGCAAATTTTAAATTCTTTTAGTGCAACACAATAGTTTTTGCAGTAGTAATCATGGGTGACAACCTGTTCGTTTTCATGCGCTGTAGGATTAGCAATTTAAATTATTTTACTTCAGTTTAATTGATTAATACACTACTTGCCTGAAAAATAGTTCTCATAGAGATTGAGGTATTCAACGTTTCTCTTGAAAATATGTTAATACCATTTTTGCCTGTAAGAAATCAATCTAAAATTCCATAATAATGGAAAGTGATAAATGCGTGTTAATCTCTACCCAAGCTATTGCCCTTGATTTGATCCGGCAATCGATGCATTTTGCATCTGCTGTAGAAAGTTTGAATTACCATGTAAAATGAAACAGGTGGTGAGGTGTTGTTTGGAGCATGCCGCATCAGTGGCAAAGACTTTCCTCACATCAGATGTCGTGGTTGTTGACATTAAGGAGCCTGAGCCTGTGCCTGCCGGAAATCCAATGGACAACTCAGGTATCCCCAAGACCGAACTAATCTAACCGCATCTAACCCACTGGTTCGCATTTGCTTTTTGCGGCACTTCCCTTTTGGTATGATATATGTTCTTTATACTCTGTTTGATGACAGGTTACGGCTACTAGTCAAACTAAGACTGCGTTAAAAATCCGAGTGATTGGAGTCGATGGAGCTGCAGATGAGGCTATGCTGGGTTAGGTTTTCAAATTGGTAGAAAGTGATTCAAACAGGCTAGTGTGAAAACCTCTTAGGGCAAAGGAAAATGAGATGTCACCATGGGAACCTCAGTATATTGGCTCACTATATTTGTATGATGATTGTGTCGTCTTCCTGAAATTTTGCAGCCAAATAAACCCACAATTCCTCTTCCTGCTTGCTTTTGTCATTTCTGTGCTAAGTGATTTTGCTGGGAACTATAATCGATGAATTCCTTATCACGCTGTGATGGCAGAGGCATTGCTAAGCTTCATATGTGAATATTAAGGATTAGTGCTGGCAACCAAACAATCTGTCATCTTAAATAACTTATCCACATTTTATTATCTATCAAAATTATACTTATTTGTTTACTAATAGACATTATTTTTCCTTTCTGTCACTCCACAGAGCCATCCATCATATCATTTAGCAATGCATATGTTATTTCTTAACCATCTAACATTTGATTCCATAAAATATCACTAATACAATAGTGATCCAACAAAACATAAACTTGATGCATACATATTTGTTTGCAACTTCTTTTTCTGTCACTGATTTGCCTCCTGGAATGCCAGTGAGGTCCAGTGTTAATAATGATCAAAGCAGACCGGGTTTGCGAAGTGAGATGCTTATAATGATAATACCTTAACTAATGGCAAATCCACGCTAGTCTCTGCTACATAAGGTTATTGAGAATAAGCATTTCAAGGAGCCACTTACACACTCCAAAAGAAACAACTGTAATGACAACATAAACCAGTTTAAGCTGTGGAAAGCTAAGCACTCGCTCAGCTTTCTTATGATACGTCGAGTAAATCAAGGTAGCATGAACATTTTCAGCCAGCATAAATCTTGGATCATAAAAGAACACTCAAGGTTCAGCGCTTCGGCTGGATTCTGTCGTCTTAGTGATGATGGTTTTGAACATAACGAAGGCCACAGTATTTGCATACAGCTGGTGCTTCTAGGTCAAGGCAAATAAACTCTATCGGATGGCCTAGTGCAGGATTACTATCTGCATTTTGAACAGCAATTTTGTCAGCATCACGAAATGAGCAAAAGATGGGAGGGCAAGAAGTTACTAAAAGAGGTGGAACTAAGTCGGATGATTACGTCCTTCACAAGCGACAATCCGTCCTTCAACTTTTATCGGAGGCACTTCATTGATCAACTCCATTGGTGATTTCTTGCGGGTGTCCTGCACAACTCATTTACACATGTTTTAGATGCACTTTTATTAGACATAGAACAGAGTGTGTCTAAGTCAGATTTCTTTGTATACAAGAATTAAAATGTTGAAGGAGAAAGTTTTGCGTCAAAATTCTATCTAACCGCCCAAAAGGGCAAAAATTTTCTCCCCACAAAGGTACTAATATTGTAAAGAAAATTGATACAGTTGCTTTTTCACTCACATTTTTGCCATCAAGCAAACAGCCAATGATCATTTCTTTTTCTTTCCTTTTACATGAACACTTTTTATATTTAGATTCACTTCCTTTAGAACCTCGTGTATCAAACAGGGCCTAAATCAAGTTTTAAGGTCACCATATAATTGGAATAATTCCCAACTAAATGGAGATGAATATTATAGATCCTTCATTTGGTTGAGTACTGATAGTAGCTAAATTACAAGATAACCAAGCTCTGTCACATCCTTTCTTTCTCTTTCTGATCAAGTATCGGATGCTCTCACTCCATCTCTCTGGCACTTCTAATTTCAATAGACATAATAATTTTGTAATTATCTGATATATATTTGCTAAGTGCAAATGATACTTGGTGGGTGACACATAAATCTCAAGATTTCTCTTCTCAGTTCTAACAATCCCAGTTTTTCATTCTATAAGCACCACACTCTTCAATCTCTTGTTCCCATCAAATAATAGAACATATCAAGAAATTCACTTCTTGGAATGGTTGATAATTCAATTCACTTTACCTCCATTTTCTCTTCCTAAAGCTAGAGTTGCATCAGATCATTAAACCTACCTCTATGTCATGTAAAATCTTTAGCTTCTAACATTTTCTCCATATCTCTCGTTATAATATATACTCTACCCAACCAACAAACAGCAATCAGTATATACTCCACAAAATGCTTGTCCATAGTAAGTGCAAAGCTATAAAGCTTGAAGGTTAATTCTTGGTACAGACTTACTATTATTGGGAGAACCACTGGAAGAAACCCTTCCAACGAACCCTAATCGTAATTATTAAGGGAAAAAAAGGCACATTTTGAGACGAATTCATGAAATCCCATCGAGACCACATCGCATGCTCTTCCCCATCAAACGGACAAACCAATCGGATTCCTAATCGGGAAATAATATGCCCTGCCGGAACCAAGGTGGCACCGACGCGAAGTTACATCCGATCAAAGCAGAACTAGGGAGAAAAGAAACGATGGGATCGAATCGATTACCTGCATCCATTTGGCGGTGTGATCGCTGACAAGAGAGCCGATCGCCCTCGTCCCCAGCGGGGCGCGGAAGGGATCTAGGGTTTTCAGGAGGCGGGGAAGCTGTCGCGTCGCCATCGCCGAGAGCCAGAGATCGAGGACGAGAGGGAGAGAGATGTGTCTCGATTGATAAAGGAAATAAGACCATAAGATCTCGACTGTCCAAAGTTTTGCCTTTGTTCCATGATTCGTGCGTGGGATATTAACACAAATCAAAAAGCAGCGGGCGCTGTTGGCCCGAGGTCAGCATTTGTGTCGGACCAGGAGTCAAACTGTTGGCTCAAATACGGTCAATATAAACCTATTTGGCAAGCCATCGATCACCAGAAACCAACAGTCCAGGCTTCCTCAATTGCTATAGGCCAGAACTGTGGGACCGACAAGGGACCCACTTGTTAGGCCTTCCTCTTCCATTCAAAACGCTGGTAGCAAAAGAGGTACGTCAGGGTGGACCGAAACAAAAGGCATTTATCTTCGATTCATCTTCTCCGCCCAACACTCGACGATACTGCCTTGTGAAAGGGGTTGAGATCCCCTTTAATTCTTGTTTGAAGTAAATTTCTGCTCAGCCACTCATATCCGTCAGTGATGGCTGGGTCCAATAAATTAACGGATGTGATGCGAATTTATTCACGCATGTTATGGAAGCACTCGGAGAGGATCCTCATCCTACAATAATGGCTTCTCATCGGATCCACTGATTCTTTAATCGAATGTGTTCGTCAGCGCCGCTCTCCGGCTTCTTCCCCGTCTTCTCCGCCGACTCTTCCGTGGTTCTTCCTTGCTATCCCCCGAAGCTCCCACCGCTCTCTTCCCATCCCCCAGTTCTCACCCGTAAGATCGATTCCCTCCTTCCAAAACCCTAACCTGCCGCCCCAATTCTTCCTCGATCGAGTGCGTTCCGTCTGAACGCCTACTGGTGATTCTTGACGGCGAAGGGATGAACGGAGAAGGAGGAGACGCGGACGGGGCCTCTGCGTCAGCGTCAACGGTGGCGACGACCGCTAACGCGTGCCTGAATGGCGGGGCTCCGCCGCCGTTTCTGAGCAAGACGTTCGAGATGGTGGATGACCCTGCGACGGACGCCATCGTGTCGTGGGGGCCGGCCAACAACAGCTTCGTGGTGTGGAACACCATCGAGTTCGCGAGGGACCTCTTACCTAAGTACTTCAAGCACAACAACTTCTCCAGTTTCGTTCGCCAGCTCAATACTTATGTACGCTAATTCCTCTGAACCCACAATCTTTTGGTTTTTCTATACAATACGTCTGTAACCTAGTTAATTTTATAGTTCATCTTTTTGGTGATAAATTTTGTGTGCTCGAGTTTGATTGAATCGATTAGGGTAGCTCGGATGGTAATAAATCGGAGTTGGAACATTGTCAAAAGTTGAGAAGTTTGTGCGGTAGACATGGAGAAAATTGGGAATTCGCAGATAAAAATCTTATTTTCTTTAGGAGATTAGTATTTGCAACCCATTTTTGCTATTTATAACCCCATTTTAAAATTTGTTAATATTTCTAAACTACCCTTTTGCAAATGGACTTAGATATCTTTGTTTTCCTCCTCCTCTTCATCTTCTTCTTTCTCCACCTCTTCTTCTTCCTCCTCAGAGGACGGCATCGAGGGGGTGGTGAGTGCAGGGCAGCATTTGGTGACGCCATTGGAAGGGAGCGCAAGGGGAGCACGGGGTTGTGGGGAAGAAAAAAAAAAGGTAATATCGATAATACTAGGACTGTAAATAGTGTTTTAAAATTTTATTTTTTTTAAAGTGGTTGTCAAGAACAAGGGTTTGTCAATAATAAAAAGGGGATTATGAATAGTAAACTTCTTTCTTTAAAGTAGAGATAGTCCTCTTAGTGCTCCGGGGTTCCTGTCCTCTATGGTAGAAATCAGAAGCAGCACATCGTAGAAGTGAAGGAATGATGTTAACTGGACAAAGAAGAAGCAGAGAAAGTAGAAAGCTATTTCTTTCATTTTTGCTGTCACGTTCAATTTGTTAACTTTTGCATGGTTTCACATGTTTATCATTTACAATCTTGGTGCTGGAAGTTCGTTTGAATTTTGCTATTTAGTATGTAGATCGATGTAGAAGGGAATGATAGCTAGAAATGACAGTGTTAAAAGGAAAGAAGAAAGATAAAAGCAGCACCATAAACATTGGATGAGCAATGATTCAAATATAATTAATAAATTCTAAATGTTTAATCATCTGCAATCAACCTTCCAGTTTGATTTAGGTATAGCAATAGCACTGATGCTGAATTAGTATAGTCTGAACTGAATAGAATATACATTAGATCCAAAAGAAACAGAAGAGTATAATAAAAATCGAAAAAATGATATAGTAGTCTCAGGGCAGGGAATGATGGTTAAAGATCATAGAATATGCTATCCTGAACTTGGTTTGTGCCTAGACCAGGTTGGCCATGAGTTTGACTTGGCTGACCAGTTTAGGACCTTGTTCAACCCTGTTATGGACTGCATCAAGGGCTCATCGCTACAACTAGTTGAGCGAGTTCATGAAATTGACTTGGATGATGATGTGGCAACAACTGTAGCACCTATTCAGCCCTATTTTGATTCAAAGCAGATACAGAAAGCTTTTGGAGAGTATATTGTCACAACATATTCTAGTTATCCAACACGTGTGGGTTCGAAGTGTCGAGAATACAAGGGATTTGGCCCGAGATCTTGCAAAAAAACTATGTCAGAGGCATGCCCTATAAGATCCCTATGATGCTTACGTTAGTATAGGCTCAGTGGATTCAGTAAATGCATTCCATCATATGTGTTTGCCGTCAAGGAGACACCTAAGTCCTTTTTAGGGTTTATAGTGCAGTAGACGTATATTGGGTTGAGGTCGTGGTAAATGTCGAGAACAATTATGCACATCCTTCGACCATCAATAGGTCATAGAATCGTTTTTAAACTTTGGGATAAAAAGTAACGACTTGTTGAAGTAGCTTTTCGCCTACCCATGGAGCTGAATCAACATCCTTATTGGCACCATGTTATCGGCATAATAGGTTTGGATCCCTCATGATGTGTTGGTTGCATGGGATCGGGGTGTCGGCCAGACGAAGGTGATGTGTCGGCCAAGTGTCGACCATGTGGCGATTATGTGTTGGTCAGAAGAGGATGATAAGTTGATGGTCGCCTCCTATGATATCTCCTGTATCATATAGTAAATGGGATTTCTAGATGGACTAGTGAAGTGTTTCTTGTCCAACCCTAGCAGCCTATATTACCCTCTTGGATATAAACTTAAGGAGGCTAAGAAGCACAGCGTTCCAACTTGACAGGACTTTTTGTTGAAGAAACTGTTGGACGACAGGGCAAAAGGAAGTTGCTACAGCACTAAATTAATATATCTAAGATTATATTATTGCTGAAAGTTAAAAAAAAAAGTTGTTTTGAGTTTGGAGTACAGTATTAATTTTTATCGCACTAGTAGCCTACAAGTCCCAGGGGTTGTCTTGGATAATTATTTTTCTTCATTGCAGTAGAATTACCACTATTTAGTTGTTCTTTCTTCTCTTTTGTCATTTTTATCATTTCTCCTCCTTAAATTGGAGAATACCAGATAGGAAGGTTATATCCTATTGGAATTTGATATTTTTGTAAGAAGTCGAGCCATATCAAAGCTGACTACTTTATCATGATTAGATTGCACTTATGGCTTTAACACACAAGTTATATTCATTCTGGCTACCAAAAAAACCATGCAAATATTTAGCTTATCTTTTTATGATAGTTTTTTAATTCTTGTGAATCTTGTTTCCGGATTGCCTCATCTACTATTTCCAAATTAGTTTCTAAATCTACTAACCATGATTATATGCACTGAAAGTATATAATAAGCATAACCATTCTTGATCCTTATAGAAGGTGGGGGGAAGATTATATCATGGTAAGTTTGACAAGACTAATGTATAAGAATTGCCACAAAAACCTAACCTTGTGGGAAAGAAACGGGTTCTAAGGTAAAAATGGACCCATTTTCTTCACTGATGGTGATGGAAATTGTTACTGATGGTGATAGAAATTGTTTTTTTTTTTTTTTAAATACCTTGTATTGCACAACTTTTTTGAATCACAACAAACACACTTGTATGACAGACTCAAGTTAGTTTAGTGACTTCTTGGGAACTTTTCTTGTTAAGTAGTATTTCCAACTTGGGGAGCATGTAATGGTGGGTTTTGCTAGTCACATTGAATCTTGGATTTGAAGTTCAGAATGGTTGGACCATAGTTGGTACCTTTTGGCTTGTTTTAAATGGTTGTATTGGGGTTTAGAACACTGAATTTAATTTCTTTTTCTGGCTTGTGTCTCATTGTTTGTGCAGGGTTTTAGAAAGGTTGATCCTGATCGATGGGAGTTTGCTAATGAGGGATTCCTGAGGGGTCAAAAACATTTGCTGAAGGCCATCAGTAGGAGAAAATCAACCCATGGACACAATCAACAGCCACAGCAGCAGCAGCAGCAGCAGCCTCAAACACAGAATACTATTGAGGTGGGGAAGTTTGGGTTAGAAGAAGAGATTGAAAGGCTCAAGAGAGACAAGAATGTACTAATGCAGGAACTGGTTAGGCTGAGGCAGCAGCAGCAGACTACTGATCAGCAGCTAAACACCTTAGGTCAGCGCCTTCAAGGAATGGAACAGCGCCAGCAACAGATGATGTCATTCTTGGCAAAAGCCATGCAGAGCCCTGGATTCTTAGCCCAGTTGGTGCAACAAAATGACAGCAATCGGCGCATAGTTGGAGTAAGCAAAAAGCGGAGATTGCCTAGGCAAGAAAATGAGCTGGATGGTGAAAGCACTATGCAGGATGGTCAAATAATTAAATACCAGCCCCTGATAAATGAAGCAGCAAAAGCAATGCTGATGCAAATTCTGAAGTATGACACATCTCCTAGATTGGAATCCTTTGGCAACTCCCAGAACTTTTTAATTGAGAATTATTCTTCACCTCTAGAGGCTTTTGATAGCAGTTCTCTAAAGCGGACTTCAGGAGTCACTCTTTCTGAAGTGCCACCTACAAGTTCTGGTGTTCCATCTTTGCCAGCAAGCTCTGGATATTCAGCAATGCCGCCTCCTGTGTCATCTGAGATTCAATCGTCATCCAATGTAGCACATATGGTTACAACCACCAAAATGCCTAACATGGATTTGAGGTCTGGGACTATTGCTCCATCTCATACTAATAATGGCATATCAGAACTTTCTCAAATGCAGGCTATGATGCCTGACGGATTCAGTCATAGCTATGCAGGGTCTAACGGAGGAAGCATTCCTATGAACCCTATTTCTGATGTCATGGATGAGCTGGCAGGAATTGAGACTGAAAAGTTTACCTCCGATATGGACATCTTAAGCGATGACGAGCAGCTTCCAAGCATAAATGATCCTTTCTGGGAACAATTCTTGACTGCAAGCCCACTATTGGGAGATGCCGACGAGGTTGATTCAGACTTGCATGAAACTGAGGAAATAGGGCTAGAAGCAAGGAATTCTGGGGACAGTACCCAGAGCATGGATCACCTCACAATGCAGATGGGGCATCTTGCCCCACATAGCAATAAGTGATAACAAAATGCACGCCTGTGTGTGTTTTTGTTGGATGCAATCTATAATAACATCATAATCACATTACTCTCAAGAGTCAACCGGCAAACACATTATATGTGGCTTAGTTTTGCAACTTTAACTGCGAGTCAAACAGGTATGTGTCAGAGCCAATTGTATTGTTCTTGGGAAATCCTTCCTGTTGCTATTGCTTAAGAGATCTTATGTGGAACACACAGCTTATATATTTCCTTGAAGTTGCACCAGTCTTCTCTAACAAGGTCTTTTTTATCTTTTTGTTGTTTCTGAGACCATTAGGTCCTTGTTGTACATCATCATTGACCATATAATATCAATATCAAGGATACATGACCATTAGGCCCTCTAAGGTGGAAAGTCAAAATGGGCTTTTTGCAGCAGCAGTTTATTTGGTGTTGATTTATCCTCGTATGGGTTGAGCATGGATTATATAACATGTATGTTTGTATTAGATTTTGTTTCCTCTCTGAGACCTACTTACTGTACAAACAAATCAAAGCCAGTTTGGAGAACATGCATCTGCTCTGAGAAATGTGGCTTTGAAGCATGCATCTTATGTGACTTGGTCATGGTTAACATTTGAGAATGGTTAACATTTTCTCAAGCTTTGTGAATTGGAATTGGAATTGGAATGTAATTAATTATTTTTAGCATCTCGATTTAGTTCAGATTATTTTTTATAATAAATTATTTTTAATATTTCGATCTATATATTATTAAAAGTTACATTGAGATTTTTATATTTACAAAAGTGAAACATTTAAAAGTTATATTGAGATTTTTATACTTACGAAATGAGATATTTGATTTATTTATTTTAATATTTTTTTTTAATTTTTAATCAATATATGAATCATAATATAATTTTTAAAAATATAAAGGTTGAGATACTAAATATAAATATAGTAATTATAGAGATAATTTATAATTAGTTTATATTCCATCTAATCTATATTTGAATGCTTTCAAATTTGACTTAATTTTTTTAAAAAAATAAAATAAATGAAATAAATATTTATGTTATATTTGTCCATTAATATTAAGAGACTGAAACGAGTTATGATATTGCATTTATTATATTTGATTTCATAATCAACATGAAAACATATCAAATTCGATATAAAAGCCCATAAAATCATCTAAAAATAAAGAACATAAGACGAACCATGCTATATTTGATTGTAAGATGCAGATGAAAATGAATTATATTACTGTAATAAAATGAAATATAATTTTATTTATGAATATAATATCATAAGGTTTAATCTATCCACAATTCATGTACGGATCCACGGGGTGAGAGAACAAAGCTGTGCGATCATTTGGTAAGAACAGAAAGAATCTGCATGCAGTTTTCTTTGACTGCGTGCAGTTGATTCAGGGAAAGGAAGAGAAACGAACGAAACGAAAAGATTACATCTTTGAGACTCCCGACGAATCGAATGACTGTGAGAAACCTATCGATCACTTACTGTCTACGGATCCTTCCACGTGGGGCTCGCGAAGTGCCCCGGAGGACCGCGGAAGGAGCAGGCCCGGCGATGGCGGTTGCGGAGGCTGCAAGGCTACCGGTGAGAACGGAGCGGCAGCGTAGGGTGGCGGAGTCAAGGCGACAGCTGCGGGCACCTGGGCGACAGCAGGTCCAGGAACGCGCTCGGCGACTCGAGGTCGAGCGGCAAGGGTGGAGGAGGGGAAGGCCGGAGCGGCGAGTGGGCGGGGCGGTGGGAGCCGTCGGAGTGGAGGAGGGAGATCTCCAGGAAGCGCATGTAGGCGGAGAAGGGGGTCTCGGCGGGCGGCGGCACAGCGGGGTCGGCCGGGGTGGTGGGGACGGAGGGGCGGGGGAGGGGGGCCAGGGGCTGGGGGCGGGCCTGGTTGAGGCGGCGCGGCCGCGGGAGGGAGGCGGAAGCGCCGGTGAGCTGCTGGACTACCGAGCGGAAGTCGCTGCTGCGGATGTTGTAGACGCGCGGCTGGCGGGGGCCCTCCTTCTTGATGGCTTTGTTGACGCCGAGACTGTGCTGGTTCCTGGAGCTCTCCATTCTTCTTCTTCTTCTTCTTCTTCTTCTTCTCGTTCTCCTCCTCCTCCCTCTTCTTCTTCTTCTTCTTCTTCTTGTGCTGCTGTGTCTGATTCAAACGAAAAAAACTGCGAGAGGTGTGCAGAGAATAAGATGATAAAAGAGTGGGAGAAGGAGATGGTTAGGCACAGAAGTCTTCGTTTCAGACTGTCGTTTACGGTGGGAAGGTTGGCGGAAAAGTATTCCGAGACGCGCAAAGGAACGAAGAATAAGAAGTGAGAGAGCGAGAGAGAGAGAGAGAAGAATTCAATGGTGACTTGTACCGGACGCCAGTCAGTCAAGACATACACATTTCTTTTGTGTCTCGAAGGCATACGCATGCATTAACAATATAATAACATATAACGGTTTTTACGTGGATTTGGGAGTGCGGTGAGAGAGAGAGAGAGAGAGAGAGAATAGAAAGGTATGTAATATATAACAGTTATATGATACGAAAGTATGCATATTGTATTTTGATTCTGTTTCTTAGGCTCAGATTATGAATACATTGATGTCACAATTTTTTGAATGATAAGTTATCATAAACTACTGAGAATTCAATTAATATTCATTTGCTTCAACTATATACAAATATATGCACACACAACGGAAAGAAGATGCGGTGGTGACATCGTTGCAGCAGTCATTATCTGCAAATGAGATCAGACTCCATCTCACATGGCGACGTGGATGAGACGGTACTGAAGAAAATTTGAGGATAACCTGCAGGATCACGGCAGTTTGAGTTGACAGACATGGCGGCGGCGGAGGAAAAAGACGACGATGGAGTGGCTCTCAGAGAGAGAGAGGTGGTCGAGTGGCAGCGAGACGCCAAGAATCGCGCTGCTACATGACCCACCAAGCCGTCCCCCTCCTTACTGGACGTCGTCGTCGTCGTCTCGTGCCAGCAGCCGGCGGCGGCGGTACTTGAAGGGGCTGCTACTGGTGAGCGAAGACGATACTTCTCTTCTAATTCGATGTTTGGGTCCACAGGCACTGCGCCAATATATTTGACCACTGTGGTTTGAGTTGGAAATCGAGATTCCATCAGCGACTTGGATTTAAGCATTTTGGAGATTATGACTTTGAATTCATCGTGTCTTCGTGATAAGTGTCATCAGTGATTGTTCATGGAATCAACGAGGCACACATCACAATGTGGGAATGTTCTTGAACTTCACACGTCATCTATCTAGTCACGATTTTGACTTTTGAGATTTGCTTGTTGACAGTCGACATGACATAGATTTACTAATATGACGGACGAGATCTATATCATAAGTTGGTGAAGAGGCTCTTCTTTTTGAGGATTTCATCCCACTGGCCATGAAGACCTGAGAACACAAGAGGTGATGGAAAGGGGAATGAGGTCCTGTTTGAGACATGGGAGTGGATAGAGACAGCACAAGATGGTAGGTTTCAAAACTCAGATAATGATGTCTTCATCAAGTGTTATATCTGATGATTGAAAAGACCACAGATACAGATCTATCACTTAGTTACTGTCACAAAAATGGACTAGAAAACCTCTTCTACTGGTTTCTCAACAACAGTGATATATGTTTGCCACCTCTTTAAAAAAAAAACTAAAAAACCCTATGTTCTCATAATTTATCTATAACAGAGATCAAAAATAAAAAAAATTAAAATACTAGCTTTTTAAACATATTTTTCATAAACTTTTTTTCATTCAAACATTACATACAAAGGCGCGCCATTAGAACATCTCCTAAAACATGAAGATAATACTATTTATCCATAAGAATTCCTCTACTCGATAAATATGGTGGAAGATGCAGCCTGGAGTATCAGCAAAGAGTCTATTTCACAAATACTGATCACTTCCACTAAATGCAGAAGCTTTGCCATATGGGAAATTCCCAGAGATCATCAGTTGTAAACCAATATGGTGATGAGGCACAAATATGCTAGCCATGAGGAAACTTGGATATGGTATCCTTTCATTTAGTTGGTTCTCTATTTGGATTCCATGTCAAAAACTTGTCAGACTTTTCAACTAATGCCTGGCTAGTAGGGCAGGAGATGCAACCAAATGGAACAGCAAAAAATAATAACTCACATTTGAAATGCATTGAAGCTGCAGCCGGTAGAATGGAAGCAGGACAACAAAGTGAAACTAACAGATCAGCTAAGTACTTGGATATCTGGTTTTCATTTGTTTTACTCCTGCAGAAAATACAGGTCAAAACTCAATCCAGATACTCTAGAGAGTAATGTGTTTGTCAAAATGAGATACAAGCACAGGTTCTTTCCAACAAAACTAAAATGTAACAACATTATGATTACAAACTCTGAAATGTCAATCTTGTGCCGACACTTAAAAGGAAACATGTGGGTAAGGAGACAAAAAAAAAACTTGCCGCTTGACCGAAAAAATCTACAAGCTAGACACCTCAGCATCCATGTACATTGAACTTTAAGAACACTACCTTAGCTTCGATAATCCACCAGCATGTAAAAAACTACTTGGGCATGACTGGATGCATCTCGGCTTATTTTCCTGAGCTCTCTCGATTTTTTAACTATGTACTAAATACAGGGAATGATGGCATTTACATTCTGCTGCAAGTATGAACTGGACTCGAAACCTAACCCTGAAAACTTAAATAAGAACTATAAACAAGATATAATGACAATATTGGACTTAACTTCAATCTCTCTAATGTACTTTTTCAGGTATTGTTCTGAGTTATCTGCTGCACCTAGGGCCCATGATAATTGTCCAATGCTGTAAGTACAAGACAGTGAAAGCTCCAATCTGGTAATTAGCATCAGGAAGGGGAAGTGGAGCAGTAGTAAACTAACCACACTTCAGCAAGCAAATATGTACCATGAGTACATCTAGTGGACCCAGCTGGCTCAAGGATGAAGTATGCTGCTGATATTGTCATGCCTCTTCATTCTCAGGGAGAAGACTGCACCTCAATAAGAATTTATACCTAGAAATGCATTAGTTCACATACTTTTTGCAAACTTTAGAGAGAGCCAAATAACACATGAAAGCTAGATAACTAACTTACATGGAACATATCAATGGAGCCCAAATAACCAGATACTGGTCAGCCTTCTCTTATACACTAAACCATGGTGACTGCACACAAGAGCAACAACAGAAAATTGGAGTTAAAAGCAATGGAGCGATTTATGGCTAGTGGACAGATGGCCATGGGCCCTCATCATGGTTTGTAATCTTAAGAAACTATATTCTGGCTACACTTGCAGGTAATAACTTACAAGCTATATGTGCTCTGAATCTGTATAGCCACCAAAAAGAAGCAAAGAAGTGTTAATACAAGGCTTATCAGGCAAAAGTTGCTGTGTCTGGGAAATCGGTTTGGCAGTCTGTGCCCTATCAGAAGAAGGAAAAGCTAGCGAGAGCGAAAGCAAAGCTGTTGAACCATCACCATCATCCACTGCAGTAGCAGGCATCTTGTCTAGATTACCCTGCACAACTTGTGTAGATAACAAAGGCAAGGTGTCCTGTTTTATTGGTCCCCTGTTTCCCCCCAAAGCTAATTCAAGATCCGGGGCACTAGATTCAGGTGAATCTTCATCATCCGAAGAAAGAACATATATTAACTTGTCTTCCTTTGCACTTGTTGCACGACTTAAATCAATTGGGAAGTATCTTTCAGCATTTCTTAAGCTTTCAGATACGTTCTCATGGTAGACGCTGTCATTTATTAAGCCAGATGGTAAAGGTTGTATCTTTGAAGATAATTTACTGCTTAGAGTTTCTTCCTTAAGTCTACAAGCAGCATGCCCTCCATTATCAAGCCTCGTCTTTTTGTGTTGCTCAGCACTCAAAGATGTGCAGCTTGCCTCGTCTTTCCACTGCATTGCATCAGCAGTGGGTTTTAACATATGACCAGCAGAATTTCTTATCATTTCCACTGAGCTGGGTTGTGCACGTTTCCGATTAGGCTTTGATTCCCAGCTAAGACTGTCTACTTGTACAACATTTTCTGATCGTTGACTGTACAAAACAACTTCACTCGTTATAAAATTCTCTTTCTGCTTGATTCTCTGAAGATCTGTTTCATTGCCTGCTCAAAGAAGTAGAGACAATATGAGAAGAGTATATGGTATATCACAATATGTAAGTCAACCTTAAGACAACTCACCTTGACAGCAATTTAATGAAAACAAATATGCCGGGTCTTCACAGTTACTAATTTTTGTACCACTGGCATGAACATGATGTTCGGAATCATTTTTCCTGTCTAAATCATTAGCAAGTTTGTCCTGACAGAAAACAACACGATAACCAAATGGGTGAGATTAAAGGACCAACAGAAAAAGACATGATAAAATAACAATACAAACTTGATTTAAGTTAGCACCAACACTTCAACAGCATATATCTTTTCTTTGGAGGAAGATAAGACATTTGCATGTCCACCGGCGAGTAGACCAAGTGAAGAAAAATTTATAGGAAAATGCAAGGCAGCCCATGCATGCAGACCTTCCAGAATGCCTCAGAATGTGTTTGAGAAAAACATAAAGGCATTATCATGTGTTATTACTAGCACGAGAATTGAATCATTAAAAAAATGAGAACAGCATCATCAAAGATACGTGATCAACTAAAAATGACAAACAAACAAAGAGAACCTTCAAGACTGAGGTAAAACTCGTCTCCAACTCCACCAATGGTCTCTAACTCTCTAGTGCCAGATGATGCAAATTCAATGACATAGATTAATCACCATGATTAGTAAGTTATTTCTTGGTGAAACAACTACTGATGCAAAGAGCATGGCCGGCTCATCAACTCAGCAAGTAACAGCAGATTATACAGAAGTAGCCCATCATTTTAGACCCACAATTTTGATGGCCCATCAGGTTTATTTATTCAACTCTGGTCCCAGGTTCAAGTGAAGGTTGGCCCAACTCTGTTCAAATATGCAGAATAAATGACTTATGCATATTTTAGTTCTATTAATTCTTAATATTTTTCAGCCATTCCTTTTTGTCCTGGGATCTGCTAGATTGGTTAATCACATATGAGATTTAAAAACCAAGATATGCAATTTCGAATAATACCATCCGGTACAGGCGGTACGTATCGGTCCGTCAGCTTACCGGTACACGGACCGTCCCTTACTGGACGGAACGAAATATATATATATATATATAAGGCAACATCGGGTCGCCTTTTTCGGTGACGTTGCTGAGGCGACGCGATGTCACCTGTGTGGGAGAAGGAAAAGGTGACGTCGCCGAGACGTCGCCCAGCCTAAGAGAAGAGAGTATATATATATATATATATATATATATATATTCCGAGCGGTATACCGAACGGTATACTGCTCGGTATACAGCTTCGTACTGTACCGAGCGAACGTCGAAACTCCGATACGGTACGAAATTGCATACTTTGTTAAAAACTATATCAATCTAAGATAAAATTCTTGATTAGACTGACTAAATAACACTTGACTTCTGCTCCTCCATTTACCTTGATGCAAGTGCCCTATAGGCAAAATACCATCTCTGCAGCTACGAAAGCAAAAGAAGACAAGCTGACAGATGTTGAGTAAAAGCTTGACAACGTTCAATTACAGCTCCAGGAAACTGTGTATCCTTGTTTCTAACTTTATCCTACCACATCTATGTACTTGATATTTCTGAATTTTCTCATAATTCCATGCATGGGAAAAACCAATCAGGTTATGCTTACATGCAAACAAGTTTTGTTGAGCAGAACTAAATTATGAACAAGAGCATTTTTTTTCCTTTTTTTGATTCGTACGCCTTTTTTTCAAAAGGAAAAATTATATTAACTCAGAAGTCTGTTACATACCAACACATGCTCCTCAGAGCACAAAAAAGAGGCAAAGTCAGAAGTCCAATTTGTCCTCCATAAATCAGAGGACTAATATGCCTTTTTTCTTGTGTTTGTTTTAAGTGTTGTTTTAAGATTGTAATAATGATAGAACTAAAGCATCATTATCTTTGAAAAGGTCAATCAGCTTTGATAATAGACAGGGTGAATATCATATACATATCAAGTAACCTGTTTGTAGAGAAAAACACATTTCAGATGGGGAAAAGGATTTAGTTAACCATCAAGGACCTGTACATGAATGAATTGGGATTTATAGCACCATGAAATACAAGAAGCTGTAATATCCCAATGCTACATGGATTACATTTCCTACCACTGAACTCTATTTATTGCAATATTATTGTCCAGCTAAAAGATTGAATCTTATTCGTTGCTTCAAATGAAGTTTTGTCAAGTATCCCTCCACCTCTCTTTGCACGACTAACCATAATCAAATCATCTTATCCAAGGATTGACATTTTGATTATTGGACCCACACAGGTCCATGGTCGGGCCAGCATGGGTCTGGTCCATGCTGGTATACAGTGACACTGTACAACAAAACGTACTGAGGTACAGAAGGGGTGGAAACAAACCCAAATCCATAGTTAAAAAATGGACTGCACAGCCCCCCCGTTTCATGCCCAGACCAGTAAACTGGTTAGTGCAAACCGGTCTGAACAAAATGGAGTACCTTGATCTCATCCGAATGGGGCATCTATAAACCTCTAATGGACATGTTCATACCATCTTAAAAGGTTCTCATGATATCTGAATAAAAAGTCTAATTATCTCTTTTGAGTGAAAATAAGGTCAGTAGCAAAGGCATCAAAGCCAACCCCACTAAGATCAGTGCATGACCATGAGACTCATGATGCATTTGGTGTTGGCATTGAGCATCTGACCGAAGGACAATTGTGATTTTATTATACATATAATATAACATAATCATTCTCTTGACCAAAATGCAAGGATTCAAAGAAAAACTGTCGGATAAGATATCATATTCAGGCTAAGGAATACAGGCATCTAGCATTTTGTATATGTTTAGAAAGATCCTAGTTGTTCATTAAAACAACAATGTGAGCTAGTATATAAAGGATCCATCATTGGTTTTAAAGATGCAAATCATTTCCAGAGGTAATTGCAAGATGCCCCTTGAACCAAATTCCATTGGCACATAAATGATATTGGAAAAAGTACGAGGCCATGAGATATGCACCAGAATTTGGAAAAAAAAAAAAAGAACTTACCAGGCTAGTGGGCTCATTTTCCATTTCTATAGGCAATCGTTCAATGTCAATCTGGAGCTTTGGCTCTGAATAACCAACAGGGCCACTATTAATGTTAGGCTTTAGCTCTGGATAAGCAAGAGGGGCACAAGGAATCTGAGGGTTTGGCTCTGGATAAGCAATAGCGACACTAGGAAGCTGGCTGATGTTCTTCAATGAGCAGCTTGCAGGAAGCGAGCATGAAGCCTGCTCTGTTAGCACTTTATCATCAGCAATGGCCTGATGAAAGGTCTTCTGAACAAGAGGCTGCTCTGAGTTGAGAACCTCATTCTCATCTCCTGATGTTGGAATATTCTGAAGATCAATGCAGTTACCAAATTTAGATGACTTTGCCTTGGGTGATCTGTCAGACCTTGACAACTTCTGAGAATTCTCATCAGATATATCAATAGAGCTACAGAGTCCAGAAACAGCTGGGGTAGGCAGATCACGGACAGTAGGTTCCAAGTTCAAATTGGAAATAGAAGGTTTTTTCTCCAGATCAGGCAGGTTCGTGAAGCTTCTTTTATTTCTTCCTCTAAATACACCCCAAAGATAAAATAACTTGTTCCAACCTGAAATAGCAGAGAGCAGCCAGTAAGTCAGATGATATTTGTACCACATAAAATTGCATCAAGCATGAAGATTGTGAAGCTTATACAACAGACTATGCAAAGGTAACTCCCTCCATTCTCCCTCTAGTGTGGGTTATTAGAGTTAAAGCTGTTGCTTACGTTGGGAGTTCTCTGGCAATACATTTGATGGGAATATAAGAAGTTCCACTGCATCTATATTGCCTATGAGAGCTAAATCATTTTTTAGCATATTTTCCAACAGCTTCCAATAGTATTTGTCATAACTGCACAAGATGAAGCATAATTAAACATAAAATACTGCATCAACATATAGATCCTACGATAATTCACAATGAAAAGAATACTCAATGAAATGACCTTTCAGTATCTTTAGCAAAGAAGAAAAGAGCAATGTTTTCTTCTTTGGGGCTGTTTTCATAAAACTGTAAAGGCCATGAGATTAGGCGAGGTACTTCCTCCAGTTGGACCTTGCAAGGAAAGTGTGTTGCCACTTCAAGTGCTTTAGGTGAGACATACGCCGACAAGTGAGCCTGAATGCCATCAAAAAGTGCAGGAGGCTTGGCAGTTCTCAACACCTCAAAAGCACCCCTGCACAAAATAAACAAAAGTAGAAAGAATCATAATACTGGACTTCCTACTAATGGTATCGAATCATCTGCAAGATCAATAATTAAACACGAATCAAAATGCACTGCATGAACTAGAAAGAAAAACAAATCATACTGCCAAATGTACTCGAGCTCTGGAATTACTGAAGCTTTTAATGGATGTGTTGGAAACGAAGCTTGATCAAGCAAGATTTGTATGATTGGCTTCATGTTCAGGTCATCTGCAGCATCAAGAGATGCTCCTTCTCTAGAACAAATTATAGTTTTCTTATGGTCATCCATTTTCTGCTTCATGTGGATGGAATTTGTTGCTTTACTAAAATTGTGCACATCAGCTGCACCTTCCACCATAGGCAGGTTTCCAGAACTTAAAAAATTAGATGTAAAATCGCTAGATGTTGATTCCGAATTTACATCAGTACCGGACAAAGAAACTTCCTCAGATTGATCCGGTGATCTAACACTTCTTTTTGTTCCAAATTTCCAACTCAACACCTCGACTGCATCTTTCGACTTGATGCTTCTGTTATCCATATCCCTTAAACTTTGTTCAGAAGAAGGCTTCACGGCAGACATGCGAAGCTTGTCCACAGCACAGAACTGTGCTGAATGATCTGTTTCTTTACACCTTTGGAAATGTTGTAATCGATCGCCAACTGAAGCACCCTGCCTAGAGTTGCTTAAAGAGGTATGGTCCTTGGTTTTATCATCCCTATGTGTCAGTTCTGCAGGCTGAGGTTCATTGGATTGTCGCTGAGTTAGGATACTGCAACATGTAATAAGCAAAGCAGAGATTCAAGTAGGAACAAGTACCTTGGGAACAAGTTGAAAAATCTTTTGATCTTCATTCTTGCATAATCTCATTGAAGATGTCCTTCCAGAAGCTCGTGAAAGACATGATGACGGCTGCTGCTTCACTTCATTAGCTAAGGAACCCCAAAATGTTCAGTTATAATTTAACTAAAATGATGATGAACAGAAAACAGACAAACTACAAAGTCAAAACAGAAGTTTTATTTACCTGAACTAGTTGCATCAATTGAAACTCTATTGTTGCCAGTATTGCTTGAATCAGATGCCCTTTTTAATTTGTCATCATACTGTTGAACCTTTGAGTTGATTTTTGGAGAAAAAACACTGGTGGCAGATACTGAAGGATTGACAAAGCGGCAATTGGATGTAGAAGTTTTTTTATCTACTACACTCCTTTCTTTCGCTTGTTGCACGCCTCTAGGATTATCAGGCTGCGGTGAGTTAAGTGACTGCGACTTGCTCATTGTCTTGACACTGGGGACGATTGAACTCTCATTTCTAAATGAAGCAGATTTTGTGATTGTTTGTGATGGTCCTTTTCTTGAGCTGCTTGAGTTAGATTCCTTTATCATTTTTTTATTCTGAGGAATACTCACCAGCAACTGTTTTACTTTTGGCACTTTTAAGTTGTTAAAAGAAACTGACTTTGATAGAGGTCCTGGTACAAACCAAATTACAATTTGAAAATTTTACGAACATGTAGAAGTAGAAATGATAAAACAGAATTGTCCAATTGAGAACAGAAAAAGGAAATGTACAATCAATATAGCAATACAAAATTACCTCTTGGTGGCTCAATATGTGCATGTGGCTTGGATGCATCAGGATCAGAAGACGTTTTCGAGTGAGCAACAGGCCGAGAGATACCTTCTGACTGACTACAAGATGTAATCAAGGCAGATGGTTTTACCTGAACAAAATCAGGTTTGCTGAAGGAGTTCTCATGTGATAGCAGATTAGGTTTGCTTGGAATGCTTGTCCCAGTGGAAGGACTGCATGCTTCAAAGATTTTTTCCTTTGTAACAGAAGTAGCCTCTGAATTCTCCCCCTTCATCTTAGATGAAATTGAGCTACCTAGTTCTTTATTATCTATTTTAATGTCTGGATCAACTGCCTTATTTTCTACACAAGGCAAACTTTTTGATGTGCTTTCAATATTCTGTCTGTCTGTATCTAAGCATGGTGCTTCTACTGCTTCAAATTGTGCTTCAGATTTTCCTATCATTTGATTTTCAGCCTCTTTGAGTTGACATTCTTCACATAACCACTCACCTTCAGGAACTTTATCCAACATTATTCGCATACAGTAACTGATCAAAATCAAATTTCCATTAAACATGATATTCCAATGAAAAGCATCTCATATGAAAAACTCGAGCACTATAAACTTACGTATGCTCTGCACCATCACTGCACCTGCTACAAATAGCAAGCAACTCCTCCTGACCTGAATCTCCACAGATGTCACAGACTTTTACCTGCAATGGATTAAATATGGAATATAAAAGCAGATTTCATAATTACCAAATTCTCCAGTATTAAGTTACTAATGGATATTTATGGGTCTATGCATAAACAAGATGGATAATTGCCACAATTTGATATATCATAAGATCTCTATGCTATTTAAATATGCATGAGGCATAAAAACTACTGAAATTGAAAGTTGACTGGACCTTCTGCAGAAAAAATTGGCATAACCACTATGTAATAATCTGCTAATGAACCATAATTTTCAGTGATAAATCATTCTATAACCAGCACACCTATAACAGGCATATTAGACAGAAATTTAACTGAACTCATACATATAATAGGAATTAATTATTGAAACTAACCTTTTGCATATGTACATACAGACATATAATTTCCTTTTTTTCACATATATTCTTGTTTCCACCATGAAGAGTGAAGAATAACAAGTAATGAACCATGATGGCTCACTTAGATACATTGTTTATGTTTTTGCATACATCTGCAGCCACAAGCAAAAATAGTATAAACTAGAAAATCACCCATCAAAACATGACACTCCCCTCAAGGCCTTGCAAGGCAGTAGGGAGAAAATAAACAATGGCATAACAAGCTATCTTTAACTTAGGTATACCAGTGTTTTCTCAGGCTAGATTTTAGAATTTTTAATGAAGCATGGGTAAGGTTGCAAGAAACCAAAACAACATGAAGCTAACATGCTGATATGCCTAATATTGAAAATAAAAAGATAAAATGACATGGATATGAAAAAAAATATTTCCAATATATATATACATACATATATATACATATATATATACACATATATTATATATACATATATATACATATATATATACACATATATACATACATATACATATATATGGGTGTGTGTGTGTGTGCGCGTGCGCACATGCATATATACACATATCTGCAATATTTTCACCATGCATACGAATGGATCAAGAACATGAAACTCATTTATAATGTTAATTTATTTAGTTACATATCATAGTAAATAAAGCAAATAACTAGCAACTTTAATCTAATTATCATTAAAAATCATTTTCAATGAACATTCAAGAAAAAAAGTAGAGTCCATAAATAATCTCCAAGAGTAACCCAAAAGTATACAATACCTTAATAATTGTTAAAATTGGATACTGAGAAAATGTCTTGGCACTTATCAGAAGAACCTCCAAGTCTCAAATGCAACATATATCTAATATGAACACAGCAAGAAATTTGACAGTATCTCATTTTCATACAAAGTTCTGAATTATCTAACATAGAAGCAAATAATTCAAAATAGATTTCTATAACTAGTGCACCTTGTGGCCAACAAAGAGGCATTCTTATAAAATTGGGAGTCTACTGTTTAATATGAAGTATACAAATGCATCTAATATTTTAGCCACCATCAGAGGCAGGAGAGTTCAGGTAGTTACCTAAGCCTTATGAGCCATCATAAGCCTTTTATCTGTAATTTTACTAAGAATTATCTAGGTTAATGGTTGCTTATTCTACAAGGTCCTTTCAGTAGTCTGAGGGAAATAATCTATATCACTGGAACGACCTCAGGTTCCCATTAATAAATTTTATGTAGTAGTTCAAGATACAGTCATTTTTATTACCTCCCACTGCATGATGAGCACTGAACAAAGCGACAACTGATTAGGATGAGGATTGCTGGTCATGGATGAAGTTATTCTATGAAGATGATTACTGTATGCCATTACAAACTAGATTTGGAAGGAATCATACTGATACACCACATTACTAACTCAAAGACCACATAATTCAACAAATTTTTTTATGGCTTACAAAAACTTTGGTTCAATGATCAGTTCGTCCATGAATTCTGCACTGTTCTCCTTTCCAGAACGGAATCCTGAGATGACTTCTAGTTACCCTAAATCTAACCAAAAGGGCAAAAGATTCAGACAAGGTTCGCAAATCCTTGAAATCCACAATCAGCAAGATACACACACCATTTTCAAGTAAACATAAAAAAATAGAAATCTCTTTACTATCTCAAACAACACAGAGTGCACAACAGGAGAAACGACTAAATTTTTTGACATATATAACATGGAAAATTTATCTAAAAACTTGATCATCATTTCAGTGTACACCAACATACACAACCTTACACACCCTCGACCCTCATCGGTGGAATTATAGTGTGAATGATTCAGTACTTATTTATAGTAAGGTACCACATAAACATACTGTCAATTGCCTGACTTAAAAAGAATCTAAATTAACAAGTTTCTAAAAGAATAATTCAAAAAAGAAAAAAGCAAAATCATGAACTTACATCATCTTCAATTTCTGCTGAAATTTCACACTTTGAGTTTGGTTGCAATGGCTGCCATGATATCGGAGAAGTCGGCTTGGGTTTATCAGGTTGCTCGACATCTGTGATGCCCTTTATTTCCTCATGAGGCTGGAACCTACTGTTATCACCCTTTTCAGTTCCCAAAAATACATCAGCTGTTGAAGAAACTAACTGAGGCTGACTCTCTCCATTATCTTCTTTGCTAGTTCCATGTGAAATATCCTTTCTCACATCAACATTACCAGCAACCAGTTTCCTGTTTATTGGAAATTTCTCATCATCAATAGAGCACTGAGTAAGACTTCCCTTCTTCAATGAATCTGAATCTGTTAATTGCGCTTTTAGAGATGTATTACTACTTGAATGTGGGTCTTCTATACCATCAGCCTTCTGACACAAGATATCATCTTTAAGACTACAAGTGGCACTAATCTTCACTGAATAATTTCCATTTCCTTCAGACCTCTTATCCTCTTCAACTTCACTATTGTTACAGTCATCAGCAGCCTCTTTCTGAATTTCCTTTTCATCATTCTTAACAAGCAAACCATCTGTTGATCTGGAGATGACTTTGTCATATGATTCCCCAAGATGAGAATGAATTGCAGAATTAGCATCTTTATAAACATGTGAATCATTTTCTAAAGGACACTGTCGTCTATGTTTTTCTTCAGTAATATCTGAAGTTTTCCCCTGTTGCAAATCAGCTGGTTTGCTGCCATTTGACGAAAAAGGACTACCAGGGGTGGAACTAGTTTGTTCTTGAAGGTAGTTATTATCTTCAACTGTATCTAAAGTGACCTTTGAACTGATGACAACATTCTCAGATGCATCATGTTCTACTGATTCTCTAAATGTTTCTTTAATTTCAGAATTTTCAATAGAAGAATCATGACTTGAACTGGAACTTAATAAATGACTAGTTTCACTACATTGACTCTTTTGCTTATCATATACTCTGCTCTTAACAACATGACTACTAGTGGCAATATAAGAACAGCTATCATCTTCTTTTCTGGAGGAGATACCAGAAGGTCCACCCTCAATTTTTGATTCCATAGGTGGTGAAAGTCGGTTAAAGTGCAAACATGAAGAGCAAAGAGCAGAACACACGTTGCATGTCCCAGGTTCTGCTCTAGTGTGGTGATCCTCGAGTATGTTTAAGCATTTAGTTTCAAGTAGAAAATTTCCCTGTGTGGCAACACATAAAGAAGGCCAAGTGTAAGTTGTTTCACATGTTTCATAAGCACAAAAGTTACATACATAATTCAGTGTTGACCATATCCTGGGTCCAAATGACTTCACACTTCCAGTGTTACAAAAAAAAAAGCACAAGAACTATGAGAGATGCCAATGTCAATGCTCACAGAAATATGTTCAAAAATCTTGAAGAAAGCAAAACTAGTTTGCAACAACAGGATTAGCACAAAAAATGTATCCACAAGTTGAGACAAAATACTTAAAATACCTACTGCAGTAATAAGATAACATACAATGAGATTATCAAGATATTACTGAAAAAAATATAATACAGCAAGTAAAATAAAGACCACCACATGCAGGAACTAAAACTCCTCTTCTTCTCCTTCTCCACCTCTCCTCCTCCTCACCCCTTCTGGTGCTGCAGTACCTACCAGCATATCATAAATTAGTATGTTAGTTTGTATAGGGCCCATGCTAGGCCGACCAAGGAATGGTATGGATCCAACATCTGAGATTTTAAACCATGATTGTAACCATCATTACCACGACCATCAGATATCATTGTTGACATCACTAGTATTGTCACCATCTCGACCATCTCTTGAGCACCTATACCTCCACCATCAATGCCACCACTACCATTGTCCCTCCCGCCACAATGACCTAGTACAACCACCCATGATCACTACCACCATGAGCACTACAGTATCCACCACCAACAATATTGTCATTGCTGCTACCATCATCACCATTGCTACTGCCACTGTGGATATTACCATTGTTATCACCATCGACCATGGTCGCTACCATGGCATTTACCACCAATACTGCCTCTATCTCCAACACTCCCACCATTTGCCCATCCCCGTTATTGCTATCACTACCACCACTATCTTTGCTATTGTCACTGTTATCATCACCAATGGCCAATGCATCAATCATCACCACCATCAGCCACTACTACTACCAACATCAACTATTATTAACGAGCACCACCCTGCCAATGGCCATTGGCCATCACTGTCGCAAAAAATGCTTCCACCACTTGGGTGGTGGTGCATGGCCGTTCCTAGTTGGTGGAGCAACTTGTCTGGTTAATACCGATAACAAATGAGACCTCAGCTTGCTATCTAGCTACGAGGAGGCATCCCACCATGGCCAGCTTCTTAGAGGGACCACGGCCATTTAACCCACAAAAGTTTCGCAATAACACATTTATGATGCCCCTAGATGTTTTGGGCCACATGCGTGCTATATTGATATATTCAATGAGTCTATATAGCCTCAGCCGACAAGCCCTGGTAATCTTAAAAAAATTCTCGGTTGCAACATGACAAAGCATTTTTACGAGTGCAATTTACTTACAAAAGCACAATCCAAATGTTTCAAACTATGCTGCAAAGTAAATTTTAGATGTGAAACTCTAATACAACCATTTCC
Source organism: Musa acuminata AAA Group (assembly GCF_036884655.1). Taxonomy (NCBI): domain Eukaryota; kingdom Viridiplantae; phylum Streptophyta; class Magnoliopsida; order Zingiberales; family Musaceae; genus Musa; species Musa acuminata. Next base: position 43,293,240 of record NC_088329.1, on the reverse strand, counting down.
TTGAGAGGAAAATTAAGTAAAAATGATCATATCCTTATTTTCTTTGTCATGGCCCTAAGTGAGGTGTAGAGTTATGACTCTGTGAAACTAAAGGAAGAAAATAATAAAATTAAAGCTCTTTTGCTGGTAGGTCCATAAGGTGTATAACTGAAGCATCAACAACACTTTACACCGAGGGGCATTAAAGATTTGCAATGCAATTCAGCTAGTTTTCAAGATATCAAGAAGCAGATTACAAAAAACAGAATGCTTCTAACTGGTTTCCACAGAGAAATTTGGAAATAAAAGCTAATTAATTACTAGAATTAACTAAATAAAAAATTAAAAAGAGTTGACTAGGAAGCTCAAAATAAAAATTATCAGAAAAAGTTCAAGATCAATTATTCTTATGCTCGTATCTCCAAATTATCGTATCTTACATGCAAGCCATGAGAAACTAACCAATGTGACTCCTAATACATTATAATCATGATGCTCAAATCAGCAGTCTTGTACTCTTATCAAGAAACAGTTAATAACTAACATAATAATGTCAATTGCAGAGAATGATCCCATGAAAATTTTAGTTTTCATTGATGCTGCCAAAAAAATAGACAAGTACCAATTGTATGCAAAAGAAAGCATAAGACTAAAATGTAAGGATAAAAATTACAAAAACAGAGTCAAGAACTTATCTCAGTTGAGTGTCTCACCGAATCCGTCCTCTGAGGCCCGTAGTCACACTCATCAACAGGACCTTGGATGCGGCAAGTCCCTTGAAGTATTGGCGTGATCTAGAAAGCAGGTTCAGAACCCATATCAATTATAACAATCAGCATACAATGAAGTAAACCCAATAATGAAAAAAAAGCAAAAAAATTATCACCACCCCTAGACTATTAAACAAAAAGACTCGTCAACGGACACATCAAGATCTGTCATTTACCATCATTAACCATTTCCCCTACCTAATAAAACAGAAGCACAAGGGCATGGAACCATGCGGCCATATCAGAATGCCTAGAAACCACAAACTAGAGTGAATTAATATGCAAAAAGAATTAATCTTTCTCCAACAAGAAACATAATATCTATATAAAGGAACCCAAATTTCCACTCCAATTGAATACACACGCAGGTAACATCAAGTACGGAGCAAGAAAAGAATCATAAAGCGAACAAATCATTCCGCCAAGAAAGGCAAGGGCCGAAGCAGATCCAACTGATCACAGATGCGAATGCGGGATCATGATCAAGAGCCGGAAAGGGGGGCAACTTTACATGCCTCCGGTCGCGAGAGCCTCTCGGTGGCGTCGTAGAGCTCCGTCAGGGCGCGTTCCCGGCGGTTCCTCATCTTCCCGAGTCGGCCCTAATCGGATTGCGCCTCCCTTGGGTTCCGGCCCTCTCTGCCGCGCTGGGAATTAGGGCTCCAAGGCTTCTGAGGAGAAGATGAGGGCGGAGATTGGCAAGGAGGCGGAAGCTGTCGTGCGCTGGGGTCGAGACGCCGTAATAATTAACAACGCTGGGGTTTTTATTGGAAGCGAAGGGAAGGAAAAGAGAGACGGGTGAATTGGGGCGAAGAAATGGAGAGGCAAAAGATCATTTCTTTGGGATACATATATATACAAAGAGCGATGGGTAACTCTCGGTTATCACGTGAACCGCACGTGATAATTTTAATGCATCTAATAATAATTATCGGATCATATATTTAATTTTTTATAAATAAAATAAAATATATTTAACTAAAAATAAATGATCTTAAAAACAAAATCGATCGAATTCTCAGACAAACTTTTTATTTTGGATTTTTCTTAATTAGTGTCTCTTTTATTTTTTCCATTGATAGGATAAGCCAAGAAACTTACCTTGTCTTTTCATGATCTATTTTTTTATATATTAATATTTTTTAAAAAATAAACTTAGTTCTAGTATTTTTAAATAGATAATATTATTTTTGGCACATCCACAAAAATATTATAATCCTATTCACAAACATTATAATTAACATAAAAGTTAATTTCTTTTTACATGTTGATGTTCCTAGGACTGATAAGAAACATTTTTTTCATATAAGTTTACTGTGTTCTGTATCAAAAATATTACAACCCTATTTAAAAATATTATAACTTTAATAACAGTTAATCGATTCACTTTGTGGATCGATCTACTGCAAAAAAAAAAAAAGAAGAAGGAATTTTTTGATTTTTTTCTATCGGGGGAATTTTGATTGTAGATATAGAAAAATGAGGTCTCCTATTGTTGAATGTCTTGAAAATTTTAATTGCTAAAACAATTCTTAATTCGAGTTCTCGTATCGCTTAAACAATACTAAGATTATAAAAAATTACTGATTAAGTTATTGAGTATTTAGAACTTCTAATTGTAAATTTTTTAATTCTTTTTAGATTCTAAGTATTCATTATTGGCGAACGATAGTAATTTTACTTATCAAGGAAACTTTAAGAATTATAGAAATTAGTTCAAAAGGAAGATAAAAATATGTTCAATAATCTGGTTTGATCTTGTAGTCCAAATAATTCCTTTGAATTATTTGTTTCTATCAATTGATTTCAAGACTTATGCTATAGTTCTATCTAAAACACACATTATAAGAATTTTTATTTATTGCTTTGAATTGCAAACTTAATTTTATATGACTAAACTCATTTGAGTCTTTGGTAATTTGTTTGGGCTTTGAACATTCTTATGATAAGTAAGTTTCCCCTGAAACCTTCTATTTCTATCTCCCATGTGTGCCAACCTGATACACAGGTTGCAAAGAATTGAAGTCAATAAGTCTTTAAATATATTATTTAGCCACTCAATTGAAGGAGAGGTTACATCACATGAAAGAAGATCCAGCTCTGTGAGTTGATTAATAAATGCTCATTGCTTTCCTCATTCATGCAAAGAAAGAATGCAAGATGATGCTGGCTGGTTTCCTTGCCAAATTCTTGAGTAGCTCATTTGTGATGATGTCTGGCTGTCTTGGAATACCAGCATCACCCAAGTAAAATTGGCCTAACTCTCCTAAATATATGAGTTTAAGCTGATGAAAAATAGAATGAAATGACCATTAATTATGTCATCATTCAGGCTGCAACCAAGTCCTCTGACTGACAGACTAAAGCAGGGGAGTTGATTTATCATACATTCTGTGCTTGATTGCATTCCTTGTCATCTTCCTCCTCCATGTAAGTCTCCCCCAGTTCATGTGCATGTCTGTTTCAATTCAGATTCCAACCTCTTCAACACCTTTGCACTTTCTAATTTCCAGAAGCCTTTTCTACTTGTCACCATTGGCTTTCTGAAGAGACTTTGACCCATATGTTTCCCTGTCACTCTCACTGTCTCACTCATTAACAGTATGGAAATAATTAGAAAAAACAAAGCACTAATTAGTTGAAGTGATTGGAAATCAAGTCTCCTGCACAAGAGATAAGTCTATTGGCCTGCCTTTGTTTTATTCTGTCCACATTCTCTTTAGAAAACAGGCTCATATAGTCCATTACTTGTCTGTCTCAATTCCTTCTGAGGAAGTGCATTTATTCCTCTCCAATTAAATGAGAAACTGTAGGATTCTTTGACCTATCAAAACATCCTATTCACACAAGTTGTGATCCTTTTTTGGTGTTTCAACAAGTATGAGCAAAATTCTTTCTGAAGGACTTGCTATTTGTACAATAATATTAACAATGAAGTTTTGACTGAGACAAGAAAAGACAAAGGCATCGAACTTTGAAGAATTTGCAAGCCTAGAAGATCTTATTCTTTAAGCAGTCTTGAGTGGTATCATAGTATGAAGATGTAACTCAAATATCCAGAGTGAGTTTGTGGTTTATTTGGTTTAGACCTATTTTAACTTCTGTGGGGCTTGATTTAGCCATGTTAGGTTTTGTGAAAGTAGTTCATGTTCAAGATCACTATCTTGTGATAGTAAATTGCACTCTAGACAATCAAGATGACCAAATAAGTCTCATCAGATTATATAACAATCATATGCAATAATGAGTCATAATGTCTTAACTATTTCGGGTCGATCACATGTTTGGTTGTTTCATCTTTCTTTTAAAAAAAATTATACATCTTTCTTTTTAAAAAAATTATACAGCAGTCTAAACAAGTAAATCTAATCTCTAACTGTGAGCTTCCCTTGGAATAATCCTATGGAATCAGACAATTTCTTGTGGATTTTCAGTTTGAGTCTCTGAATTACCCATAAGTTTTAGCTTAGGAGATCTTTTTGAGCTTCTTCAGGGGGCAATTTTATCCATGTCTTTTGATTAATGAGTGTATGAAGAAATAGAAGATTGAGGAGGAAACCAACACATGCCTTTCTCACCCTTTTAAGTCATAACCATGAATCATTCTGCTTGTTTCTTATTGCAAGGAAACATATTATGTTTGAGTTGCTAGAAATAATTACATGGCAGGCTTTATCATTCTGATCTGCTTCATCTCCAAGACATGTATCTTCTGATGCAGTGCTGATTGCCACTATAAAAAAATACATGTAAGATTTTTAGCTAAAGACAATGTAAAATTTCACAACTCAATCTAGTTAGGATTCTGAACAAAATAGATTATGAATAAAGTAGACAAAGGCAGTCATGAATGTACTATAAGTTCTAAGGTTTGTTTTCCTCAAATAAGAAATGCTAAGAATTCTAGTAGGAATCATGGATAATTTAATTTCTGGCAAGCAACTATGTCTTAGTGTTCCTTAAACAGGAACCTAACATTGATGCAAATATTCTTGTTATCACAAATTGCTTTCTAGGTTCCTAAACCAAATCAAACAAGATAACTGGGGACAGTGAAGGCAAGCCTTTCAAAAGAGACTTCTCTGATCAAGAAAGAAACCCATCCAAAAGCAACATCTAGAGATCCAATTTGCATACCTGGAGACCACATCATGATCAATTATTTAATAGTTATTCTGCTTCTCAGTTAGCCACCACAGCAGGGCTTGTCTAATTCACAGTCTCAATCAAAAAAGATATTCCTTCCACTCGAGCTCCAATTCTCAGAACCAAAAAAAATATTCCTCATCTTTAAAGAACATGAATATTCTAAGCTTTAATCACAAGCTCTGTTGTGAGATTCCTGCTCTGACTGCTGAACAGCACTTCTGGTGAGGTATAAATGATATAACTATTAAATACATTTCATGAATAAAAAAATGAAACTGTTAAATATGTAGGTTACTGATTCACCACAAAACATGACCAATTAGACATACTGGTAAACAGATGCTTCTCAAGAAATCTATCATTGGTTCTTCATGCCGAAAAGACAAAGGATTGCACCACATATCTACAGATTACATGACAAGTTGGAAGTTACTGAATTATCTCTCAACTTCATTTATTGGCTGATAAGCTGATACTGTATAGTACACAAATCAAAAGCAATTTTTCATGAACTTAGAAGAAAAAAAGTCATTTCTCTTATTTCCTGCGTATGGAGATTGCAGAATCCTCTTCAACTTTAAACAGTGAAAGGTTTCAATGATTGTAGAATCCATTATCATGTCGAGAAAGAACAAGGAAGGAAGAAACAAGCATGACCAAGAAAATTACACCTTGTAAAGCTGTCCCTGATAACAATCAATGCCTGAAGCTGTCTGTCCATTATTTCCTGACCTCCCAGGGTTGAAGAAGGAAGAGGTGATCATTGAAATGGAAGAAGAGAAGGTCCTCAAATTAAGAGGGCAAAGGACTAAAAGAGAGTGAAGAGAAAGGTGATATCAAGCAAAGCATCAACAAGTTCTTCTTGAGTGTAAGTTTGCCACAGAACACCAAGAATGATGGTAGGAAGACAAACCTGGAAATTGGAATCCTTATGGTGAATGTACCCACAGAACCCAACCAAGATGTGTGTGATGTGCTTAGCATGCAACTCCCCAAAGCAGTTGTTTGAATATTTTACTCTTCAGTCATCTTTATTCTGAAATTATGATATCTTTAGTATATGGAAAGATGACCTTGTTGGTATCATTGTACATGTTCTTTTTACTTTTTGAGTACAAAGTCTTTGCAGGCTTTCTGAGTATCCAACAGGAAACCTCATGATCTAAAAGTCGGATCTTTTTGGGTTCAGTGTTTCAGCACTTCACTGTTCTTAATCTGGAGACAGTTGTTTATACTTCTTTTTTATGCTTGCTTTACATCTTTCAGGTAGGCATTTGTTGGTACTTTACCATGACAAGGGTTAGAATGCAGGGGAAACATTGAAGCCAATTGTATTAGTGACCAGTTACAAGTGCCAAGAGATATGTAAAAGATTCATTATCTTTGCTATATAGTGTCTTTTTGGAGAAATAGTTATTTTTTATTTGGCTACATGATATACTCAGAGGTGAACTCTATGATTTGCATCTGAATGCAGAAAACAGATCTGATAACTTGTTTGCATATGTGAACCTTATGAAATGTGAGGCTAATGAGAGGAGGGAACATCTTTGAACCCATTTAACCTGCTAAAATAGGCTTTCCACTGATCAGTAGCTTGCACTGAGACTCCATTAACTAAAATAATATTGCCCTAGAGATTCTTAGAATGCACCTTCAAAGGCCAGGAGGAAGAGATCGAAAAGTGAAAGAGTACTGCAAGCTTAACATTCTGCATTTCCAACACTGCACCTTCTGGTTGATGTTGTTTTCGTTTAGGAATCATTCTAAAGAGCCAACATGGCCTTCTTGCAATCATTTAAGAGAAAAGGTGAAAGATATGCAACAAGAATCATTGTGGCAAATGGCAGTAGGCATCATTGCAATATAAAAGGTAAAGTTAATGAATGGAATAGCTCAGCATGTCCTTCTGTTGATCCATTGAAACAAATTACAATTTGTTTGGTTTCATGCTTAGATATATAGGAAAGCTGCATAGTTTCAGGATTCATATCAGACTCATTGTTGACTTGTTGGAACCCATGAGATCATCTGTAACTCAGCACTTGAAGAAGTTGGTGTTGCAAACAAGATAAAAATTCAGCAGTCTTACTTTGGTTTGTACCACATTATAAGTTTTAAACCCACTCTTGTTAATCTTTAAAGAGTCATTTGGTGTAACTGAGAGGAGATCAAAGTTGTAACATTCTTGGCTGCTAAAAAGTGATTATAAAAGGAAATATTCTCCATTAACTTAGCACATAATATCTTATGCAAAAAGATGTCAACATTTGTAGTGTTTGTGAATACTTTGTTTCATGCATGCTTCATTGATGTCTTTGATATTAAACAACCAAATAAGAAGAATCAATGATCTCAGAAATTTCTAACACAAAGTTAAACTTCAGATATCAATGATCATATCCTAGTCAACTTAAATCAAACTTTTCCAAAAGAAAAAAATCATTCTGAATTAGCCTGCTGCTGTCTAAAGCTAACATGTAATGTAACTTATAGTTGTGATTGAAGTTACTATCAAGCTATAGATATAAGCCATCCTAAAGCCAAGAATAAATTAACTTTTATCAGTATCCTTTGATCATCAAATCTTAGCTATCTATCTGCAGCACAAAACTTTATGCACTAACAAATTGTTTAGCTGATCATTGAATTATTAGTTTCAGGACAATCAGATCCTTCCAATATCTATAATTATTAGCAGTTAATAGACACATTGTTTATGAATCAACAACCAAGAGAGTAATACCCTGAATCAGTTTGAAGTTTCCAAGAAGTATTCCACTCTTAAGTAAGATGGAAATGGTGATTAAAGGATGAGAAATAAGGTTACAATTTGTAGGTGATGTGTTAGGGTCAGTGGAGTGACTAATTACATCAATATAACACAAGTTGAGTCCTAGTCATGGCATGTCTTAAAGCAAATCCTAAGCATATCTTTTCTGAGATTGAGACCTTTGAGACTCTAACTTAGGTTTTTGGCAAACTTAATCCACTCCATCATTTGGATTGAAATAGAACTAATGCATGTTTCAGTTGATACTAATAGGATAAGACAAAGATTATTGTCAGCTAAAGAAATTAATAGAGGGGTTCTTGGATGAACTCATGCTATGGTTGTAGGTAAAATTTTGCATCTTAATATTAGGGTTTCAACTACTCTATGATGATCTAATGTTTAATTATGCTTGTAACATGTGTTTGAAGTGTTTGAGCATGAATTTTAGGCATAAGTTTCTAAATGAAGAGATTTCTTCACAGATCACATTAATTTATGGGCAAGAATGTCAGTTCCATTTGACTATAATACAAGGATAACCTGCAGAAGGAAACTTATTGGTGAGGAGGCATCAATAACATGATGGTGACAAGGTTAAGGAAACCAGTAGTTATCTATTGCTTTCCACTCTCCACATTAATTAACTTCATCTTAATATAAAAAGGTACCACCATCCATTTTCAATGCCCAACACACAGATTATAGTTTCTCATATTCTAGTATTTGACTTCATAGCATAGGCATGTCATTCCTCATTTGATGAATTGTATATATGTTGATAGAGAATATAGCTTGTATCTTCTTGTTCTTTAATTATGATAAGCTTTTCTTTTCAAGTGGGTAACCTAAAAAATATACCAAAAATTATAAAAAAAATCCTTTTTTTTTCCCTTATCAAAGTTACTGTCTGCTACAAAGATCCAAGTATTTGTTGGTACTTTACATCTTCAGATCCTAAGAGAGTTCTCATCATAGAATGATTGGGTTAGAGAATCTACCTTAGGTTTAGGCAATTATTCAAGTGCTTATGCATCATAATTTAACAGTTGAAGGACATAAGCTTGGATTTCTATTGAGTTATTTACAGTTTCCAATTACCACTGTCATCATCATAAACCTTTTTGGATAAAATGATCCTTGTGTACAATGATCGAAAGTAGCACAATAATTAATGTTTTTGCTCTCTTTTTGAGATACCTCACATGATTAATCAAAGCTGCTCCACAATGGGGTGTTGTAGATGATAATTAAGCCCATGAGATTGGAGAATGCAACTCCATCCATCATTTCTTCATTCAACATATGGTGCAAGTCATGCTCTAATCTTTCTATGAGCCACCAGGGCACATGGCCGGGTCGAGAAGCCTTGCAAAGTCAAGGCGAAAGCTTGAGGAAGAAGAAGGATAAGATGTGAAAAGCCTTGCAAGGTCAAGGAGAAAGCTTGAGGAAGAAGAAGGAGATGATGTTGCCATGGATTGAATAACAAAGCTCAGCATACAGTTCACACTTCAAATCAAAGTAATCAGATAGAAAACAACTCCAGTGATCGAGACGTATGTCACAGATGAGCTGAAACTTCTCAACTTTTTCCCTCAGGTCTGTGATTCGTGAGGTTGTAGAAAATACTTGGGATTACCGCGGAGGAGCAGACCGCGGTGAGGGGACAGAACGTGGGTTGATGCTGACATGGGAAGAGATGATTGGCGGACGGGAAGTGGACAGATCGGATAGGAGCGAGCGGGAATCGATATATTATATATAGGTTGTCAGAGACTTATTGTATGCTTTCTTCATGCTACCGGCAGATGCTGTTGAGTATAAAATGATGTGTACTTTCTTCATGCTACTGGCTAATCTCACATTGTTGAGTAACATGGTGTTCATTAAGGACATCTTCTTTCTGCTCACTTAATTATATTCATCTCTCTCTCTCTCTCTCTCTATGTGTGTGTGTGTGTGTCTGGAGAGAGAGAGAGAGAGAGAGAGAGGGAGCGAGCTCCAAGGCTTTTCTTATGTGTCTATCTTATGTATTGCGAACTTGCACAAGTATATTTATGGAGATACTGCAGATATATGTATATATATGGAGACAGAGATAGATAGCTAGGGAGAGAGAGATGTAAGACTCTTCTTATGTGTCTAGTTTCATTGGTATTTACTGGAAGCATGTTTGTGTGCGAACACAGAGAGAGAGAGAGAGGGAGCTGTGAGGCTCTTCTTTATGTGGGTGTGTTTCTTTAAAGCTCGTCTTTCTGCTGCTCTTTCCTGAATGCTGAAGTGCCAGTGGATCCATACTGCAAACGCACGCAAGGTGGGAGGTTGCAGCCCGGGATTTGCGGGCGGGGAGCGCACTTTGAGTGCAGCATGCGGGACGACGGAGCCACTCCCAATGAGAGTGAGAGTGAGAGTGAGAGTGAGAGTGTGAGAGAGAGAGAGAGAGAGAGCAAAGCAGTCGGAGGTGGGGATGAGGTGGGTGTCTGCGGGACATGGCCGACAGGACCACAATGGCGCTGCTGCCTTTAGGCTTGGAGACCGCGCGCACGTGCTGTCCCACACAACCCTCACACGCTTCCCGAGGTGCCGCTCATCCCCTTCATTCCTCGCTTCATCTCTCTCTCTCTCTCTCTCTCTCGCGCACAGAGAACACAGCCATGGACAGTCGAGAGGGGTGCTGCGTTCCTGCGAACTTAGTACGCTCTTTCTTGTGGTCTTGTGGGTGAGATGGACGTATGAACTCGCTGAAGCAGTCCTCTCTGTCACACACAAAGATATCGATATCTATCAATGCCTATCAGCAGCTCTGCAGTACTGAAAACAGCCTCAGTGGCTCATCTACATCACTACTTCAAACAACACAAGGATTCAAACCCATTCAAACTGAATTCCATTCCTTTCTGTTCATTGTCAATGTCGTAATCCTGTCGGGAACACACATTGTTAATAAGATGAGTTTACGTGGAATACACTAATTAGGCCTAACTATAGTCAACTTGACTCACCAATTCCTTTGTTTACCTTCTTTTATCCACTGACCTTAGCTCTGATATTTTACTGACTTCTGACTTTTAGGATCATGAACCTAAATCAAATTAGTCAGGATTATCTATGATACTAATTTTATACTCAAAATATATGTCTCTCAATTCTTGTAATAATTATGGATTACTATTTTTTAAAAGAATAATACAACGTATCTTTTGGCTCAAGTTTTGGATGAGTTGATGGTTGTGAAAATTTAGAGCTAATTATATATTTCCCCTGTAACTAAATTCTTATATATTCAAAAGTTATATTAGGATTCTTATACTTACGAAAGTAAAATATTTAATTTTATTTATTTTTACGTCATCGATTTTATTAATGGAAATACCGCATATGCTCAGTGGTAAGTTGAAGTAAAACAAAATTAGCACGTGCTCAGTGGTAAACCCTATAATATTTTCATCAATAGAGTCGATGATATGAGAAGAAACAATGTTAAATATTTCACTATTATTAATATAAGAATCTCAATATGACTTTTGAAAGTAGAATGACCAAAATACTAAATATAGTTAATTGTAAGGGATAATATATAATTAATCCTAAAAATCTATAATAATATTAGAATACATGATAGTTTTTGAGCTTATATGTTTATTGAACATTTCATAGGTTTTGCATGCACACGTATTTTCACATACAGATATGGATTCCTTGTACATTGATGGTATCCTTGACATAAATTTTCCCTCAAAAAGAGGTAAGAAAGAGGAAGCAATGGATTATCTCAAGTGTCTTAGTCTACACTTCTCTCTAGCTACAAGTTGCCTTCCATGACATCATATGATGTTACCCATAAACTATCATAGCTCTTGGTAAAATTTGGTGACAAAGGAGGCTTTCTTATCCAATCCATTCTTCCTTGCGACTCTTCACTTGTTTTCCTTTCTCATGACGACAAAATAGCTAAAGCAGCACACACATTAAACTAATCCAAACCATTAGCAAAGCATTGACTTGTGGGAGAAGAAAGGAACCTAATTCTTTCGAAATTGAGGTGGCAAACCAAACTTTTCTATGCTTTATCAAAGAAGAATACACCTTAATATAATAATTACATGGTGAGCTTCTGATCAAGCAAGCATTAAGCATCTTTCATGCTTGAGAAACATATTGTGGAATGTCCTTAATTCCATACTTATGTAGTCCTTTAGTCACTAATAATATTTGTTTCACGCAACGACGAGACGAATACTACTTCATTTTGTGAAATCTTTGGTTTTTGTTGGACCATAGAGATTTTCAATCGGATGACAAGTAATTTCAAAATCTTAAACTAATATTTCCTTTCACGCACAAACCGTATTATACTTGGTGAATAAAATCGAACCCGAGTAGAGAGAACGATATTGTATCGATATGAATAAAACAACACTTATAACCTAAAAATCTTGAATCTAATAATCAATAAACACAAAATTCAAGCTATTAGGGAAGAACTAGATCTATCTAATTCTTCATCTGCCATTGTGTATGAACTATTTGGTAGACAACTTATCATTTGATAGATTATTACCTTCAAAAGCGACATAATGAGCAGCTACAAAGTTGAACTTTTGATTTGTTTATCCTGCTGTGCTGTAGTTGATCTGTGACCATTGGCAGGATGAGGAGTAATGAGCATGCTGAAGGTGTACAATTATTGCATGTTACTCCCAATTAAATTATCTTGACATTGCACTAAACTATTGGGGAAGCTTAGGCTGCACTACAAGTCTTTGAGCTGAACAACCTGTGAAGAACATTCAAATAATGGAGAAACTTGACAGAAGAGATAATGAGTTGACAGATTAATCCTCAACAAATTATTTATGTTGCTCAATAAGTTAGTTGACATGCATATTTTATGTTGTTTGATTTGCTTTTGAATTTTTAATTAGGGATTATTGTAGATGATGTATTCTTGAGCACATCTTTTTTTATCATTTTCCCCATGATTAATTGACCATCCCAGTAAAGAAATTATTTTGAACTTGATTAGATCACTACATAGGTTGAAGTACAACATTCAAAATCTTATCATCAATACTAAAGAAATCATATTGTAAGGAAGGGAAGATGTTTGTCTCTGTGGTTGGAGTACATATTCAAGCCTTTATCCTTCATTCAGATTGCAATTTCTCAATCTATTTACAAAGTTTAAACCAACATTTGTTTGCATAAAGATTAAGAACAGACATGTCTAATAAAGTGTTTTTTTGTCTTTCATTCTATTTTCATATTACCAATATTAATTATCTATCATCATCTAATTATAGCATTTTAAATCTCTTTAGAACAAATCCACACTATCGAAAACTATATCAGATCTCATGAATATAATTTTAAACCGGTTTCTAAGTATTCATAGCGAAAAATTGTAACTAAGTACTAAGAAAGTCTACTGTCCTTTGAAGCTCAAATATCCCAAATAAAGCCAAACAAAGTATCTTATTTGATAGATGGTGAGTGATAAAAGCAAGTGAGCCCTCCACCCTATCATCAAAGAGATAAAAACACAGGTAAACCCTAGCCAAAGGCTCCTCACTGCAAGCCAATCCATGCATCCTATGCTGAATTCTTCCACCAAACGCCAACTTTTCTCAACAAGTTATCCATCCATGCATGGTAGAGTGAGAAACACTTTGGTGCCCACTCTTCCTCCTCTCTTATCAACCCTGAACCTTAATCCCTCAATAAATGCTTCCTTCTAAAGTCTGCACCACCCTCTTTGTCTTGATCCAAATCCAAACACCTTTAAATTATTCCTCCCCCACAAACATCCACATCTCCATCACATTATGTCACACATCTCTTCATGCCCCACCACTCTTTCATGTCACACATTTCTTCTCCCCAGATCCTTTTCACCTCATCAAAGTCTAAGCATCCTCTCCACCCTTCTCTCCCTGGTCTGTCTTCTGAGTAGGAGAAGCTCCGAGCTCTCCCTCCTCCTGTTCTCTTGCACTCACTACTCATTTCTATATTTCCTCCACTTTCATAGCTAGCCTTCCATCTTCTTCTCTCTTCCTCATCACCTTCTTATTCTTCTTCATCCTTATTCACATAAAGATTTGTATTTTACTCACAAAAATCTATTTTTAATTTAGTTTTCCATCCCATCACCTTTATTTTGGTGTAATTTTCTACCAAATACCTTATTTTTTGGTCTTCCCCGCATGGCGGGGCTCGATCTCGGCACTGCCTCCCGCTTCGTCCACCCTCTTCACCTCCACCTTCCTCACGCGAAGCCGGACTCCGACGACTCCCCTGTCGCCACTGACGAGGCCGCCAACCATGGGCTGGAGCTGTCCGCCCCAGCCGGACCCGGGGACGTCATCGGCCGCAGGCCCCGGGGCCGCCCCCCGGGCTCCAAGAACAAGCCGAAGCCGCCGGTGATCATAACCCGAGAGAGCGCCAACGCCCTGCGCGCGCACATACTGGAGGTCGGCAGCGGCTGCGACGTCTTCGAGTGCCTCTCCACGTACGCCCGCCGCCGGCAGCGCGGGGTCTGCGTGCTCAGCGGCAGCGGGACCGTCGCCAACGTGAGCCTCCGCCAGCCCGCCGGCTCGCCCGTTGCCACCCTGCAGGGCCGCTTCGAGATCCTGTCCCTCTCGGGCTCTTTCCTCCCGCCGCCAGCACCGCCGGGGGCGACCAGCCTCGCGGTCTTCCTGGCCGGCGGCCAGGGGCAGGTGGTCGGGGGGAGCGTCGTCGGGGCGCTAATTGCGGCGGGGTCCGTGACGGTGATCGCGGCGTCGTTCACCAACGTCGCCTATGAGAGACTGCCGTTGGACGAGGAGGAGGAGGAGACGGCCGCCGCGACGCAGCAGCTCCAGATGCACCCGCCGGCGTCACAGAGCCCAAGCGGCGGCGGAGGTGGGACAAGTGGTGCCCTCGGGCCTTCCTTCACGGACCCGTCGTCGGGGCTGCCGTTCTTCAATTTGCCGCTCAACATGCCGCAGCTGCCGGTGGACGGGCACGGCGGGTGGCACGGGAGTGCCGCCGCTGCAGCCCGACCGCCATACTGATCGGGGATCCAAACCGTGGCAGAAGAAAGAAAAGGTTAGACATGAATCCATGAGGATGCATCATCTCCATGTACACAATTAGCCCGTCTCTGAGAACTCTCTCATCTTACTCATGCTGTTTCCTTACCTTCTATCTTGGTCTCCCTCTCATGTGTTCATCTCTCCTCAGCTATGGGTTGAAGACTGCTACTGCTATTGAAGCATCGATTTTACTTCTCTTTCTATCACTGATCTACCTCTTCCTTTTATCTACAGGTTTGTGAGAAGTTATTGAATTGATGCAAGTAAACATTTTTCTTATAGCAAAGAAAAGTAACTTTCAATCTCACTATTTTGCTCTTTTATTTGGTTGGGGGGGATGCAATATGATTCCACCATCTGGATCTAGGCATCTACTTGAAGTTGAATGTGGGTTGTAGAGTAGATTTAAGGTTCCAAATCTTTTGTTGTTGGAGTAATGAAGGTGCATAGGAACAACAAGAGATGAAGGCTGTAGAGAGAGAAAGAGAGGAGGAGGTCTCTTAAACCTATATAGCACAGTCTTCCTGTCGCAGCTCTTTTTGGCCGGTTTCAAGTTCCCTTTTTGGAGATAAAATGATAATGATACAGCACTGTAGTAGATATCTTGGAAATTGTCTTCTCTTCTGTGGCAGGTACTGTCTTCACTATTTCTTTTTTGCTTGTTCTTGTTTTGTTTGTTTCAGCAATAATAAGCATAATTCTACTGCAAGACAAACTGATCATTTTCACTAAGTTTGATACTTCTGGCCATGTTTTGCTTAAGATTGTTGCCTCAGAGTGATGCAACTTAATTGTTCATTGGCTTTGTGATGTTTATTCTAAAAATTGTTATACTTAATTGTAAACAACATTAAATGACAGGTCTATATTAACCTAAATAATTATTTAGTAAAGAAATAATGAATGAAGAATGCTTACTGCATGACTTCAGCACATCTTGTTGAAGGTCTAAACAAGCTTATTGCAAATGCCAAAGAAAAGGCTTATCTCTTTCACTCTTCTTGATTGTAAATGTAGCAATGCATTGTAACTCTGAGCATAATAAATTGGCTCTATGTTGTGCTAACCTCTCACAGTTTCTTCTCCTTTGGTTTTCTTCCTCTCTCTTTTCTCCATCACTGTGGGTTTTGTTTGTTCTTCCATTGGAACAAGAAAGAATGGAGCCTATGTGATTAGCATCGACCTAATCACAAATGATAAACATGTTTTGTGTTATTTTATAATTATAGGACCTTGAATATGTTTATGTTTCTTTGTTCATTCATTTGTCACTCGTCGATAAGGTAATCTTTGGCTTCAATGTATGAGTTTGATGTATGATCTAATACTACAATAGGTTCTCAAACTGGACAATTGTATTCTCAAGAACTTTGTTCTTGAACATGTTTTTTATTGGTTTAATATGAGTCATGACCCAAATAAATAATCACTCTTATGCGATTGTAAATTTAGATCTACCAGTAGAAATACTGCCAGCCAAAACATTAGTCAGGCTGAAGTTTGATCTGTGAAGTTAATCACAAGAACAATAGATAGAAACTACTGGTTTATTTTCTGGATCAGAACTCAACAAGTTGCAGTCATTATCATCATCTATTCTTTTTCTTTGTTCTTGGTGTGCCAAGAAAACCTACCAAGAGGATTTAGTCAAGGTCAGATGTGATTATTCTGGCAATCATGGCTACAAGGAAAGTATATGCATGCTATAACTTGTTTCAACTAACAAGTTTTGATCCACAACTTAAGTATACTTCAAGAAAAAGTGAAACATACTTCAAGTTTTCTTGGATTTGTGGGTCTGTATGTCACACAAACCAAGCTGGAGGATTCTCAAGTCAGTGACATCTGATCACTGAGCAAATTATGAACCTAAAATGATGTCTTTCCATGACAAATCAGATGGTTAATTCTCCATGTGATTTTTGATAGACATATTAATTGCTAATAACTCTTTAAAACATCATCATGCTTGTCTTACCATTTTTCTTCAGTCAATTATAGCCAAATTCCTTGGTTGTTAACTAAGCTTTTTTCTGGGATACATATGTTTATTACTTTTAATGGATATCAGACTATTGATAAGTTCATTATTTTCACACTCTAACATGCAAGTTTGACATGAAAGGTTATGTTTGGTGATTATGAGTTAATTTATGTGATGAAAGAAGAAACACAAAGTAACTTTCATGAAAACCCCAAGTAAATTAAAATAAGAAAAAGAAGATCTTCTCACCATCGTACTAACCCAATAGGTATAATATTAATTCTTGAAGATTTTTTAACAATAATTAAATTGATAATGTGACTACTAGTGTTTCGCTACGATGAATGCAAATCTTTTTAGGTGGTTATAAGCCTCTAAAATATTTATATATTCTTTGAAAAACTAAAATTTATTATATAAGATTTGAAGTCTTTAAATCTCATTTTGTTCTCCTAATATAATTCCTTAGTTACTTAATATTTTAAAAAAATGACAAAGATGAGATTGAAGTTCAGAATATTACGACCTTTAGTCAGACCAATATTTAAAATGTATCTAATGATAATTAATTTTTTTTTATTTTAATACTATTGATACTTAATCGAGAGGTAATCAAAGGCATCAAGAGGGATATATAAGACATAATGATATTATTCCTAAAATCCATTGATACTTAATTGGATGGGAATATGCTATTTTATTAGGCTTGTCTATTTATTTATTTTACTTGGATATTGTCACAAAATCAGATATAAGCTTTTTCATTTTGCATGAAGAAAATATATGTTGCACGTATGATGCAAAAAACAATAATAAAATCGAAAATTTCCAACTATCCGACATCGATTCTTTTACCACCAAAAAGTAGGATGATAAATTGTTTTTGTCCCAACACTATCTATATCTATATCTAAATCTAAATCCAGGGAACAATATGTGAATCCAAATCTTTCCTTCCAATAGAACCATTATTCTTAGCTTCAGTACTTACCTGCCACTGGTTTTGTTCCCGCGACGATCTCCAGCTTCAGGCAGAACCGAGACTCCATCGAGGAACACCGTCTCCTTCACGTGCACGTCCTTTCCGAGCACAGTCATGCGGCTCACCTGCGCCGACCCGCCGATGGTCGAGTGCCACCCGATGATGCTACCCGAAACGTGAGCGGAACTCTTCACTCTCACCCCCTTCATCAGCGTGCACGACGACAGTCTCACCCCAGGCTCGATCACGCAGCCCGGTCCCACGACCACGTCCGGCCCCCGATCGAATATTCTTCCCCCACCTTCGCACTGCCGCCCACCAGCACTTTCCCGATAATGTACTGCCCTGCAGCGAGCGCCGACGGAGAATGCCGTTTCACGTAGTCCAGGCAGAATCTGAGACCTGCGAGGTAGTCCTTGGGCTGTCCCATGTCCATCCAGAAATCCGGCATGAACCATGGCGTACAGGCCTCCCTCGCAGCAATGGATGGAAAGACTTGCCGTTCCAACAACCTCAGCCGCGGCAAAACACGACTGAGAACGTCGATGCTCGGCAGGTAGATGCCAGCATCGATTCTGTTGCCGACGTACACCGGTGGCTTCTCGACGAACTCCTTGACTTGCCCGGATTCCTCATCCAGGAGCACCACCCCGTACTTAGATGGTTCGGCAACCTGGCCATGTAGTGTCAGATATCAGCAATACCTTCAAGATCATCATTAGTCTCGAGATGAATGCATCAAGTACCTTGGTCACCATGATCGATGCTTCTCCACCATGAGCCTGGTGAAAACTAAGCACCTCTTTCAATGGGTACTCGCATACGATGTCACTGTTGAGCAGAAAGAAGGGCTTGTCAGGCTCCCCCAAGCAGCTTCTCCTTGGCAAGAGCCAGTGGACCTGCAGTGCCCAAAGGCTCAGTTTCTCGAGAACAGGTTATCTTGATCCCAAGCTTCGATTCAAACTCTTTCAGAAAGCTCATCATCACCTACCCAAATCCACTACAATTTTTGGTTGGAGGGGGAACAGAAAGAACTTGATACATAGCTATGTATTCAGATTTGCTCACCTGTGGCTGGTAATTGATGGCCAAGATAACTTCAGTCACCCCGACAGCTTTAGAGCTTCAATCTGATCAACAGCATCTACAGAGTCAATTCTTCAGATACACAAAAGATGACAAGAAGGCATGTGTAGTGACAAACCTGGTGCAAGATCAGAAGTGACTTGGGCATGCTCAGAGTCAATGGCTTCAAGCTGGTCTCAAAGCTTCCAACAAGTACGAGTGCCTTCATGGTGGGTGACCCAGAGATGCTTCCCCTGTCCAAACCAGTCGAGTTGGTTCAGAGTGTTAGCTTCAAAGACGAAGCAAGGAAGCACTGTGTTTCTGGCTTTAGGATCTTTAAGATCTTTAAGCAAGCTCTGATGGGCAGGTGTGCAAGTTGACCAGTAATGGACTAATGCATCTTCACCAGGTTGAAGATGGGATGAGATGAAGGAGATGGCTGCCTGTGGTTGTCTTGCAACAATGACAAAGAAAGGGAAAAGAAATTAAAGCATTCCATGTTTCAAGAAAGAGTATAACAGCTGAGACTCAACCACTTCTGATTTAAATGTCTAACATAATGTCAAGCACACCCATAAGGAAGAACAATCCAACCCCGTAGGCTAACAATGTATAACATGGGGAGTTCACCAACTCACTGATAAAGGAGCAAGTCACTGCCAGACCTATACACCTTATAAAAGCAATTCCAAAGCATGTCTTCTAGTGAAATGGTCATCAACCAACAACAATATCACAAACAGGTACTGTGCATAAGCCTAACCATGGATACTATAAGAATCATATATGTCCTGTAAGAAGGAAACAAAATTATCTATCTAATAAGAAACCAAACTCATATTTTCCACCACAGGAGAATAGCAATTTTCTAACCACCGTGAAATAATTTCTAAGGTAACCAAAATTTCCAGTCGAAAACAACATCAGAAATGATGATTTCTTTTACAACCTTACATCGTTCCCCATGGCTATTCAACCCTGTTACATAGGAAAAATCGATCGAGTAGGAACGATATGCACCTCGAGTAGCTGTAAAAGAACGAGCTTTACACTCCGCGACCAATCCAATCCAGGACCCCATCAAATCCAGGACCCCAAACTCTCAATAAAGGGTACCATCCACAACAGAATCCAAGAACACCAGTGAAACCGGAACCAACAGGGAAAGCCTCGCTTTGCAGGATCAAAGAAGAACAAGAGGGTCGCTCGATCGGCCTCCGAACTCCAAAAAGATTCAAGATTTACTTGGATGAGCTAGGATTAAACCCTAGGGTTTACCACAGGAGTAACGTGAGACTATTTCCACGGTAATCGAATCCCATTTCCAGTTGAAACCAACATTAAAAATGCCTTTTTCCCAACCTCACGGCGCTCCCCATGGCTATTCAACCATTGTTACATCAAAAAATCGATCGAGTAGGAACGATACGCATACCCTCCGGGACGCATAAAATGCAGAACCCCAAGCTCAAAACCAATAATACCGTCCAAAATAACGGAAAAGAACACCAGCGAAACCGGAATCAATCGGAAGCGCCTCACCTTGCGGGATCAAAGAGGAACGAGAGGGGCGCTGGATCGGCCTCCGGACTCCAAAAGATTCAAGATAGGGTTTACCAGGGCGAGATTTATTCCCCCAAATCAGGGAAGGGGAAGTAAAGGTTGCCATTCGGCGATCCACACGAGAAACCACCGTTGTTGACCGTACACGTGTGTGATTCGTTGCATAAACGGCATAACGACCCCATGCGTTTCAAAAAGAGGGCGTTGCCGCCACTTAATTCTTTTACATATACACCCCCACCCAGTGAGAAATGTTAGACAAACCCCTCAAAGTATGTGTATCAAAGCAATTTATTCTTAGTATTTTTCTGGATACACTCCTACAAAGAGAGATATTTCAGAAAGACCCCTCAAAATGTGTTTTAGTGCTACTTGGTTGGGTTTTTTTTTTTGTCTTTTTTCATATACGCCCCTATCAAAGTGAATAACTTCAGAAGCACTCCTTCAAATAGTTTCCAAGACTTTTGGGTTTTTTCACATATCTACCCCTATAAAGTTAGAAATTTAGAAACATCCCTTCAGGTTTTGCAGATGTTCCATGATTTCTGGACTCAGAAATGATAGTGATGTATGATCCAATCATTACTGAGCATAAGCTTTGGTGAATATTTTGGTGTCAAGTAAGACCATCAAGATTGCATGTCAAGAGAAAACATATTCACACCATATGATGTAAGTCTTGGACAGAAATAACATTAATAAAAAACTTATATCATTGAGATGAAAATGTTGAGTTCGATATACAGAATTATTAAAAAATAAAAAAATAAATATTTTTATTTATGAATAATTAGATATCATATTCGATAAAGGATAAGATGCGACAATGCTATAGAGATATAGATGAAACTATGAATATTAATAATTCAAGAAAAGATAGAGAAGACATAAAAGTATCTTATTCGAAGATATAAATAAAATGTTAAATATTCTTTAATTTAATTAATAATATTTTTTTTATAAAAATTCAGTGATGACAAAAGATACACAGTTTGTTTACGGGTTCTTAGATCTATAAGATCAATCCAACTTGCAGTGTCATCAAGAAGTCTAACTTGTTCATGAAGGTATAATGAGATGACACCAAGGCTGCAATTTATGGTTTCTTGCTGCCTCTGTTTCACTAATCCAATAGTCTTTCCACTGGAAAGATTACTTCATTATCAATAAGCTAGATTCTAGTGTGCCTAAGATCAAATAAGACTCATGTTTCTCAATAACAGAAAGAAAGTTTTCAATCCTGTCTAGAATATGATGAATTATCTTTACTAGAAATGGAGGATGAAGATGCTTGTGATAAAAAGATTAATGATCCAGAAGAAGAGTGACATGGAGAATTTGTCTTGTTAGAAGACAAATAAGGAAAGAATGAGCATCCTGAGATTATCATCTGCATTTTTTTTCTAGAGTGATGAGATATATTTGCTACCTATCAAAATCCAAGTCCTCAAAGACGCATGCAATGCTGATCGAATATTATTATTACATTCAAGTGTATAAAACAAGCGACTAGATACAAAGATTCAGGAAAAATATTCCAAAATATTGTTCATTACATACCCGAAAAAACCAGACCAACCACTGCAAACTAGCAATATCAGCATTTCAAGACAAAAACAACAGTTTGTACGATTGTCTTCGCACGTCAAGCAATACAAAAACCATGTATTGTGGGCACTGACATGAAGCTCTATAATTTCTTGGTGCAAAGAAGATGCAGAGACCACTATCCTCGCGTGGGGAAAGCGAGATTGCCACAGCAAAATCTGAAGGATGAACATTAATAGGACAGTGATTGCCGATACTCTTGTCTCCAGGATTTCAGCTACTAGGTTTCTGTTCAGTGCTTGGTAAAGCCTGTCAAATAATAAACATCAAGCATTGCAGATTTATCCACTTTATGAAATGCTACATGAACGTATCAATATTTTAACTAGAAATGCCACTGATAGTAGTCGCAGAAAAGATGTTGAGGTAGAATGTTAATGCATTTCCATGAATGCTCACTCACCCCAACTGAAGTCACAAAACTGCAAACTGCACACTTCACGGATCTTGCTCCGTATTGGTACATCAACAGCATATGGCAGCTTCCACAGTTGACATGTGCTACCTGATTTGCTGCAACCAAACATGTAAAATTTGTGAACTTCGCACATAGAAATACATGATCGTACATAAGTTGTTTGTCTTACATGTGCACAAGTGCTGGTTAATCCTGTAATCTTGGATTATCTAGGATTCCTATATTTGTTAATCTTTAACAAAAATTATGTGAATGGAAGTATGATTTTCCAAGTCTATCATTACATGAAAGACAAAAAGATGGATAGAAAAGCAAATGCAGATTATGAGATTTGTTGGAACCTTGATCAACAGTTACCATCTTCTAAAGAAGTTTTCTTTCATTGGTCGGTGTGAATAAGATTTAATGACACAATTCTAACCATTCAGATGAAAGGGATGGGTTCAAACAGCAGGTGTTTCTAAGGATTTCGAGCGTCTCAACAGTATCATGCCATCTATTCAATAAGCCTTTTGTGTGTCCTGTTGCAGGTTCGAACCCAATTGGCATTTGGACCTGATTATGATATCCATTAATGCAACATCATGGAATACTGAACTAAATGCACCAGTTGGCTATTCCTAGTTATATGATTGGTCCAATAGTGTTTGCTCTATCCATTACTCATAATATGTTTTGTTCCGAGTGATGATAAGCAATAGGTGGTTTCTTTTTCTTTTTTTTTGCATCTAGTTTCCTATACATAAAAGAGGTAAATTTTCATAATGATGAGTTCTAGTTTCTTTTTTTCATCTTTTTTTGGTGAATAGAGTGATTCGACAGCAGAGTTTTGAATTATTTTGTCACCTTCCAAAGCCAGGTTAACTGTGTGACAGCAAGAACATTGTACGCTAGTTGCTCCACGTATGAACATCAGAAGTGTGTGACATCCTCCACAAATTAACTGAGCCATTTCTGTACCTGTAGCAAATACGAGAGTAGTTGTAAATAAATCAAATCCTTTAATGATGTCAGAAACAAAAACAAATACTGGGAACAAAGAAAACTAGGCATCATCTAAGTTTTCTCTTAGCTCCACTCTTTTGTCAGACTTACGACAGACACCTTAGGTTGATCCTATATCAAAAGCAGTATAAACCATGTTTCTCTTGATAATGATGGTAATAGTTCCCATAAT
This sequence comes from Musa acuminata AAA Group, assembly GCF_036884655.1. NCBI lineage: Eukaryota > Viridiplantae > Streptophyta > Magnoliopsida > Zingiberales > Musaceae > Musa > Musa acuminata. The sequence continues at coordinate 43,269,702 of NC_088329.1, read as the reverse complement.
TTTCTTGGATCAACTAACCAACTTGTCAGTCAGAAGTTTGCATGTAAGATCTATGAAAAGGCTTCTTCTATCTTTTATCTGATTCTGTGTTCAAGGTAGCTGCTAAGATAAAGGGGGAAGTACCTGGCGGAGGCACAGCTGTTACTGCACTGCAAACAGCACAGCATACTGATGTTGCCCCTAGAGGATAGAGAAGGAGATTTCTGCATCCTGAGCACACAAGTTGGCTTTGTCCACCTGAGAATTAAATGAGCCATTTAGTTGTGTAATAATCAAGATATCTTTGTGAGCAACTAAAGAATCCCAAATTTAGCAGGCTAATATACCAAATAGCAGTAACAAGAGAATAAACCATGTGGTTGTTCCTTCAGCTAAGACCTTTTAATGTGTTTTCAGTGGCAAAGTAATCAAAACTAATGGTCATTCAACACTTGCTGAAAGCTGATACAGATTATGATGCATAAACATGAAATAGTTCATGAAAGAATCATATTTTCAGCATCAAATGAAGTGAACACCCAACAAGAGAAACTCAGGTAAAATGTTTTTGTCTACTTCTCAATGCTAAAGAACAGAGAAGAAAACAAATACTTCTGCTAGTGGCATTCTCATGGCAAAAAATGCTGGTTACTCTCAACATCACTAGGTTGAGAGACCTTAAAATGTTAATGCACTTGTTATTCATACATTGTGACTTTCTAAAAGGAAAATGTAGCGATTCTTTATTTGGTCTTCAGCTTCACTTAATACCGGCAAGCTTGAAAATTCATAAATCTCAATAAATTGTGGAGTTAAAAGTGTTCCAACCCAATTTCAAAGTCATCGTTTCAAACTCTACAAGCTACTAATTTTATTTAGGTTCCAAGACCATGTCAATGTTTACTCTATTCTCTATTGCAACTGTTAGAGTGCATCAGAAGAACTTAAATATCTTCCAACAAATTTGCAGCCACAACTCATTGATTCAAACTAGAACAAGATTCAAGGACAGCAGATACCATTTGGGGGTGTGAATGGTACAGGAGGTGTTGGATATGGGACAAGAGGAACTGGCATTTCGGGTTTGTGCCTTATCCTTCTTCCCAGCACTGTGTCTTCCTTCAGCACCAGGCAGAGGTTCGCACTCCCATCAGCAATCTGTGTCAAAAAGGAAGGATTTTTATTCATGTTCCTCTTTAAAGGGAACCAAAAAGGGAGAATCGAAAGCTGTAGCAATCTTCTAAATCCAACAATTTCCATCAAGGCCATTGTTGACATGTACTCAATCCCCACATGAATCGGTCACAAGCACAACAAAATCAACATCAGTGAAGCACCTTCCTGTTATCCTTACCCTTTGGCTGCTGGAGGAAGACGGTGGATTGTTGGTGGTGGTGGTGGAAACTCTGCAGCCTATTTATGCGGGTGAATCCAGCAGGGATGGTGGCGTCTCAGCGTCATTTGCTGCTCCAAGTGCAGTGTTTGGGGCTGTTCATTCAATGAGAGCTCCCGGGGCATATCGAGCGGCCCCAAGCACGTGAGCTCCACGCACCGGGGAACTGGCGGCGGAGGGAGCTCCGCGTGTGCCGTTACTGCAGTCAGCACGGCAGCAAGCGGCGCGGCAGTGAAGCGGGACCCGCTTTCTCGTCCTCGTGTGCTCCCCTTTCCTGTCGTCGCCGAGTCGGCTATTCTTTACAGTTCACCCAAAACTGTTCTCGTTCCACGTGGCCGTCTACGAACCCCGGACGGCTGTGGGGTCCGGCAGATGAGGCGTGTTACGTGTTACCCACGCGGCTCACAGAAACTGGTTCGTACGTGTCGGTCCCACGGGTTAGATCGGCATCGGTGTCAATCATTATTGTACGGATCGGTTGGTCCGATCCAACCGACGAAGGGTTACACGTAGATATACGATGTCATGTGATGCCTCCTCAGAGATGAAGATGAGTTGGTGACAAGTGAAAGGTGCCGTCAAACATATTTCTTTGGATTCGAGATATATTGTAATAATAAATTAATTACTATAATGAAAAAAATAGTAATAATAATACTTTACTAGTATTTATAAGTGAACGTGTGGATGTGTTTATACATAGAATCGAATAAATATAATAGAATAATAATAATACTTTACTAGTATTAGAATTAAATGAACTTATATGAGTTTTAAATGATCATAATTAATTAATCTAATAGTTAGTTTTATCTTGAGTCATATATAATCATTTAAAGACTTACAAAAGAGAAGACGAGTAAGAGTAAATATTTAATTCGGGATCCACAAATAGTAATTTTAATAAATACTTGATAGACAATGTAAATTATAAACATATCTTTATTTCTCTATGATACCGTGACACTCCTCTAGGTCCACCTCCATTTTGATCGATATTTGGTTTTAGGTAACTTAGTCCCTGAACTCGTCGCTTCATCGCCCCTTTTGACCACTTACTTCAATACATTTGTGTTATGCAAGCAGTTTTCCTTGTTTAATGGAAAGGCATACTACAATTCTCATGCATGACCTCCGCCATCATGTTATAAGGCTCATGTCGATTCTATTCTCCTTTACGTCCTTGGTAGCAACGTTCGTTCACTTGGTCTTGTTCTCTGACTTGCTAGGCTCCCTTAAGCGAATATGAGCTCTAAAGTAGCCCAATTCCCTCAAGCGATTATACCTCTACACGATCAAGTCTTCTCTGACATGACTCACTGATACATACACAAATTCCTCCTCGATGGTACATAGCCCCCCCTCCCCCCATATGCTAATGACCAAGACTTTCGTTCAATGTAAAATTTGATGCACACACAGAAGAGCGGTATCTATGGTACCATGATATTCACTCCTTGAATCAATAATCATTTTTACCATCATATTGTTCACCGAAGTAGAGCTCTCAGTAACTCCTAATCATACCTTCATATGATGAAGTCCCTCGTGAGACTTCTCCGTGTTGTATAGCCTCCAACTGTTTTACCATGATCTGCTACACCATGTCGCTTCCTTATAACATTCATTGCATTCTAATTTTTGTGGAATGAACTCGGAGTATAATATCTCAATATATAACCTTTGCCACCACATCGTAAGGTTTTTGTTATCTTTAATTGTGATTATTCCTTTGGCAATCGACCTTCGTCTGTCCGCTCTCGAGTCACACTTAGATAAAGTATATCTCTAGGATAGTCTGTTGCTTAGCAACTCTTGAAGTCAACTGACTTTACTACAATTGATGTGTCATTATCTAGATCCTGGGCCCTTACCTCTAGTACAATCTTTATTATAAGTCGCTTCCTTCACAATAAGTTAAATGATAGCACTAAAGCATATTCTTCAAAATTACCCATCGTCATATCCTCTTGTCTTGTGCCAAAGCCTTTTGATCCTAACTTCGTCTTCGTAAGTTGAGTCACCTTAGTTCCTTTATCAAATCCTTCACCGAGATAATGTGTATATGCTTCGAAACTCCCTTCAATTATGGTACTATGCAATATAAGTTTGCTTCATCATGTCCTTGACCTTTGTCCATGGAAGGATTTGTGCCCCAACTCGATATTTCATCTTATATGTTGACTCCTTTTGTGCGACTTGAGCACATCACCAAGTTCCACCCTAATTTCTCTATTCCTCGATTTGCATTGAATTGATGGTGGCTCTCACGCCTACCATTCTATGAGTCAACTCTATGTTGAGTCCAATCTCCATATCGACTCTAAGTGTGTTTTCATTTGGTATTACCTTAGGTCACTCCATCACGTAATCTCTATCACTTGGGTACCTCATGTGAGATCATATAACGATTCCTCACCTCTCGCTTGGTCTATTAAGATTTATGAAGCTGTTATATAGAAATACCTCCTCAACATATATGGTCTGTTATACATGATTCACTATTTTGAAAGACTTATCTCTCTTGGATATCTATCTCATTAATATAATTTTTTTCTTTACATTCTTCACTCTGAAATTTTCAAAGACCACTATTGCCTTGGACTACTCTGACTTGTTGAACAAATTATGTATTATTACACCCTCATGAACGCACTTGCTAGATTATGACTATTTACCAATACAGCTTTCGCTACACCCATCAAAGCCTAGCAACATGTTGAACTTGCTACACACTTCAGCATCCTACAGACATATCTTTCTCATATCGAAAAGAAAGTTCTAATGCTCTATAATGTCGAGTTTTAGTCGTCTAGGGATGGCCACAGATAATTCATCATTCATATACAAGCCCTTCCATAAGTATAGAATTCTTCGAGTTAGCAATTTTCCTCACCTCTATGAGCTTTGCATAACTCTTTCGGTTGCCAAGCAACACATCCCTCCTTGCACGGTCTCATCATTTGCTAAGCGCCTTGCATGCCTTGAGCACCATCAAATTTGATTGTAATGTCAGGCAATAGCTCAAACTCATCCAACCCAACATTTGTGCATTATACATTCTTCCTAGTTCACTTGTCCTCGTGATGCCTCTTACATAAAGAGTTGGTTATTCCTCTAAATATTAGCCTCAGAAGCCCACTGCTTTGAGAGACTCTTTTTCCTACATCTCAATGTTTGTTTCTCTCAAACAGTCGCGTGTGTTAGCTGCCCGCAATATAACCCTGTTAGGTCACCCACGTTTGCATGCTAAGTGTTTCTAAATGTACTTGTCCCACTTTGATATTATTTATCATGGACTTAGTTGATTTTGCCTAAATCATACGGTACTATTGCATATCCGTCCACAAAGGGTTAGCCAACCTGAAACTTTTTATGATCTCTTAAGGACCTATAAAAAAGAAGACAAGTTAGAGAAAGTATTTAACTTGTGATTTCATAAGTAATCATTTCAGCAAATAGAGTAATGCAAATTACAAACATAAGCTTTATAGTCTCCAAACAGTCGCATAATAAAAGGTCTATGGTGGCCCACCGCGATCAAAAGTCATCACAAGTGCCTACATGACACTATTGTAAAACAAGACAACGAACTAGCCATATGCCACCTAGATAGCTTTTGGGGATTGTGCTGGCTGATATTCTGAATAACTCTGTGAAGCTAGAAAACCCTTAAACTAGCTTTTTGAATGATTTATTTTTGGGTAGTTTTATCTCTGTGCAACGACTAATAACATATATTTATAAGCATGAAAATAAATGTCTAATCAAGCTATCAAATCTTTTACACATGCAAAACATGAATAAAATCGAACACACTAAAAATTATATCAAACACCCTATTTATAATTTTATCCATAATAATATAATACCCTTATATATATATATATATATATATATATATATATATATATATATATATATATATATATATATATGCTCATAAAAAAATTATTAAAAAAAAAGAGTAAGTGGCGAACGAACATACAAGGAAATCGCTACCATCTTAAATTTTGAATTCCACAAGCATAATAGAGTTATAACACTGTATTGATATTGAAATTAGATAAATTTGTAAGCTGTCTTCTTATAGTTTAATATAGATCGGATCACTTTCTAATAGCCCAAAGTTATCGGGTGTCGATGGAAACCTTTACGTTGTATTAGAGCATGTCATGAGTTCATCAGATGTTTAATTAATATCAGATTGAATGTAAAATTCGGTATCGGCATTCAATTCTAATCGTAATTTAGAATTGGATTTTATGTGGACAGTAATAATGGGATCCTTAGAATAGCCATTGTAGCCATTGGTTGAGAGCATATCCCAACGAATTGTACCGAGTGACTTTGACTTCACTGATTCATGCAAACTCCAAATCACATCATCCATCCCCATCCAACGCTGATTGCATCAATTGGAGTGGTGTTTGGGCCACAAAGATTGACAAAGCTATTGGCGTCGATTTCAAGTTAAATCTAATCTTAGGGATATGGTTGTGTCAAAGACGATTGGTCCGATCATCTACGTGTCGCAGTCACATTTGCTATCATGTGAATTCCCTCCCCCATAAATCAGATTTTTTTTTTTGATTAGGTACCATTCAATTAGGATATTTATTCTTTGATTAGATTAAGATAAATAATTCAGATAGAAAAATAAGTGCTCGAGTCGATTTTGATTGATATGATATTTTTTTTATATTGTATATGTCTCGATCGACTTATATGTTATATTTTTAATGTCGGACTGTTATCAATAACAATTGATATTTTAGATGTCCAAGAAGACAAAATCTCAAACGAGTCTTTTCCTCAAAAAATAAAAATATAAAAAAAATTACATCTAAAAAGATATCTTGTTGAGGATCTTATAGTCAAAATAAGGAGAGAAACTATTATTCTAGCCACTATTATGATAAATAAAGAAAATAATTTTTTTTTGTACGGAAGATACAAAATACATTATAAGTCAGAAATTAGTGTTAGACTTTATTTAACTTCTGATGTGTCTTTATTCTATCAATTACATTAGTTTTGAAAATGCGAACAGATGAGAAGTAGAGTCTAGTTTCTTTTATGTATAAATTCATAACGCATGCATATAATCAAATAAATAAGCAGGAAGAATATCATGGATATAGTGTCCACAAAAGTAAGGAGATATAGTGTCTGCAAAAGCTTCGACGAAAACATCAAATAGGAGAGAATATCATGGATAATTATTAGACTTGGCTTATTTTTTAAATTTGTGTGTATAAATACTTTTCAAAATTTTAAAATCCAAATGGATAAAATTATTTTAAAATAAATTTTATTTTATTTATTTTAATTTTGAATCCTTTTGATAGGCCAAGTGATAGAACATTAGATTTTTATGGTCCTAATTAATTGATTAAAATATATTAAGATTTTAATTGAATTTTGATTAAGGTTATCAATAAATAAAAATGAAGTCCACTTATGTTAAAATACCTTAGAAGATTACCACCATGGGAAGAACTCTTTTTATTACCTTTCTTAGATCATTTGCCTTCATCTATATATAAGTAGAACCTTTTAGAAATCATATCATCATAGAGATTTCTTCTCTTACCATTATTCCATCAATTACAATCGTCCTGAAAAAAAGAAAGAGAGAAAAATGAGAATTTTTTTTCCCACACATTTAGGACACATGTAGATCATCACGGCGTATAGTTTCGTGACATTTAAGATCATGTTTAAAAAATATGCAACACTTATCTTTGATATGCAATATTTGATTTCAATCATGATATAAAATTTTTATATAATAATTTTATTTCTTATTATTAGTTCATCGAAAAAAAATATTGGCTTTAGTTTTGATCTCTGTGTGAAGGTAGCTGAGGGAAGTCACTCATGTAATCAATATATACAGTTTGTTAAATCACCAGTATCCAAGAAACTAAATGGCAATACAAAACCATCTGAGGTTATATAACCCTTTGAATATAGTGTCAGTCTCCGGTTTTCTTGACATGTGACTCTTTGTTTCCATGGTCTTAAAATTTAGTGCCTCCTTCCTACATTACCCAAACATGAACTGTAGCTGATGATATTATGCATGTAAAATTCAGAACACTCAAGTAAACATATGTCATCAATCTCCACAGTGATCAACACTAGCAACAGAATAACCTTCACTGAGAACCACAACCTAAGAACATATAAGATGGCAGAAGTTATCCACATTTTGTAGTGAAAAGAGCTATCATGACCATATTCAGCTCAGCTGGTCTCAGTAGGTAGCAGATTTTTAGAGTTGATGTAGATGCAACAAGGGAAAGAATGCAACAAGGGGACAAACAAAGAACAACTAGATGTGTGGCACTGAATGGTTCTCTCCTCCTCACTCAATTGCCACCACACATCTCAGAGCCTCATATCAGACAAGAATTCTCTTGCATAGAGATCCACTCAGGATCTTGTCCCTGCTAGGTTTTGGTTGCAGTGGCAGTGTCTTCTTCTTCTTCTTCTTCTGTAGCACATCAAAGTTTGGGCATGAAAGATTGAACTAAGGGAAGTTTAAACCTTAGTCTACTAGAATTGTTAAGCAGTTAATATAGACACATTTTCCATACTCAAATATCTGCTAATCCAAATAATTGGGCTGCAGTAATATAGTGCAAGTCAAGTGAAAAAAAGTATTTGTGGCATACTAAAGGAATATAGTCCACATGGAGAACAAGTGGAGGTGCAAACAGAACAATGACATAAAAAGGGAGAAGGTTACAAGCTTTGTTTGCACTATGGAGGTTTTGTTCCTCACTCAAAGCTCCACAAGGCAGATCCACAATGGATATTGAGAGGTGGTTCCTTCCTCTGTAGTCCATGTCTTCAAACATCACCACACCTTCCTGCCTACCTCTCTTTAAGGGGTTGGGACAGAAGACTGAGACACACACAAATATATACTTGTTATGTTGTCAGATCATGAAGGTTAAACTAGTTCAACTGAACTATTTTGACCCTTCTTAACTTGGTAGTGTTTTTGCATGACTCTCTTTTTTCCACTCAAAGGAAGAGTTTGAACAAACAGCTGATCTAGATCTTTATTATTGACTATTGGCTTCTTTTGTTGGCAATAATATCAACCAAGTCTGTATATTAGTACCATATTTGGTGCACAAATCAGAAGTGCTCCATCTCAATCACCCCATAGACTTTAGTTAGGTGACTTTTTTGTCTGATACAGAGCTATTCTGTGGTTCTGATCTCTTGTGAGAAAAGATTCTTTGTGCTGATATCAAGGCAACTCATTGTACCAAGCATCAAATTTCTGTTTCCTGTATAGCCTGAGCTTCTGCTGGAAACCAGAAAGTTCTAACAATTGATGATGTGCCACATGGTTGGTTTCTTGCCATCAAAATAAATTTTGTGGAAACTAGTCCAATATGATGCAATGCTCAGGCAAGGTGCCAGTCATTGTCAGCTACACTTGAAATGCAAAATTACTTGAATGAACTCAGTCACACTTCGATAATTTAGCTATCTTGCATGTGCAGAATTACTTGAATGCTCATGCATGTATTTTCATGTAATTTAGTTATCTTTCTTGTAATGTTAAAATAAGATGCTTTAAGAAGACAAGGCTTTGATAACCATCAGATTTAACTACAAAGAGGCAGTTTTACATACTACACAGAGCTATAGCAGACACTGTTGGAATGGTGGGAGAGTCAACAGCCAATGATCTTTTCCAAACTCTTCATCTGGTCATGACTTGGCAGCATAAATAGAAGATAAGAGGCTCCTCAAAGTTTCTTGAACTGGTTGAGGCCATCTCTTCATTGTCTTTGAGGACCTTATTCAACCTGGTGTTGAACATAAAGTATAATTAGCTCTCAGTCTCTATTCCATCGAAAATGACAGTAATTTAAATGAGGTACAAATTAATAAGAATTAACTTAGCATTTCCCCAAGATGACCACCCCAGAAGTGCTCATGTAATGCAACTAGGAACTTATGGATGAAGATGATATCAAGCCTTACAGATATATACCAAGTGTAAGCACCGTAAAATATGGAGTGGTTCAAAAACTGCAAGATTGAGTCAATGTGGAGTTTACAGTTACTAAGGCAGAATTTATAGTCCATGCATCAGTCTTCAGAAAAGGAGAAGCTAGTCTGACAAGGGACCTAGAAGAAGCATTGTTGCAAATGCTCAATGAACCATTAGTAGGGTACTCTCATAGGTCAGTCTTCAGATTTATGGATGGTTTGGAATGCGAGATATCATGACAAGATTGGACTAAAGAATCCTCCCCTACGGTAATCAAATATTATTGGTAGCCCATTTGTATTTA